>NW_006799780.1:894555-960608 GCF_000442215.2 Lipotes vexillifer
TAGGGAAAGAACTGGTTGTTGATGTCTTCAAATTTACTGGCCACCTCTTGTTCCAATGGTAGTAAAACCTGCATATGAAGAGTGAATGGGTTTTTTTTTGTTTTGGCTGCATTGGGTCTTTGCTGCTGCGCGAGGGCTTTCTCTAGTTGCGGCGAGTGGAGGTTACTCTTCATTGTGGTGTGCAGGCTTCTCTTGTTGCGGAGCATGGGCTCTAGGCATGATGGCCTCAGCAGTTGCAGCATGCGCACTTAGTAGTTCTGGCCGGCAGGCTCTAGAGCACAGGCTCAGTAGTTGTGGCACATGGGCTTGGTTGCTCTGCGGCATGTGGGATCTTCCCCGACCAGGAACCGAACCCGTGTCCCCTGCACTGGCAGGTGGATTCTTAACCATTGTGCCACCAGGGAAGTCCCGAAGAGTGAATGGTTTTTGTCCACTTGGTTCCCAACAGAGAATTTCAGCCTTTAGGAGCATCTCAAACTTGCCACTCAAGACCTATTTCAATATTTCTAATTTATGAAACAAAAATTTCAGCCAAGTGGGACATTAAACTGGAGAATACATTTCAAAAATAAGATGGAAAAAAAGGATTTACCTTATTTTACTTTTACAGAAAATATCTATTCCAGAAAAGAGGATTGATTGGTATAATAATATGCACTTGACCTTTATAAAAAAAACTATTCCTAGCAAAAAAACTATGCCCCAATACAACCTTCAGTAATAAACTTAACTCCTATGTCTAAACCTACTTTCAGATATTAACTTGGTAGTCATAATAATAAATCCACAAACTGTAAAAAGCAAACTCTCATAAATATGTTTCATTTTGTTTCTTGGTTTTGAACTGGCATGAGAAATAACAGAAACTCACTTTGCATATATATCATTCATTCCTGTGGTCACAAAAAAATGTACCATCCAGGGGCTTCCCTGGTGGCACAGTGGTTGAGAGTTCACCTGCCGATGCAGGGAACACGGGTTCGTGTCCCGGTCCAGGAGGATCCCACATGCCGCAGAGCATGAGCCATGGCCGCTGAGCCTGGCGTCCAGAGCCTGTGCTCCACGACGGGAGAGGCCACAACAGTGAGAGGCCAGCGTACCGCAAAAAAAACAAAACAAAGCAAAACAAAACAAAACAAAAATGTACCATCCAGACCACAAATTAGGTACTACGCTTTTGTTTTCACTTTAAAGAATTATGAAAGGTCCCAATTTTTGGTGAAGTCTTAATTTATCCAAATTACATACATTGCAACATTATTTAACCCAGTCAATACATTCTTCAACATTTACTTATACCATGCAATCAGCTTCTTCAAAATAAAACTGTTTTGAAAACCAACTCAAATCTCTATTAGCTTTGTATTTGGAATTACTATGAAGCATGAAACATAAAACATCCAAGAACTATTTTCTAATCTCTTCTCTAAAGAAGTACTATTAAAAGCAATGCACCTAAACAAAACTTTATTATTCTAATTCATACGAAGCCAGCGTTAAAGTTTACTTATATTTTAAAGGAAATTACATTTTTAAAATCCTTCCTTATACATAAATACATATACATATAGGCCAAATCTTTAAGAATAAGATTTATTTCTGGAAAATAACCAACTATTTATAATACTTATAATTTCACAGATATAATACTACTGGAAATTTTCTGAAAAAAATCTGGCCTGATTATGTTAAAAACTATCTTAAAATGATCACTTTTACTATATATAATGTTCTCTTTGTCAGTAAAAAATATATCAGCGTTACTCCCATATGACTTCTATAAAAAATTTTGGTTACAATAATCAAAATGTAATGTAAAATAATTTATTACATTAAGAATTTATTTTGAATTTTATTCACTTTTTTATACAGCAGATTCTTATTAGTTATCCATTGTACACATATTAGTGTATATATGTCAAACCCAATCAAGAATTCTTAAAGAGTACATAGACTCTAAACTTTCAGAGCAGTTAGCATTCTCAAAAGTATTCTGGAAAATGCACTGAGCTATAAGATCAAATATAGCAAGTGGCTATTGCAGTTCAGTGATGTATCAAAAGCTTAGAAAATGAATATAATAGTATTAGTCTTTCTTTAAAAGGCTAATGTCTATTAACAGCTAAAAACAGGGCACAGTAGGGGGTTAATATGCTGTTGTCTGAATCACTTTCATCAGTTTAAGTACCTATTAGTCCTTATTAGCAATGTGCTGGCAAGGTGCTAGTGGTCTTTTAAAGTCTATTCTGCTTATTCTTAGTCTCTTTGCCCAGATAAGATTCTTTGGCAATAGTATTTGAAACATAAAGTTTAGAAATGTATTTTCCTTTAGCTTTTTGAATTTAAGATTTGTATTTGAAAAATGTTTTCTCCTTTTAGGACTCTGTTCAAAAGTAATTTAAATTGTTCAGCACATCTGTACACCTAATCTATTATTATCTTATAATTTTCAACAGTATTAAAGTACTCTCCAAAATTTCTCTTAAGGGGAGATATCAAGATGAATCTTCTCAGAAACCAAAGCAATTCATGTGCTCTCCTAAGTAAGTACACTAATGCAGAACTGAATAAGAAAGTAATATTCAGAAAGTAAAACTGGACTGTTTATTAAACTAACTTAGTTCTAGCATAACCAACAGTTATTCTTTGGGTATCATAAATGTATTGTTTAAAAACTAAAATTCTAATAAAGAACTGAAAAATAACTTATTGTCAAAGTTTACTAAACCTAGTTTCAAGGATCAAACTTTGAATAAAATCTAACAAATTTTTTTTTGTAATAGTTTAGAGCAGAAAATTCATTTTGAGGAATTCACATTTGTGCAATGACCAAGTGTAGTGTAGTAATTTTAGAAAGCTTCCTAGTTCTAGCTCTACCAGTAATCAGCTGGATAATCTGGAGCAAATTATCTCCCTCTCTTGACTGTTTTTGTTGGGGGGGGGGTAGTGTTGGGAAACTGAGAGATAGAGAATCTTTAAGGGGTATTTCATCAGCTCTACAATTTAGTGTTTCAAAAGAAAAAGATTTTCTCCTTTTAGGACTATAGTCAGAAGTGAAATTAATGTAAATTGTTTAGCATACCTGTATGCCTCATCTGTTCTTGTTATTTTCAACAATGTGGAAAGTACTCTCCTATAAAAACTAAACATACTTGGACATTTTCACTTATCCTGTTGAAGTGGTTCAGAGCAAGCCTCCCCAAAATGTGTCACCTTGGCATATGGATTATTTTGAGCTAAAAGGCAATAGAGACCCTGTGGACTCAAGAGAAACTTTTGCCCCTCACTTAACTACCAAGAAGAATTTAAATTGGGGGTCTTTCCCAGAATCAGAATTATTAGCAGAAATAAATTTTATCTGAGTGACCCATCTGTATGGCAGGGCAAACATCTAATTACCAAACATCTGTTCTTATTATTATCCTGTGAAATGTCCTTCCCCTCTTTGATGACACAGACCCTTTTCCACTCCTCCTTAGCTCAGGAGAGCATATACACAGTTGACCCTTGAGCAACCCGGGTTTGAACCACGAGTCACCTATACATGGATTTTCTTCAATAAATACACCTGTACCTGCCAGCTCCACACCCACAGATTCAAACAACTTTGGATCATGTACTATGTTTATGATTCTCAGCTGGCAGAATCCACAGATGAGAAATCTGCAGATACATAGGGCCGACTGAGACGAACATTCAAGGATTTTGGCATCTGCAATAAGTCCTAGAACCAATCCCCTGCAGATACTGAGTGACAACTGTACCTCACTTTACCTTTCTGTCTTTGAACCTCTCATGTATGTGAGTTTCCTGTATGTACAAAATTTTATTTTATTTTCTTCTATTAATCTGTGTCACATCAATTTGATTATTAGACCAGTCTAAAAAACCTCTGAAGAGTAGAGAAAAAATTTTCCTTCCCAACACTTTTGGCGAGCCAGCCAGGAGATCTCATCCGGTTGGGCACTACTCATTCCCAAGCTGCTGAAGTAGGAAGATTCTGGGACCTCTGACATGAGCCAACAAAAGGTAAGAATTCTTACCACATCAGACACCTGGATCTCTACCTGCAGAGTCTGGTGGAAGAATGGTGGTGAAAGTCTCATTTTCTCCCTTTCTCAATTTAGATTAGCAGGAAAAAATACTTATGGAACTAGTTCCTTCGGTTTAGCAACTCTTGGTTATTTGGTATGAGTACTCATGGGTTTTGTTGATCCTTTTCCTCCCAGAAATGGTCACTGTTTTCTTGTTCTATATCTTAAGAGCTTGGATTTGTGACTAGTGAAAATATTCTCTCCGGTCTCTGCCATCCAGGAAGTGCATTTACCAGGGTGCACCTGGTGGCCAGTTGAACAGACTAGGGTTTGGAAAATCTCTTTGTATTGGCTGTGCCAGTTCTCAAAGGAGTTTGTCCCAGTCCATAAGGGGCCTTTGCCATCTCAACCTTCATGGCTTTCAATGAAGGACTTTACTTTTTAGACTATCTTTGGAAGTGAACTTTCTGAATCTTATAAGGGCTGCATCGTTTTGCACTCTCTTGTGGGACACCTCTCTCGTCCCTGGTTATGCCATAATAAGAAGGCTTATTGGTTTGAGTCACTACTGAGATTAAACTGACTATATTTGAAGACAAAACTTTTTTCTTTCAGAGAGATCTCGTATCCTAAACAACTGCATACTGAAAGACAAAGTTAAGTGGATACAAAGAAATATAACAGCTAGCCTTAGGGACTCCCTTAACAAAAGAATAGAAATTAAACTCCACATCCAACATAAATTCCCCCTTCTGAGAATCCAAAGAGTTAAATGCACCATTTTCTGGCACACCTGCTGTTTCATGTCTAAGAACTGCAGTTCTGGAAGCTGTAGACATCTTTTTCAAAAGGCCAACATCTTACCAAGCTTGTTTTCTGTTCTGAGAACTTGGCCTGGTAACCATCAGGCTGAGGACTCCGAAACATGGCTGGACAGAAATGTGGGTTGAACTCCATTTGCGGCTAGGGTCCTACCAAACTGCTGCCAGCACTCAGAGGAATTACAACCTAGAATTACAATGGCTATTATGAGGAATTGGATCATCCAACTGGATAAGATAATTCAAAAAGTGCACTTAACCTACAGATTGGGAGAAAATATTTGCAAATGATGCAACTGACATGTAACAACATGGATGGATCTAAAGATTATCATACTAAGTGGAATAAGTCAGACAGAGAAAGACAAACATTATATGATATCACTTATATGTGGAATCTAAAAAGTAATACAAATGAACTTATTTACGAAACAGAAACAGACTCACAGACATAGAAACTTACGGTTACCAAAGGGGAAAGGGGAGGGGGATAAACTAGAAGTATGGGATTAACAGATAGACACCATTATATATAATATAGATAAACAACAGTGATTTACTGTATAGCACAGGGAACTATATTCAATATCTTGTAGTAACCTATAATAGAAAAGAATCTGAAAAAGGATATATGTGTGTGTGTGTGTGTGTGTGTGTGTATATAAATTAAACACTTTGCTGTACACCTGAAACTAATACAATATTGTAAATCAACTATAGTTCAATGAAAAATAAAAAGTGCACTTAAAAGCAAGGGCTTCCAAATCAAATAGAATGGGATACCTATTTAATTGGTATGCAGGAGCCTCAAAAAGACTTCAAAATCCCAAAATAGCTTCACTGAAAGATCTGTTATAAAAGGCTTATGAAAAAATGAAGACATGGGAGCTACATAAAACAGGAGGACACTGAGACTAACGTTACTCCTAGGGCTCCCCTCTATCCTTCTTTTCCTGAGTACTCATGTTTCACTCATTCTCTATCTGAATTGCCTTTCCACTCTGAAGAGACTATTAAACAGTTACCTTTTAAAGTAAGACCACTTGAGGCTACAGGTGTTCCTCTTTAGATATCTTTCACTCCTTAGCCAAAGGCCAAACTAAGGACCATAGTTCAAAAGAATGTCTTAAAGCAGAGAGGATCCTCAAAAGTTTCTGTAAATGGATTACTTTCTGAGATTAGTGGATAATAACACAGGCAGAAAATAAGATGGGGGGCAACTGGTCTGACTGAACTTGTGCCCATAGCTGATATTCAGAGCCTGATAGAAAATTTTTTATGCCTTCTCCCCTATGTGAAAATAAAACTATGTACCCAGAGAGAAATAAGCAAATTGAGAATAATGTAGGTGGATGGGAGGATCAACCTATGACGTCATTTAAGTTACAACCCAAATCTTTTGAGGACAAATCACTGCAAAACTGGAAATGCTGCTCTAGAGGCCCATTCAAGTTCCACCCATCGCCAAACCTCCCCTATTAACTAAAAAAGGCTTGTAACCTCTCTGAGAACTCTTATCCAGACCATCCCCAATACCTCAGAATGAAGGGAAAGAACAGAAACGGAGGCTTTTAAAAAATACACAGTGCTATAGAAACACCCTTGCCCAAAATCTAGTTCAAGGACAAATACAAATCTTAGGTGCCTTCTCACAGATATTTGTTTTAAAAAAAGCTTTAGCCATCTGAGCAGATAAACTTAACTTATTCCAACTGTTATTTATGACTAGTGAGTTTTGTACTGTCATACTTGATTCATGGCAAAAAATTTTTTTCATAAGATCTCTGTCTCTATCTGTATGTTTATTGTATGTCTATCTATGTATGTTATAGACAAGGTACTTTTTTTTTTAACCTCTGAATGGTATTGCCAAAATTCACTTATAAAAGAGCACTATTTAATTGGCATAAAATCAAACTTTTATAAATTAAGTATTTTTAAATCTCAGAAACATATCAGAAACTAACTCAAATGTTTTTTCAAGTTCCTGTGATCTATGATCATTTTTGGTAAATAAGAGCTAGTTTAAGTTTGTTGGTTTATTAATACAAGCATGTCTTTTAGAGGTATCAACATTAAGTATAATACTTTCATTCTTCCTAGGTTTAAAGTCAAATAAGTTCATGATATCTGTTACAAAATTTGTCAGCCAAAAAAACTCAGGATGATGACTGACATTGCCTAAGGTCTGACAAAGTTTTTGTAGGTAACCTGAACGTGACTGTTAAGAACACATGAATTAAATAAATGTAAATGAGGTAAGAGATTTAGGTGAACTTTTTAGTAATGAAAAAGTAATAAAAAACTTTCTTTTATGATTAAAGAGTTTCCCAAATCTCCTTGGTAACTTACACCCTTAGAGTTTTGCTAAATTAAGTTAAATAATGGTTAAGTTAAATTTATTGAATATCTAGATCATTTCTAAATAAGATAAAACACAGAAAAATTAATTACTAAACATAGGTTTATCTACTTTTGGATTTCTATTACAGAGAAACTAAAGAAAGAAAAATGGGTATGAGAAGCAAACATGTCTTCTGCCACAATGAAAGACTGTAATATTTAAAAGGGTACATGTTTCTAGAAATTATGAAATGTATTCATAAATTTGACAACCTAACGCCAGTTTAATAGTTCATAATTGCTTAATTCTTATTTCTCACTAGAAATTAAGGTTTCTAAGGATTAAGAATTTTAGTTAATGTATGTAATTAAGCCTATACATACAATATATAGGAAATAATAGGAGAAACAACTCTGTATGCAAGAAAATTAGGATATGTTTTTGGCCAAGGAGAATATGAGATATGGAGATGTGTTTTTGCTTAAAGAGAGAGAGAGAGAGAGGGAGAGGGAGAGGGAGAGGGAGAGAGGGAGTTTTGTGTGGTCAAGAAGGCTAAAATAATGAATTTTATTATAAGAGTTATGAAATTAAGCTTAAAAATCAAGTTTCCTTACTTAAAACTGGAACTTAATTTTTTTCATCTGCTAAAAGGACAAAGTTCTGTTGGACTATTGGTCATCTCCTGATAAGAGATTATGAAAGATTTTTTACCTTTTAAGTAATCTGCCTAGAAAGCCAAGATTTTGTGTATTTTAATTTTGTCTTGATCAGGTCTTTGATTACTTTAGGACAACTGAGTCCTCAATACTAAAAGAGCTAAATTTTGCTTTCAACTGTGTAACCTTTTGTATTTGCCTTTGTAATCTTGTATTATCACTTTGGTCAAATAGATAATTAAGTATTGTTTCATAATGATCTGTGATCCAATTTAATCAAGTGTCCAAACCTTTTAATATGTTTGACAAACTTCCCAAAACCAAATACTAAAGTCCTTCTGACCTCTCACTAAATTTGGGATTTTTCAGAGGGCTCCTAAAACATCTCAAAGGATTTGCTCTCTCTTATAAAAAGAGAGATGCTACATTAACTAGGCTTATTTGGTATGTTAAATTATGTGGTAAGCATTGTCAAATAAGTGATGCTAAAACATTCTTACATTACATTTGTGTAGATCTATGTTATTAACATAAGTGCTCCTGAAATAATAAGAAATTCTTACAAGTCTGATGTGACTTGGTATTATGTTATCAGCCATAATTCTAGTTACTATCCTAAAATGTTGAATGTCATAGAAATAACCAAACTTCCTGGTCAATTCCATTATAATGAACTCTCATCAAATTTGTAATAATGTATACTTAAATCATTTGTTATTTACAGTTACTGTTGTACTCTGATGCTTCACAAAAATGTTCCTGTAAAAATGTTTCATCTTCAAGGAGATTCACAGAAAAGACCTGAGAAATACTCTAGAATGCAGGTTTTTGATAAGTTTAGGATCTATATAACATGGAACTGGGTAAAAAATACTAAAACTTTAATAGAAAACTGATTCATAAAGCTGCTAACCTAAGATGAAGATCAACAACAATTACAAGAGACTACATGAGCTAATAAGGATGATAATTTTTATGACTTCTCATGCTGGTTCTCTAATGTTTTGTTTTCCAGATATAAGGAAACCTTTCCTCTTAAGCTCACTATGACTTTCAGCAATTTGGTAAATTATACTTTTGGAAGCAGAACTGAATCATTTATTTCTTTCTCCCTATCCGATCCTTCCAGAATTTGGAAACTCGTAGTGAATATTCTTATTTACATGGAAGTATAGTTATTTGCATAAATTCAAAAGGAATCTCCTCTACTTATAACAGGATACAACTGGAAACACTGGTTGTATTGCCAAGGCTTTGGCTGGAATGTCATGTTTGAGAATGTCCATAGACTCAGGTATGACCAAACAGCTTTAAGGAACTAAGACTGATTTTACAGAGACAATAAAGCCCCCTGGAGAAACAGCTTGGTAACTTACTTACAGGGTTCACAGCAGCCTTACCAGATGAGTCAGGAAGGTCACTTCCTGGCAGGTACAGGTATCTTGGGATTTTGGGGGGCCTCAAGAAGGGAGGAATTCACCCAAGTCTACAGGTATTACATGAGAGTCTTATGACAAGCTCTTGGCTTGGCTTCCTGGGCTTGAGAAGTAATATTTTAAAATTCCATCTGAGACTCCTTTTTTTTTCTTGTAATAACCTATTCTTTTTTTTTAAATACATCTTTATTGGAGTGTAATTGCTTCACAATGCTGTGTTAGTTTCTGTTGCACAACAAAGTGAATCAGCCATATGCATACAAAAAATATGGAACACTTCATGAATTTGCATGTCATCCTTGCACAGGGGCCATGCTAATCTCTGTATCATCCCAATTTCAGTATATGTGCTGATGAAGCAAGCACTGAGACTCCTTTTGAAAAAGTTCTAAGAAAGCAGATTTAAAAGAGCCTATATGATCAATTGCTATTATTGCTACACTTATGTAAATAACCAGAACAAGTTTATTGAATTCAGACTTATTTTGCAAACAAGGTAGTCTTATTTTGGCTACCTTTAGTTAAAATGGAGGTAATTTTAGAGAAAAAATTATGTTTCATTAATATACCTTTGTGAAAATTAGGTTCTATACTATTTTTTTTTCTTAATTGCGGTATAACTGATTTACAATGTTGTGCTAGTTTCAGGTGTACAGAAAAGTGAATCTGTTATACATATACATATATCCACTCTTTTAGATTCTCTGCCCCATACACCATTACAGAGTATTGAGTAGAGTTCCCTGTGCTATACAGAAGGTCCTTATTAGTTATCTATTTCATATATAATAGTGTGTATATGTCAATCCCAATCTTCCAATTTATCCCTCCCGCCCATTAGCCTCCAGTAACCATAAGTTTATTTTCTACAACTGTAACTCTATTTTGGTTTTGTAGATAAGTTCACCTGTAGCCTTTTTTTAGATTCCACATATAAGTGGCATGATATTTGTCTTTCTGTGTCTGACTTATTTCACTCAATATGATAATCTCTAGGTCCATCCATGTTGTTGCAAATGGCATTATTTTGTTCTTTTTCATGGCTGAGTACATATGGGTGCATGTATCTTTTCAAATTATGGTTTTCTCCAGATATATGCCCAGAAGTGGGATTGCTGGGTCATATGGTAGCTCTATTTTCAGTTTTTTAAGGAACCTCCATACTGTTCTCCATAGTGGCTGTACCAATTTGCATTCCCACCAACGGTGTAGTTGGGTTCCCTTTTCTCCACACCCTCTTCAGCAGTTACTGTTTGTAGATTTTTTGATGATGGCCATTCTGACTGGTGTGAGGTGATACCTCATTATAGTTTTGATCTGCATTTCTCTAATAATTAGTGATGCTGAGCAACCTTTTTTTTTTATCAATCTTACTTTTTTTTTTTGATGTTGGGGGTAGGAGTTTATTAATTTATTTATTTTTGCTGTGTTGGGTCTTCGTTTCTGTGCGAGGGCTTTCTCTAGTTGTGGCAAGCGGGGGCCACTCTTCATTGCAGTGCACGGGCCTCTCACTATCGCAGCCTCTCTTGTTGCGGAGCACAGGCTCCAGACCCGCAGGCTCAGTAGCTGTGGCTCACGAGCCTAGTTGCTCCGCGGCATGTGGGATCCTCCCAGACCAGGGCTCGAATCCATATCCCCTGCATTAGCAGGCAGATTCTCAACCACTGCGCCACCAGGGAAGCCCCTGTTGAGCATCTTTTCATGTGCTTTTTGGCCATCTGTGTGTCTTCTCTGGAGAAATGTCTATTTAGATCTTCTGCCCATTTTTTGATTGGGTTACTTGTTTTTTTGATATTGAGCTGCATGAGCTGTTTGTATATTTTGGAGTTTAATCCCTTGCTGGTTGCTTCGTTTGCAAATATTTTCTCCCATTCTGAGGGTTGCCTTTTTGTTTTGTTTATGGTTTCCTTTGCTGTGCAAAAGCTTTTAAGTTTAATTAGGTTCCATTTGTCTATTTTTGTTTTTATTTTCATTATTCTAGGAGGTGGATCGAAAAAAATCTTGCTGTGATTTATGTCAGAGAGTGTCCTCCCTATGTTTTCCTCTAAAAGTTTTACAGTATCCAGCCTTACATTTAGGTCTTTATCCATTCTGAGTTTATTTTTGTGTATGGTGTTAGGGTGTGTTCAATTTCATTCTTTTACATGTAGCTGTCCAGTTTTCCCAGCACTACTTACTGAAGAGACTGTCTTTTCTCCATTGTATATTCTTGCTTCTTTTGTCATAGATTATGTGACTATAAGTGCATGGGTTATCTCTGGACTTTCTATCCTGTTCCACTGATCTATATTTCTATTTTTGTGCCAGTACCATACTGTTTTGATGACTGTAGCTTTGTAGTATAGTCTGAAGTCAGGGAGCCTGATTCCTCCAGCTCCATTTTTCTTTCTCAGGATTGCTTTGGCTATTATGGTCTTTTGTGTTTCCATACAAATTGGAACATTTTTTGTTCTAAATCTGTGAAAACTGCCCTTGGTAGTCTGACAGGGATTGCACTGAATCTGTAGATTGCTTTGGATAGTATAGTCATTTTCACAATATTCATTCTTCCAATCCCAGAACATGGTATATCTCTCCATCTGTTTGTGTCATCTTTTATTTCACCAGTATCTTATAGTTTTCTGAGTACAGGTCTTTTGCCTCCTTAGGTAGGTTTATTCCTTAGGTATTTTATTCTTTTTGATGAAATGGTGAATGGGATTGTTTCCTTAATCTCTCTTTCTGATCTTTCATTGTTAGTGTATAGGAATACAAGAGATTTCTGTGTATTAATTTTGTATCCTGCAACTTTACCAAATTCGCTGATGAGCTCTAATAGTCTTCCAATAGCATCTTTATGATTTTCTATGTATAGTATCATGTCATCTGCAAACAGTGACAGTTGTACTTCTTTTCCAATTTGAATTCCTTTTATTTCTTTTTCTTCTCTGATAATCGTGGCTAGGACTTCCAAAACTGTTGAATAAAAGTGGCAAGAATGGACATCCTTGTCTTGTTCCTGATCTTAGAGGAAATGCTTTCAGCTTTTCACCACTGAGTATGATGTTAGCTATAGGTTTGTCATATATGGTCTTTATTATGGTGAGGAAGGTTCCCTTTAAGCCCACTTTCTGGAGGGTTTTTTTTTTCTTTTATCATAAGTGGGGGTTGAACTTTGTCAAAAGCTTTTTCTGCACCTATTGCAATGATCACACAGTTTCTATTCTTCAGTTTGTTAATGTGGTGTATCACATTGATTGATTTGTGTATATTGAAGAATCCTTGCATCCCTGAGATAAATCCCACTTGATCTTGGTGTATGATCCTTTTAATGTATTGTTGGATTCTGTTTGCTAGTATTTTGTTGAGGATTTTTGCATCTATGTTCATCAGGGGTACTGGCCTGTAGTTTTCTTTTTTGTGACATCTTTGTCTGGTTTTGGTATCAGGGTGATGGTGGCCTCATTGAATGAACTTGGGAGTTCCTCAGCAATCTTTTGGAAGAGTTTCAGAAGGGTAGGTGTTAGCTCTTCTTTAAATGTTTGATAGAATTCGTCTGTGAAGCCATCTGGTCCTGGACGTTTTGTTTCTTGGAAGATTTTTAATCACAGTTTCAATTTCAGTACTTGTGATTGGTCTGTTCATATTTTCTATTTCTTCCTGGTTCAGTCTTGGAAGGTTGTGTCTTTCTAAGAATTTTTCCATTTCTTCTAGGTTGTCCATTTTATTGGCATATAGTTGCCTGTAGTAATCTCTTATGATCCTTTATATTTCTGTGGTGTCAGTTGTAACTTCCCTTTTTCATTTCTAAAATTGTTGATTTGAATCCTCTCCTTTTTTTTCTTGATAAAGGTCTAAAGGTTTATTGATTTGTCTTCTCAAAGAACCAGCTTTTAGTTTCATTGATCTTTGCTGTTGTTTTCTTTGTCTCTATTTTATTTATTTCTGCTCTGATCTTTATGACTTCTTTCCTTCTACTAACTTTGGGTTTTGTTTGTTCTTCCTTCTCTAGTTGCTTTAGGTGTAAGCATAGGTTGTTTGAGATTCTTCTTGTGTCTTGAGGTAAGACTGTATTGCTATAAACTTCCCTCTTAGAACTGCTTTTGCTACGTCCCATAGGTTTTGGATTGTCATGTTTTCGTTGTCATTTGTCTCTACGTATTTTTTTATTTCCTTTTGGATTTTTCCAGTGATCCACTGATTCTTTAGTAACATATTGTTTAGCCTCCATATGTTTGTATATTTTACAGTTTTTTTTCTGTAATTATTCTTATCTCATAGCTGTGGTCAGAAAAGATGCTTGATATGATTTCAAGTTTCTTAAATTTATCAAGGCTTGACTTGTGACCCAAGATGTGATCTATCCTGGAGAATGTTCCGTGTGCACTTGAGAAGAAAGTGTGTTCTGCTGCTTTCAGATGGAATGTCCTATAAACATCAATTAAGTCTATCTGTTCTAATGTCATTAATGTCATTTAAGGCTTGTGTTTCCTTATTAATTTTCTGTCTGTATGGTCTATCCATTAGTGTAAGTGGGGTGTTGAAGTCCCCTACTATTGTAAACTGGACTGAGTCCTGAATTCTTTTAATTTCCTCCAATATTTGGCTACAACTCTCCAAACTAATGTTTACAATTTTTCTCCCACCCTTCTGATTTGGAGTCATTGAGAACTAAAACCGCCATTTTTCCAAAGCCATACAAGCTAAAGTTAGACAACTTGATACAAACTTCTGAGAAATCACAACAGCTCATGTATGGACAATCTTTGTGCCTACTGCTATATGGCCATTCAAAACAATCACCAAAGACATACAAACTGCAAACCAGGAAAATCTATAAGATTGTCACTGCCTGCCCTCACTCCATCTGAAGATGCTTAGAGACAGACATCCTAGAAATTCTCAGCTGCCTGCCTTCAGAATTCAGAAATTGGGATTATAGTCTGCTCCAATTAACAATTATTTTTCTTTTATTTCCATAAAAATGCCTCTTGTTAAACACCTGACTGCTTGCACCATAGGCCTACCTTGGGAAACCCACCTGCATCACTGCCTCCTGAAATGAGACACAACTGTTTAACTGAACTGACTTACTCGCAGGACTAAGACACTGATTCAGTGAGATAAAGTAAACTACCAAACTCAACTTCTGGACTGTGAAACTTCTTGGGGAAGTTGCAAAGGTGGGACGGAAGGGGTTCCAAATGAGCGTCCCTAAACTGTGCCACCTTGGCATGTGGATTGTTTTGAGCTAAAAGCCAATCAAGACCCTGAAGACTCAAGAGAAACTTCTGCCCCTCCCTTAACTACAAAGAAGAATTTAAATTGCGGGTCTTTCTCAGAATCAGAATTATTAGCAGAAATAAATTTTATCTGAGTGACCCATCTGTATGGCAGGGCAAACATCTAATTACCAAACATCTGCTCTTCTTATTGTCCTGTAAATTGCCCTCCTCTCCTTTGAAGTCCCAGGCCCCTTTCCATTCCTTAGCCCAGGATGCCATATACACCTCATTTTACCCTTCTGTCTTTGATACTCTCAGGTATGTGGGGTTCCTGTATGTACAAAGTTAAATTTGACTTTCTCTTGTTAATCAGTCTCATGTCAATTTAGTTATTAGACCAGCTGAAAGAAACTTTAAAGGGTAGAGGAAAATTTTTCCTTCCCAACACAGTTTAATTCTTCCCAAACTAAAAAGATGTTAAACTGCATGTTGACAAAACACTGTATTAAATCATTAGTGGAATTATAAATAGATAAAACTCTTTGGAGGGCAACTTGCCAGTATCTCTCAAAATTTAAAACACATAAGCCACTTGAGCCAGTGAATGGTAGCAGAAAGCCACCCCAAAATAGGTCACTTTATCATACGGATAATTTTGGGCTGAAGGCAACTGAGAAAAAGCAGATACAAAAAAGTCATCTGCCCTCCCCAACTTACCTAAAGGCTGGACATAAATTTCTAACAATGCCTTCCCTCCCCTCTCTACCACAAGACAGAAGTTAACCACCAGATTAATCACTCTAGACCCTTAACAGCCCAGAGAGGCACCAGAGGAATCTACATAGCAAACCTACTTATTAGCCCTTACCATACAATAGTTACCCCCCAAATATTTACCTTCTCACAATCTGCCAGAAACTCAAAGTCCTTTTCTTTTGTATTATCCCTTCTCTACAAATCTATTGTTCTTTTGTTAAGATGCTATATAAGGCCAAGTGCTAACCATCCTTTCGAGTTATTACTGAATATTCCTCTGTTTTTGTGTTAATAAACTTGTGTAGTTTCTTTCTTGTTAATCTGTCTTTTGTCTAATTTACAGGGTCCCAACCAGAGTATTTAGGAGGGTAGAGAAAAAAGTTTCTCCTCCCCTACACCAACAGTTCCACTTGTAGGAATTAATTCTACAGATATACCTGCACATTTGCAAAACTACACACATACAGAAAAACTCACTGAGGTATCTTTCAGAATAAAATACTGGAACAATATAGAGGTTCATCAATAGAAAACTGGGTTTTAAAAAATATGTTATGTCCATACAGAATACTCTAAAAGAAATTGAGGCTGCTCTATATATTCTAATATGAAAGAACAAAAAATGCAACGTGCAAAAACAGTGTCTACAGAGTATATTACTGTATGGTCATGCCACTCAAGGTGGCTGTTCTCTTGTTCTCTGTACATCCCCTGCTTGACCAGTGCCTGCTTCACCTACACCCTACTCACTGGACTGACCTTCCCGTATACTTGCCCCAGGGCCCAGCTAGTGATTGTTCTTATCAAAGGGGCACGCACCTCTGCTAGTGTCTGCGTGAGGGGCACGCACCTCTGCTAGTTTCCCTGGTAAATGATAAGCCAACCTGACATCAATTCCCCCTGTAACTGGCAATTACCCCCTACCCCACCTCTGGTGAAGACCGCCACCATGTCCTGCCCGCCATCTGCGACACACAGTGGGGTGTCATTCCAGGACCCTGCTTCAGACACGTAAGATTCCCTCTATCCATTAAACCACTGATGTCTCTGTTGCTGACTCCAGTCTCTTTCTTCGGTCTTGAAACTGGGCAAATACAGGCCTTGCAGGCCTGTAGGGTGCAGCCCAACAACTCTCATCTGTTTTTTGCTTTTAAAGACATAAATGTAAATACTTGTGCATGTACAGAATATCTCTAGAAGGATACACACACACACAAATGAGTAATGATGTTTGACTGTGAGAGGGAAAAATTGGGTGGCTAGTGGATAGGGGTGGCAGACTCATGTTTTACTGTGTATCTATCTTTTGGTAACTTTGGAATTTTGTGCCATGTTTATACTGAAAATAGTTGAAAAGACTGTTTAAATATGTTAAAGAGAGATGAAGGATACGATACTGTTTCTGTTCTCAAGGAACTTAAAATGTCACAGAGAGTAAATTCATTCATTTAGTAATATTTACCAAGAGTCCTTTTTTATACCAGGCCTCTGGGGGATATATCCCTGCCTTCATGGAGCTTACTTCCTAGAGGAGAGTTATGTACAATATTATGGTGGCCAGAGAAAGAGAGTATAGTCCAAGTAAAGCAATAATAAGAGAGCAGACTTCTGAAAATCTCAATTTTCACATCACTATTCAGAAGTAAAAACAGTCTAGGTTCCCCTAAAATACATTAGCAGTAGCAAAAAGAACAGTGACAGACCTAAGTACAAGTTACTAGAAGCAGGAACACAGATACATTAATGGCTGACAATATTACCTGAAAGCAAGAGACATAAAAAATTTAAAGTAAACACAAAACCAAGCTATCACAATATAATTCAAGCATTCTCCAATTAGGGACTCAGTTACACTGCAAAGATGTTAATTATACTCAAGTTTTTAGGATCTCAGTAGGCATGTTTTCCATGGGAAAAATGCTATACATACTTGGTGTTAAGCTTCATAAACCATCCCACAAAAGGTTATTTAACACTATTAAGTATGTGCATGAAATACTTTCTACAGGATATTATGTATACTATGGATTACTATGCTTCTAGCGAGGAAAAAAAACAGAACGGATGCCAAGAGGTGGCGCAGTGGTTGAGAATCCACCTGCCAATGCAGGGGACACGGGTTCGAGCCCTGGTCCAGGAAGATTCCAACTAAGCCCATGTGCCACAACTACTGAGCCTGAGCTCTAGAGCCCGTGAGCCACAACTACTGAAGCCCATGCCCCCTAGAGCCCGTACTCCACAACAAAAGAAGCCACAGCAATCAGAAGCTGTGCACTGCAACGAAGAGTAGCCCCCACTCGCCACAATTAGAGAAAGCCTGCACGCAGCAACAAAGACCCAACGCAGCCAAAAATAAATTAATTAATTAATTAAAAAATAAAAAGAATGCCTCCTAAATTACTGCAGGCCTTGCAACAGAAGTGGTGACTCTTCTACTGACGGACTGGAACAGAAGCAGGGACAGAGTCTGTGACAACAAATGGTTGGGATTAAGGCAAGACAGGTTCATCCGTCCTTTCCTCCTCCTCCTCTTTCTTCCACACCACCCCCACCCCCAATCAAAGAACAGCACTGAATAGGATAAGAGTGGAGAGGTGATGGGGAGGGTTAAAGAAAGTCAGCATTCTTCCTTACTTCTGATACAGAGGATCAGATCTCAATAGGACACCGAAATGGAGAGGAAAAGAGGGGGTAAAAGTTAAGCCGAAAGCAACAGAATTTACAAAAATCAAACAAAAAACAGAGAGAGAGACAGAAAGAAAGGAAGGAAATCCCTAGCCAGTTCAGTAAAGGAAATCGCTCCTTACATTATACATAGGTACACACCTAAATTAGGGATTCAAGAAATGGTATCAGTTAGTACTCAATTATAAGTAACACAATTTCAATTCAAGGGATTTAAACAGTACAGAGAGTTTTTGGCTCATGCAACTAAAATCCAGGGGAGGATCTGCTTCAGGGTTGCCTGATCCAGCAGACATTATGAAATTTCTTTTTGTCTCTTCATTCTGTCACCCACAGTACAAGCTTCATCTCAAGGCCAGATTCCCTAGTGCCAAAAGAAAGCTGCAGCCACAATCAATTACATGGAAGAAAGCACATCTGTCCCAGAATTCTAAGCACGAGTTCTGAAGTGTACCTTGCTTAGATCAGCCTAAATCACATGCCCACCCTGAATCAATTCCTATAAACAGGAAATGGAATCTGATTGGCTACATTCACTCAGAGGCCCATTCCTAAAGCTAGAAGTGGAGCAGTTTCCCTCAAAGAACATGAGCTATGTGCACGTGGTAAAAAACGGTGGACACTGGAATGAAAATACAGGTATACATCAAGAGAAGAAAAAATAGATACTGAGGAGGCAGCCACAGTGTTCACCCCAAGATGTTCAAAATGAAGATTCAGAGTCATCGCAAAATATTATGTACAGTATTGCCCATTCAAAAGACAGAAAATCATTAGAATGATTCTTCTTACAAACAAAAGCCAAATTGGCTCCTGAGACTACTTCTATTTAATCTAGTACTAGAAATGCTAGTTTAAAAAGAGTAATATAAATACAGAAAATAAAAATATCTATTTGAGACCTATATACTTTCTAATACCAATAGAAAATACAAAAGATGATATAAATAAATAAAAATTAAACATCTCACCCTTGGTTGGGGGGGACAGGTAAATAAGACTGAAAGTATGTATGTCTGCTAGATTTTTAAACCTATGGCAGTAATAATTACAAAACATATGGTAGATTAAAAATTATCAACAATAATTTAAAATCTTTCTCTAGAAATGCTGTACCAAACTTAAGAACTTAAGGTATCATAAATGAGAATTAACAGAAATCATTATCTCAAAAAGATTCTGTACTCCTATGTTCACTGCAGCATTATTCACAATAGTTAAGACATGGAAACAACCTCAGTGTCCACTGACAAGATGAATGGATAAATAAATGTGGCTTAAAACATAAATGTAAGTCTAAGAAAGGAGGTCTTTTGCCCATTTTTCTTTAGGTCTTCTGTCCATTTTTTGATTGGACTGTTTTTTTTTTTTGTTATTGAGTTGTATGAGCTGTTTGTCTATTTTGGAAATTAAGCCCTTGTTGGTCACATCATTTGCAAATATTTTCTCCGAAGCCATAGGCTGTCTTCATTTTGTTGATGGTTCCCTTTGCTATGCAAAAGCTTATAAGTTTGATTAGGTACCATTTTTTAATTTTTGCTTTTATTTCTATTGCCTTGGGAGACTGACCTAAGAATACATTGCTACAATTTCTGTCAGAGAATGTTTTGCCTGTGTTTCTTCTAGGACTTTCATGGTGTCATGCCTTATACTTAAGTCCTTAAGCCACTTTATTTTTGTGTATGGTGTGAGGGTGTGTTCTAACTTCACTGATTTACATGCAGCTGTCCAACTTTCCCAACACCACTTGCTGAAGAGACTGTCTTTTCCCTATTGTATATTCTTGCCTCCTTTGTTGAAGATTAATTGACCATAGGAGTGTGAGTTTACTTCTGGGCTCTCTATTCTGTTCCATTGATACATATGGCTGTTTCTGTGCCAATATCATGCTGTTTTGATTACTGTAGCTTTGTAGTATTGCCTGAAGTCTGAGAGGGTTATGCCTCCAGCTTTGTTCTTTTTCCTCAGGATTACTTTGGCAATTCTGGGTCTTTTATGGTTCCATATAAATTTTAGGATTATTTGTTCTAGTTCTGTGAAAATAGTTGTGGGAAATTCGATAAGGATCACATTAAATCTGTAAATTGCTTTGGGTAGTATCACCATTTTAACAATGTTAATTCTGCCAATCCAAGAACATGAGCTATCTTTCCATTTCTTTGAATTATCTTCAATTTCCTCCATTAATGTTTTACACTTCTCAGCATATAAGTTTTTCACCTCCTTGGTCAGGTTTATTCCTGAGTATTAAAAAAAAATGTGTACACAGACACACACATACCTACACCTACACACCTACACACACACACACACACACACACACACACACACACACACACACACACTGGAGTATTATACAGCCACAAAAAATAGAAGGAACTGCTATTTGAGCCAACATGGACAAACTTTGAGGGCATTATGCTAAGTGAAATAAGTCAGACAGAGAAAGACAAATACTGTATGACCTCACTTATATGTGGATTCTAAAAAAACCACACTCATAGTTTTGGTTTGGTTTAGTTTGGTTGCCAGAGTTGAGGGATAGAATTGGGGAGAATTGGGTGAAGGTGACCAAATGGTACAAGCTTCCAGTTATAACATAAATAAGTACTGGGGATGTAATGTACAGCATGGTAACTGTAGTTAACAATACTATATTGTATATTTGAAAGTTGCTAAGAAAGTAGATCTTTAAAGTTCTCATCAGAAGAAAAACACTGTAACTACGTGAAGTGATGTCAACTAAATTTATTGTGGTAATCATTTTGCTATATATATACATTGCAAACCATTATGTTGTAAACTTTGAATAAATATGTTATATGTCAATTATATCTCAATAAAACTGGAAAAAATTAAAGAATTAACATAACATGGAAAAGAACCATTTAAAAATACTGTCTTCTTTGGCCTCAGCGCCTGAGCAACCCAGAACCAAAATGGTTTTCAGCACCCACTATACAGACTGCTGTCTGCAGACCTCCTCTCTCAGCTCCCAAGCATCCAACGTTGAATGCACAGTCCTGGAAATGGATAGGGTTGCCCTTTCCAAAGGAAGCCCCCTTCCCACCAGGTAAAAACCCTGGGCTGCCTGAGGGATGTACATTATTCTACACAAGGAGGAAGGAAGTGATTAAGTATGTAGTTGTGGGACTGGAGCCTCACATCCCCTTTACACTCTTTATCTGTGGGGATGCTTATATTAAAAGATAATCAGGACTTCGCTGGTGATTTGGAAAGCACCAAATCAGGTATAAGGTAACCACACCTCTCCAGCATTCATTATTTGTAGACGTTTTGACGATGGCCATTCTGACTGATACGAGGTTGCACCTCATTGATTTGCATTTCTCTAATAATTGGCGATGTGGAGAATCTTTTCATGTGCCTGTTGACCATCTGTATGTCTTCTTTGGAGAAATGTCTGTTAAGGTCTTCTGCCCATTTTCTGACTGGGTTGTTTGTTTTTTTGTTGTTGAGTTGTACGAGCTGTTTGTATATTTTGGAAATTAAGCCCTTGTCACTCACATCCTTTGCAAAGATTTTCTCACAGTCTGTAGGCTGTCTTTTTATTTTCTTCTTGATTTCCTTTGCTGTGCAAATGCCTGTAAGTTTGATAAAGTCCAATTTGTTTATTTTTTTGTTTGTTTTGTTTTTTTGTTTTTGCGGTACGCGGGTCTCTCACTGTTGTGGCCTCTCCCGTTGCGGAGCACAGGCTCTGGACACGCAGGCTCAGCAGCCATGGCCCACGGGCCCAGCCGCTCCGCGGCATGTGGGATCTTCCCAGACCGGGGCACAAACCCGTGTCCCCTGCAATGGCAGGCGTACTCTCAACCACTGTGCCACCAGGGAAGCCCCAATTTGTTTATTTTTGATTTTATTTATTTTGCCTTGGGAGACTGATCTAAGAAAGTATTGCTACAATTTATTTCAGAGAATGTTTTGCCTACGTTCCCTTCTAAGAGTATTATGGTGTCATGTCTTATATTTAAATCTTTAAGCCATTTTGAGTTTATTTTGTGTATGGTGTGAGGGAGTGTTCTAATTTACATGTGGCTATCCAGCTTTCCTAACGCCACTTGCTGAAGAGACCTCTTTTCTCCATTGTATAGTCTTGCCTCCTTTGTTGAAGATTAATTGACTGTAGGTAATGGGTTTATTTCTGGGATCTCTATTCTGTTCCACTGATCCATATGTCTGTTTTTGTTCCAGTACCACACTGTTTTGATTACTGTAGCTTTGCAGTATTGTCTGAAGTTTGGGAGGATTATGCCTCCAGCTTCTTTTTCCTCAGGATTACTTTGGCAATTCTGGGTCTTTTGTGGTCCCATATAAATTTCAAAGTAAACAAAACAAACAAACAAAAAGAACCCCTTTAAAATCATATCAAAAAACTAAATAAATAAAATACCTAGGAATAAACCTGACCAAGGAGGTGAAGGACTTATACACTGAGAACTATAAAACACTGAGAACTACAGAACACTGCTAAAGGAAATTAAAGATGTTTCAAAGAAATGGAAAGATATTCCATGCTCTTGGATTGGCAGAATTAGTATTGTTAAAATAGCCAAACTACCCAAAGCAATCTACAGATTTAATGTCATCCTTATCAAATCACCTAGGACATTTTCCACATAACTAGAACAAATAATCCTAAAATTTTTATGGTCACCTATTTTTAAAAGTTAGTAGCAATATTCATTTCAGCGATGGAGGAAAAAACTGATTATGGGAAAGTACAGTGCAGTCTGATGAACCAAGTAATGTTTGGGGAAATTTTTCCATAAAGGTATCTTTAAAAATAGTTTCAGCACTTATAGGGGTTTCACCTCTGGGAAAATATACATGTGAAATACTTTATTCACTAATAATATAAATAAGGTATTAGAGTGATTCTTCTGTTAGAATTACCTAAAAACAATTCAAAAATCTGTCTCCTTTTTTGACACAACCTGAGTCACTGCTAGTCAGCCCAACTTAAATTCTACATTCCAACCAACAAAACATCTTGCTGATGTCACCTGGATCTCAACTCTATCTTCAACTCCCATCCAGTCATTCAACAATGCTAAGCACCTAGTATATACTAGACAGTATGCTAAATGTACAAACATGGAGAAAACAGTTTTGCACTTCCAGAAGCTCAAAGAGGTGTACAATACTTCTAAAAGTATGATTAGAAGAACATATATAATAGAATTATGCAAAGGCATTGCAAAACGTACAAATTCTTGGATCCTGCCCCACACTTACAAGAATTAGAATCTTAGGGGGTAAAGCCTGAGTAAATGTGTTTTTTAAAAGTTCCCACGTTAAAATTAAAAATTAATTAAATGTACCCAAGTTAATCCTTTTACATAATAAAGTTTGAGAATTATTGTTATAGTACAGTAGTTCTCAAACTCTTTGGTCTCAAAATACTTTTAAAAATTACTGAGAGCCTATGATTCTGATTGGCACTAATTCCAACATATGAGTTTTTTCCCCCCACACCAAGCGATTCTCTGACACCAGTTAGGTGTCCTATAATTTAACTCAATCCTGACACTATCTACTTAAAGACAGTACCAGATTCCACGGATTAAGGGCTCAGTGCCACAAGACGCACCCACTTTGGATGCCAATCAGAAGCCCAGGTTGTTACCTATGCTTCTGACCGACTGGCTATAAATCAGAGGTTCCCAGGAACCACTCCCTGACTTGGATTAATTTGCTAAAGCAGCTCAAAGAACTTAGAAAACCAGTCTACTCACTGGTTTATGGGTTTATTACAAAGGATATTAATCAACAGACAGATGTACAGGGCTGGGTCCCAAACACAGGAGCTTCTGTCCCTGTGGAGTTTGGAGCTCAACATGGTGGTATGGGTGTGTTCTGGTTCACCAATCTGGAATCTTGTCCTTTTGGGATTTTATGAAGGTTTCATCAGAGAGGCAGGATTGAGTAAATCACTGGCCATCAGTGACTGATTCAACCTCACGGCACTCTCCTCTCCCCAGAGGTCAGGAGATGGGACTAAAAGTTCCAACTTTTTTTTTTTTTTTTTTTTTGCGTTATGCGGGCCTCTCACTGTTGTGGCCTCTCCCATTTGCGGAGCACAGGCTCCGGACGCGCAGGCCCAGCGGCCATGGCTCACGGGCCCAGCCGCTCCGCGGCATGTGGGATCTTCCCGAAACGGGGCACGAACCCGCGTCTCCTGCATCGGCAGGCGGACTCTCAAGCACTGCGCCACCAGGGAAGCCCCAACTTTTTAATCACAGTTGGTTCCCCTGGCAACAGCCCCCATCCTTTGGTTACCCAGGTGCTTTCCAAAATTGTCTAATTAACATAAGACAACTTCACTACTCTCATCACCGAGGAAATTTCAAGGGTTTTAGGAGCTCTCTGTCAGGAATGGGGAGGAAGACGAAATATATATTTCTTACTATAAATTACAATACCACAGGACCTCAAAGATCTTTTGGTTATGTGAGTTATATATATTAATATTTACTGTATTAGAAATTAAAACTGGGAAATCACAAAAATATTTTAATTAAAAATGTAGTATGTGTTAATTCACTTAAAAACAACAAAATAGGGGCTTCCCTGGTGGCGCAGTGGTTGAGAGTGCGCCTGCCGATGCAGGGGACGTGGGTTCGTGCACCGGTCCGGGAAGATCCCACATGCCGCAGAGCAGCTGGGCCCGTGAGCCATGGCCGCTGAGCCTGCGCGTCCGGAGCCTGTGCTCCGCAACGGGAGAGGCCACAACAGTGAGAGGACCGCGTACTGCAAAAAAAAAAAAAAAAGAAAAACAACAAAATAGATGTACATGTTAACAAAAATAACCTATTTTATGAAAAATAACTATATTTTCCAAAACGAAAACATTTAGTGAGAAGAATGGCAATGCTTCACATTTTTGCAAATCTTTTAAATGTCTAGATTAACAGAAGCATCTGGATTCTTATATCTCCTTCTTCATTCAATCTGTTACAATATCACATATCATTAATCTCTGGAAAACTCCACTATACAATTTTCTGCAAATGAAAGTGAAAAAGGCAAACAATGTCTCAGTATTACTATGAAAATAACTTTGACCTTGCAAACACCCTGAAAGGGTGTCAGAGACCCCCAGGGGCCCCTGGACCATACTTTGGAAACCAACGGTCTAATGAAAGGAACAGAAAATTACAGTAATCCCCCCTTATCTGAGGTTTCAGTTACCCACAGCAGTCAACTGCAGTCTGAAAATATCAAATGGAAAGTTCCAGAAATAAACAGTAAGTTTTAAACTGCATGCACGTTTTGGGTACTGTGATGAAATCTCATACTGTACTGCTTTGTCCCACCCAGGATGTGAATCATCCACACTGTATACACTACCCACTCATTAGTACAGGAAAAAACATAGTAGATACAGAGTTTGGTACTATCTGCAGTTTCAGGCACCTACTGCAAGTTTTTGAACATATCCCCCATGGATAAGAGAAGGCTACTATACAAAGTTCTTTGAGAACACAGAGAAGGGAGACAGACAGGAAACTTCTGCAGAGGTGGTGACATCTCTTGAGACTTGAGCCCAAATCCTTACACACTAGGTAGGCCCTGTAGGATCTATATCTTCTCCCTCCTACTTTTCAAGGTGTCTCCTACCCCTCCTCCTCTTTCTCACTTGGTTGCTCCTCCTCAAACTGGCCAATCTTTCTCTCTTCTTCAAGCCTTTGTATCTACTGTTGTTTTGTCTGAAAGGCTCTTCCCCCATACAGTCCATGGCTCTTCTTGGCCATACCTGGCCATCATGAAGATTAAGGACAGCTATACCCTTGTATACCTGTAATCCATTCAGGGCCCATTCCTTAGAAAATTCTGCCTTATACTAACTGTTATATATGTGCACTAGAAGCCATATTTAACAAAGTACATGGTAGCATCATTTGTAAAAGTGGAAAAAAATAAAACTAAATATTCATCAACATGAGAATGAAACAAAACACTAGTAAATTCACGCAACAGAATGAATTAGAGCTGCATGTTTCAACATGAATAAATTTTGAGAACAGTAATATGCACCAAAAGTAGGCTAAAGAGAGATTCCTACAATATGACACTACTTATAGTTTTTAAATTTTAAATTAATCTATATTTTGATAGGTAATACACAATTCAAAATTATGAGAATTTCCTCCCATCCCTGTCCTAGTTATACAGTTTCTCTCCCAGGGACAACCAACGTGACCACTTTCCTATGTATCCTTCCAGATATATTTTATGTTACACAAAAATATAAGTGTTGTTAAGTGTGCAGAATACTTTAATATGGTTCATGTATATCTACATATAAAATAGAAGTTTAAAAATATGTGTGGAAATGATAAAAACCAAATTCAGAATAATAACTACTAACAGGCAAAGAAGAAAAGGAACAAACTCAGAAAGGGGCACTTCCAATGTACCTGTATTGTTTCATTTTAGGTTTATTGTGTTTTCCCTAGATTTTTTTCATACATGAAATAAATTTTTTTCTTCATAAAATAGATGAAAAGGATCAGATGTAAGAAAATAATTAGTTTGCTGTCAGACGGAGTTTGAAACCAGAGCATACTAAAGACATAAATTCAATACTTTAAAATGAGTCTAAAGCTCAAGAGAAAGCTGGAGATTGGGGATTTATATAAAGAGATACTTGCAGTTCTAATAAATATTTAGATATATGCACCCTATATAACAGAGCACAAGTTCCTTAAGGACTGGGCCCAAAACTCTGCCATATTATGTTCCCCTGAAATATCATCTACTGCCCATAATGAGATTTCAACTTACCTATATCCTTACTATTTTTCTTAGGTTTCAAAAATAACATCCTGGTATGGGTGAGCCTATTTATGTAAGTAACTTAACAATAGGCAGTTACACCACACACACACACACACACACACACACACACACACACGTCTATTAAATTTGAATCAAAGGGAGACAGTGTTTTGGTTAGTTCTAGGTAAACTACAAAGCTTTATTTATTTTTTTAATTAATTCATTTATTCATTCATTTTTGGCTGCGTTGGGTTTTCCTTAATGCACGCAGGCTTTCTCTAGCTGCAGCAAGTGGGGGCTACTCTTCATTGTGGTGTACAGGTTTCTCATTGCAATGGCTTCTCTTGTTGCAGAGCACGGGCTTTAGGCGCGTGAGCTTCAGTAGTTGTGGCACGCGGGCTTAGTAGCCGTGGCTCACGGGCTCTAGAACGCAGGCTCAGTAGCTGTGGAGCAGGGGTTCAGTTGCTCCGCAGCATGTGGGATCTTCCCAGACCAGCACTCAAACCCGTGTCCCCTGAACTGGCAGGCGGATTCTTAACCACTGCGCCACCAGGGAAGTCCCTCAAAACCATTTTTAGATTGAACTTATTAATAATTAAAAATGCTTCTAGGGCTTCCCTGGTGGCGCAGTGGTTAAGAGTCTGCCTGCCAATGCAGGGGACACGGGTTTGAGCGCTGGTCTGGGAAGATCCCACATGCCGCGGAGCAACTGAGCCCCTGCTCCATAGCTACTGAGCCTGCGCTCTAGAGCCCGCGAGCCACAGCTACTGAGCCTGTGTGCCTACAGCCCATGCTCTGCAACAAGAGAAGCCACCGCAATGAGAAGCCTGTGCACTGCAAGGAAGAGTAGCCCCCGGTCGCTGCAACTAGAGAAAGCCCGCGTGCAACAACGAGGACCCAATGCAGCCAAAAATAAAAAAATAAATTTATAAAAAAGTTTAAAATGTTTCTACAATAGACTAGTTTCTTTTCTAGGTAAGAAACAATCCTGCGAAACTGTTAACTTCTAAAGAAATACCTGATATAAATATATTTTCTTATCTTTCATTTCTCCAATAAAAATACTATCCTGACAAAAGTCTTTGAGGATTGTGATTACTTGCAGCTGTTTTATTGCTCTTTTTTTTAAATAAATGTATTTATTTTATTTCATTTATTTTTGGCTGTGTTGGGTCTTTGTTGCTGCGCGCAGGCTTTCTCTAGTTGCAGCAAGCCAGGGCTAGTTTTCGTCATGATGTGTGGCTTCTCATGTTGCGGTGCACGGGCTCTAGGCCTGCAGGCTTCAGTAGTCGCAGCACGTGGGCTCAGCAGTTGTGGCTCATGGGCTCTAGAACTCAGGCTCAGTAGTTGTGGCTCATGGGCTTAGTTGCTCCATTGCATGTGGGATCTTCCCGGACCAGGGCTTGAACCCGTGTCCCCTGCATTGGTAGGCGTATTCTTAACCACTGCACCACCAGGGAAGACCTTTATTGCTCTTCTGAAGTTTAACTGGAGTACTCAGCAACCTCTCTCCTTTCAAAGTCTCTCACTTTTAGTGATAAAAGCAAACTTCAATTATAGGAGGGGGAACAGACTCTTGAGCTGTTCCCCCTCATATAACTGACCTCTTTTCTGGTTTTCTCCATTCCTCAACTCAATTTGCAAATATGTATTAAATGCCTGTTTTGCTGTAAGCAATGTATTATACACCATTCCTCTGGTCCCTAAAAAGATGAGAAGAACTACTTGGCCTTAAGAAAATCTTTGTATATCTTATATAGTGCAAAGTCCTTAGAACTTAACGTCCTAGGTTTGAGATCAAAATTACTGTACTAGTAACCTAAGTTGAATTACACTTCAGTAGAATTATAGGTCTTCAAAAGCTTCATAGAATACAGACATATTTCAGGCAATGGATGCACATTAAAAGCATGTCATTTTAGTACTGTTCAGAAGCTGAGGATCATTTAGTGAAAAAATAGATGCCTACTTGTTTATAGACAAATAAACCCTGAGTTAAAGCATATGTATACACATAAGGCTCCATAAAATATTTCTTTAGCACAGGTGAAAGGATATCAACAACAAAGGGGGAACTCAATTAAAAACAAAATATTAAGAAGGATTTGAAAATAATTATAATCTAGCATTAGCACTGTAGGGATGTCTTCTGACAGTTTTGGTGAATCATTTATAGATTTTAGAATGAGGGCTCTTAAACACTCACTCACTTGACTACTCTTCCCTACGATAAACTTTATGGAAGTGCAGTAAGAGAGAAACTGGCCTTGACACATTGTGTTCTCTACGTCTGCGTCTCTACTCTTGCCCTGCAAATAGGTTCATCTGTACCATATGTCTAGATTCCACACATATGTGTTAATATATGATATGTTTTTTTCTTTCTGGCTTACTTCACTCTGTATGACAGACTCTAGGTCCATCCACATCTCTACAAATGACCCAATTTCATTCCTTTTTATGGCTGAGTAATATTCCACTATATATATATGTACCACATCTTCTTTATCCATTCACCTGTCATTGGACATTTATGTTGCTTCCATGTCCTGGCTATTGTAAATAGTGCTGCAATGAACACTGGGGTACATGTGACTTTTTGAATTATGGTTTTCTCAGGTTATATGCTGGGTCATATGGTACTTCTATTTTTAGTTTTTTAAGGAAACACCATTCTGTTCTCCACAGTGGCTGTATCAATTTACATTCCCACCAATAGTGCAAGAGGGTTCCCTTTTCTCCACACCCTCTCCAGAATTTATTGTTTGTAGATTTTTTTGATGATGGTCATTATCTCAGCAAGATCTCTTCTGACCCACCTCCTAGAGTAATGAAAATAAAAACAAAAAAAAAGCAAATGGGACCTAATTAACTTAAAAGCTTTTGCACAGCAAAGGAAACCATAAACAAGATGAAAAGACAACCCTCAGAATGGGAGAAAATATTTGTAAATGAAGCAGCAGACAAAGGATTAATCTCCAAAATATACAAACAGCTCAGGCAGCTCAATATCAAAAAAACAAACCCAAATCAAAAAATGGGCGGAAGATACAGTATTTTTTAAGGTGTTAAAAATACAGAGTCACTGATATAAAGAGATATTTTGCTGGGGCTTCAAAGCAGGGAATCAACATCTCAGCAATTAAAAGAAAAATGGGGCTTCCCTGGTGGCGCAGTGGTTGAGAGTCCACCTGCCAATGCAGGGGACACGGGTTTGTGCACCGGTCTGGGAGGATCCCACATGCCGTGAAGCGGCTGGGCCCGTGAGCCATGGCCGCTGAGCCTGTGCATCTGGAGCCTGTGCTCCGCAACGGGTGAGGCCGCAACAGTGAGAGGCCCGTGTAACAACAACAACAAAAAAACGACAGCAAGGGACTTCCCTGGTGGTTCAGTGGTTAAGACTCTGCGCTTCCAATGCAGGGTACGTGGGTTCGATCCCTGGTCGGGGAACTAAGATCCCACATGCCGTGTGGCACGGCCAAAAAAAAAAAAGTTTAAAAGAAAGCAAGTTCCAGGGTCTCTCCTGGGGAGACTACACTGTTTATACTTCTACAGAATGATTACGATGATAATAACGACAGCAGTTAACATATACTGAACGTACATATCAGGCATTTGGGCTTAGTGCTTTAAATGATTACCTTACAATTCTCTGAACAACAGTACAAGAAAGATACTATCATTAACCCATTTTCCAGCTAAGAAAACTCGGGCTTTTAAAGGTTAAATAGCTTGCTTAGGGTCACCTATGTAGTGAGTGGAGCCTGGGATTCCATCTGTTTAACTCCAACTGCAGCAATAACTATACTATTTTGCTGCCACATCATAATCAATTCAGTAGCTCCCTACTGCTTCTCAGGTCAAAAATCCTTATAGAGTAAGGCTTCATCCATGCCTTTGTTCACTGGAAAGACTTCTGTTGAGCATTTATTATATGTCAACACCATACCAGGTGCTTCAAAGATAGAGGTTCTGAGTGAGGTTGCTAAATAAGTGATCTTTGGATGAGTCATTGTTATTTTAAAATGAGCTCTATTTGGGCACATTAAACAGCATCACAGTTGGAATTATGTTCTTGTATAATTTTATTATTGGAAATGGAATGTTGGAATAGGAAGACCACACATCTAAGCATTTATATCCTAAATAGTTCTGGATTACTTTTTTTTTTTTTTAATATCTTTATTGGAGTATAACTGCTTTACAATGGTGTGTTAGTTTCCGCTTTATAACAAAGTGAATCAGTTATGCATATATATATGTTCGCATATCTCTTCCCTCTTGCGTCTCCCTCCCTCCCACCCTCCCTATCCCACCCCTCTAGGTGGTCACAAAGCACTGAGCTGATCTCCCTGTGCTATGCGGCTACTTTCCACTAGCTATCTATTTTACATCTGGTAGTGTATATATGTCCATGCCACTCTCTCACTTTGTCCCAGCTTACCCTTCCCCCTCCCCATATCCTCAAGTCCATGCTCTAGTAGGTCTGTGTGGACTACTATTTTTAACAAAATTTTCCAACCTGGCTTACTACAAATTTTTAAATTTTTCTATCAAACAAAAAAATGCAATGAAAACACAGAACACACCTACATGCACACACAGGGGTCGAAAGATCTTTCATTTCCACATTCAACTTGCAGAATAATACAGGTTGTGCTGGGACAACCATGGTCATGAGTGGCCTTAGCTTTCCTCCTTTCCAGCTTAAAGAGACATCTGGTTGCCAGCTGTGTAGCTCCTACGAGTCAATGCTTGCCAAGTAGTTGGCAGAATGTGGGGAAGAGCTGACCACCTGCAATCCATTTTGACAGTGACTCTGACCATCACTTTGGAGAACTGGATACATTACAGACATTCCAAAAGGAGTTGGCTAAATTTCAAGGTAGGAAGTTGGCCATTTTGGCTGAACTTACTTTAACTCACATCAAAGTGCTATGATGTGGAAGAAGAGGAGAATACACAAAAAGGTACAAAGCTACTAAAGCTTACAAGAATAATTTACAAGGCTATGTCCCTAACCTCTCCCAGACACTGTCCACCATATTTCTAGCCATAATTACTTTAAAAAGGGGAAGCGTATATACAACTACAGCTAAACGGGTAAAACTATATCTCCATGTCTATGTAAGTACATGTGTCATTCATATTTTTCAGTTTTATGTCAGTATAAAATATATAATCCGCATACATATACATAATGTACGTCACTATAACATGTATTATATACATAAATATATGTTTGTCACTATAACATATATATATAAATATATAATTAACTGTGGCGATTTTACTTACCTTTTATGTTTTTTTATGCCTGCTGTACAATATATATGTTATATGTATCATACACAGTTGTATATTAGAGGTATGGGTATAAACAAACTTAGGAAGATGCCACAGTTTGGAAAAGGTGCTTGCTTTATTTAAAAAAAAAAAAAAAATCAATACAATTTCCCCACAGATCCATGATGTAAAATTCTATAATCAAGCCTTGTAGATTTGTAATTATGGTATGTCAGCTACATTTAAACAAGAGTGTTAAAAGATTGTTAAAGTTAAACTAACACAATTGCAGTGTGAATTGTCCTAGTCTCATTCTAATCTACTGGTGTCACTTTCATTTAATCAGAGGAAAACTATGGGCCAATGTCAGTGCTATTTCCAATGCCCTAACATTCTTTGTTCACATTGGATTTTAAGCCATTACGAATCTAAAATGGTTATAAAAAGATATATTTCAGAAAGCATTTTTAATGAATTAATTCACTCACCAGTGGACATTTTTAGCAGGCTTTATTGAAAATAAGTTGGCTTTAAAGTTATTAAATAACCTTTTATGTTAAATGAATGAAAACATTTTGTTCTTGCAGAAGAATTTCTTGAATTTACCATAAATACAGCTTAAGAAGAGAAAAACCCTTATTTTATAAACTGAAATCATACTTGGAAACTTACGGTAGACATATGTCATTTAGCTGAAATAACATATCAGCATTTAAAACATCAAGGCTATTTTTTTCTTCTGCTTTAGTGAAAAATGGGGGAAAGACAGTATCTTCAAAAAATGGTATTGAGAAAACTGGACAGCTGCCTGCAGAAGAATCAAACTGGACTACTTTCTCATATCATATCCAAAAATGAACTCACTATGGATTAAAGACTTAAAAGTAATACCTGAAACCATAAAACTTTTAGAAGAAAAAATAGGCACTACGCTCTTTGACGTGAGTCTTAGCAAGATCTTTCTGGATTTGTCACCTTGGGCAAGGGAAACAAAAACAAACAAATGGAACTAATCAAAGTAAACACCTTTTGCACAATAAAGCAAAACTATCAACAAAATGAAAAGGTCACCTACTCAACAGGAGAAGGTATTTGCAAACATATATCTGATAAGGAGTTAATATCCAAAATACACAAAAAACTCTCATAACTCAAGATCAAAAACACAAACAACCTGATTAAAAAATGGGCAGAGTACCTGAATAGACGTTTTTCCAAAGAAGATATACATATGGCCAACAAGCACATGAAAAGATGCTCAACATCACTCATCATCAGGGAAATGCAAATTAAAACTACAATGAGATATCACCTCATACCTGTCAGAATGGCTAGTAGCAAAAAGAAAACAAATAACAGGGCTTCCCTGGTGGCGCAGTGGTTAAGAATCTGCTCCAGGAAGATCTCACATGCCGCGGAGCAACTAAGCCCATGGACCACAACTACTGAGCCTGTGCTCTAGAGCCCACGAGCCACAACTACTGAGCCCACGTGCCACATCTACTGAAGCCAGCACGCTCTAGAGCCTGTGCTCGGCAACAAGAGAAGCCCACGCGCTGCAACGAAGAACAGCCCCCGCTTGCCGCAACTAGAGAAAGCCTGCGCATAGCACCGAAGACCCAACACAGCCAAAAATAATAAATTAATATAAATAAATTTTAAAAAAGAAAACAAATAACAAATGTTGGTGAGGATGTGGAGAAAAAGGAACCCTTGTGTACTGCTGGTGGGAATGTAAATTAGTGCAGCCACTATAGGAAACAGTATGGAGATTCCTCAAAAAATTAAAAATAAAACTACTATACAATCCAGCGATTCCACTCTTGAGTAATTACCCAAAGAAAACTAAAATACTAATTCAAAAAGATATATGCACTCCGATGTTCTCTGCAGCACTTACAATAGCCAAGACAATAGCCAAGATAGGGAAGAAACCTAAGTGCCCATGAACAGATGAATAAAGAAAATGTGATTGATATATATATTTATAATTACTTATACATACACACACAATGGAATATTACTCAGCCATAAAGAAAAATGAAATCTTGTCATTTGTGACAACATGGATGGACTTAGAGGGCATTATCCTAAGTGAAATAAATCAGACAGAGAAAAACAAATACTATGTGATTTTACCTATATGTGGGATCTAAAAAACAAAACAAATGAACAAACATAACTAGACAGCAACAGAATCTTAGAGAGAACAAACAGGTGGTTGCCAAAGGGGAGGCATGTGGTGGGGAAGAGAGAAATAGGTGAGGGAGATTAAGAGGTACAAACTTCCAGTTACAAAATAAATGAGTCACAGGTATGAAAGGTACAGTGTGAATATAATCAATAATTATGTAACATCTTTGTATGGTGACAGATGGTAACTAGACTTATCATGGTGTTCATTTTGAAATACAGAAATGTCAAATTACTATGTTGTATATCAGGAACTACCACAGCGTTGTAGGTCAATTATACTTCAAAAACAAAAAAAACTCATAGAAAAAAAGATCAGATTTGTGGTTACCAAAGGTGGGGAGTGGGGGAGAAGGGGAATTGGATAAAGATAGTCAAAAAGGTACAAACTTCCAGTTATAAGGTAAATAAGTACTACGAGGTATGTAATGAACAACATGATAAATATAATTAACACTATATGTTATCATGAAAGTTGTACGAGTAAATTCTGAGTTCTGATCACAAGGAAAAAAATTTTTTTCTATTTCTTTAATTCTGTATCTATATAAGATGATAGATGTTCACTAAACTTACTGTGGTAATAATTTCATAATGTATGTAAGTCAAATCATTATGCTGTATACCTTAAACTTATACAGTTGCTGTATGTCAATTATATCTCAATAAAACTAGAAGAAAAAAAATCAGTGCTGTATCTTCTACTTTAGAGAAAAGTATTTTCTAAATCACCAATAATTTAATACAGGAAAAAAAGCTTCTCTGGCGAAACTTCATATTTGCAGGATGCATTTAAGTTTTAAGTAAAGTACAACATTCAATTCACAGTTGTACTATCAGCAAATAGTCTCCAAATAATCACAGCACATACAAAACAGTGCTATGTTAGCTACTTATGTAAGTACTAATACGAATCACCCTGGTTTGCTTGGGACTTTCCCAACTTTAGCACTGTAGGTTCCACATCCTGGAAACCCTTCTGTCCCAGGTAAAGCCAGACAACTAATGTCAGCGAGACAATGGGGGGCGGGGTGGGGGAGATTTAAAGTTCTGCACTGGAAAAGAAGAAATTTGGAGTCATATCTGGTAACTCCTTGCTAGGGCTGCCAGATTAGCTGTGCCCAGTCACATATAAGTAGGTCCAGCAATCTGGAACATGGATTCAAATCTTTATTTTTATTTTATTTTTTTTCACACACACATACACACTTTATTTATTTATTTATTTACATTGAAGTATAGTTGACTTACAGTGTTGTGTTAGTTTCAGGTGCACAGCAAAGTGATTCAGATATACATATACATATATATGTTCTTTTTCAGATTCTTTTCCATTATATGTGATTACAAGATATTGAATATAGCTCCCTGTGCTATATAGTAGGCCCTTGTGTTTATCTATTTTATATATAGTAGTCTGTATATGTTAATCCCAAACTCCTAATATAAGCCCTTAAATTATCAAGGATGAACAAAAAGGAGGCTGTGATTATTTCAATAGAAAACTCGAGTAAATCTGACCTTGCTTAATACTGTTTGGCATTGATCATTCAATTAATCTCAGTAAACTTAGGTCAGGTGGCTATTCCATGCCAGGCACTGAAGACAGAGCAGTGAACAAGACAGTTTCATCACTGATGTCACTCCCAGTCTCAAAGGAAGATAAGAAGATAAAGAAAAATATTCCAGTGATGTTGGTGTAATTTGGTAAAGGATATTCAGTCTCATTTGTTAAATATTTGTCGAACATCAAATCTTTAAAAAGAGCCTGCAAGACCCAAGCCTACCAACTAATACCCATTAACAAGGAGTCACATGTGAACACAGGCTTCTGCTTGAAGAAACTTCGTATATTACCCAGCCCCTAGTGCACACATATCTCTAATTCACAGCCAGAATTAGCCCTAGAAAAACAATCCCATTGCAGGGGAGGAGATATTTGACAAGTCCTAGGAGTCAGGAACTCAGTACCAAGTCAGACTCATTGCTGTCTAACTCTCACCTTACAAGCCATTCCTAGTAACTGGACTCTCCTGTTTCTAGGGGTCTAACCTGTCTCTTGAAATCTATTTCAGGAAATCAGATCCTTTGCCTTTGTTACCATGTGAAATAAAGTTTATCTAGGACTAGAGCACTGTGAGGCTTCTGCCTATTTCCTTAGGGTCTAAAATCACCATTTTGCCAACATGCTGAAATGTGCATCTTCCACTCATTGTATGATCTCTCAGTTGCCAAATACCACCTTTTATTTATTGCCTGTTTCCATACTCCAGTAATATTCCATCTGCCTGTCCACATTTCTTCCTAAAACCCACTACAGGGAACTTTCAGATCACCTGAAGTATTTTAGCAGATTTGATGAGACGCTAAACTCTTAAGAATCTACCCTCCCAAGCACACAGCCTACCCAAACTGAACTCTAGGACTAACACCTAGAATATATTTCTAAATGGTTCTGAACTCCTGGAAAGAAAACTGAAGGAATTCTGGGCTTCAATGACTTTAAATCTCTTTTTCCAAATAAAAGTTGTTACTTCTGAAGATAAATGAGGTGATGGGAAATGAACATCTTGACTAGAAAAAAGGTGCTGAGAACAGAAACTGAATTTTAGACCATTGCTTTAAGAAACCAATGCACAGAATGCTGTTCACAAAACCAAGAACATGTCTGAATCATGAAACTAATTGAGAAGTCTTTGAAACTAAATTTGGAGGAGAAAAAAATGCAAACCTTTTTATTATAAAAAATGTTTAATATATATAGAGAAGAATATAATGAAGACCCATGACCATTCATCCCCAACAATTATTAACGTGTTGCCACATCTGCCTCATCTATTTTTTTCCTTTGCTGAAGTATAATGTAGAATTTTAAAAAAAACAGGATACTAAGGCAGAAGATGGAAGGAGTCAGAGTAAAATAATTTTCAGGAGAATGTAACAGGAGAATAGGGAACAATATTTATGGATTTAGAGTTATCTACCAAGGCAAAATATGAGTAATAAGCAGCTAAAATAGAAATTTTAGATTTTTTAAAAACCATATCTCATTTCAGTACATATGGGAAAGCTCTACACCAAAATGTCAACAGAAAAGCCATGAAAAAATGTACAGTAGGCATTTCCATTAATTTATAAGCAATTTGAGATATTATGAAGTAAATTATGAAGGGATTTCATAAAAATGATAAAGTTACTTATGTACGAAGAATCAAAATTAGTGAGATAATGCTCTATTATTGAAATAAAATGAAAACAAAACTTTATTTCCAAGCAGTTTCCATAAGTACTTAAGAATTTTTGAAAGCCTGAAAACGTAAATTATTATCTAAATGAGTGTGTCTTCCCACAAATAACAAATGCTGGTGAGGATGTGGAGAAAAGGGAACCCCTGTACACTGTTGGTGGGAATGTAAATTGGTGCAGCCACTATGGGAAACAGCATCAAGGTTCCTCAGAAAACTAAAAATAGAACCACCATATGATCCGGCAATTCCACTCCCGGGTATTTATCTGAAGAAAATGAAAACACTATTTCAAAAAGATACATGCACCCCCATGTTCACAGCAGCATTATTTACAATAGCAAAGCTATGGAAGCAACCTAAGCGTCAGTCAACTGATGAATGGATAGAGAAGATGTGATATACGTACACACACATACACACACACACACACACACACACACACACACACACACACACGACAGAATACTACTCAGCCATAAAAAAGAATGGAATTCTGCCATTTGCAACAACATGGATGGACCTACAGGGTATTATGCTTAGTGAAGTAAGTCACACAGAGAAAGACAAACACTTTATGTTATCACTAATATGTGGAATCTAAAAAATAAAACACACAAATGAATATAACAGATCAGAAACTGACTTACAGATATAGAGAGCAAACTAGTAGTTACCAGTGGGGAGAGGGAAGGGAATGGGGTAGAATAGGGGTTGGGGATTAAGAAGTACAAACTACTACATATAAAATAAATAAGCTACAAGAATATATTGTACAGTACAGGGAATATAGCCAATATTTTATAATAACTTAATGGAGAATAATTAATAAAAATTTTGAATCACTGTTATACACCTGAAACTAATATTGTAAATCAACTATACTCAATAAAAAAGTCATTTCTCATGACTTTCCCTCTAAAGCACTCTTCATTATACCCTGGTACTTCTGCCAAATAGATTTATGAAAATGACATACCAAAGTAAGTCTAACAAAAGTGAAAACAGAACTTGGGGGTAATAGGGCAAATTATATTTTCAATTACACATCTCAACTCCCCTTCTATTATCACACATTTAAAAAAATACTCTTCTGGGGGGCACTGTAGCTTAAAACAAAAGGTTGTAGATCAGAAACCCTAGTGCTTTTCCCTGCTCTGCCACTAACTAGCACAGTGACCCCGGACAAGTTTACTTTTCCTATTTTAACTTCATTAAACCTGTTTCTCATCTGTAAAATGGGAATACAAACCATAGTATTAGTTAACATTTACTAGTACTTACCACATACTGTTAAACAGAACAGCAGGCGTTTTTTGGAACAACTGCACGAGGCGGGTACTTACTCCATTTTACAAACGAGGAAACTGAGGCACGGTGCAATGTAATATATTCAACAATACATAATATATGGCAGAATCAAGATTGGAACCCAAGCAGTCTCACTTCAGAAAAGGCTGTACATTTCACTACTACTCATCCTATCTCCTTACCGCCTTAACAATAATGACAGCTTCTGGAAAGCACAGTGCAATGCTGTGCTAAGCCGCAGAGGCAATATCTTAAAAAGTGAATTTATTCTCCCCTTTGCCTTGTCCTTCCTCTGGTGAAAATATCAACACAGGGAGGAAAGGTGGGCAGAGGAAGAAGCCAGAGAGCTAGGATCAGACATGTTTACTGCCAAACAACCTGCTTCTTCAGAAGGCTGTTCATCTTTTCTCTTGGAATGCCTCAAAGGTCTGAACAATAAAGGCCTAATAAGCACTCCAGTGTCTCACAGCGGTGAGAATAACGGCGAATTACAGGACTGGCCTACACAGGATAGTTATTTGAACAGCACCCCACAAGCTCCGGGGCGAGCCTCGGGGAAGCTAGCCGAGGAGTGAGGCCAAAGAAGTTTGTCGAGTGTGCTGGAAGTTCACGCCGCAGTTCTTCAGACTGCGAGTCCCGCCTGCCATGTCGGATGACAGGGCGCCCGCAAGGTCCCATTTCTAATGAGGGCCGGGCTCGCAGCGACCCCCTAAACTTCACAACGGGCTCGCACGTCCACGTGAGCGCAGGTAATGGACCGGAAGCGCCCCCCACCAGCCAGGTTCCGCAGAGAGACCCGGGCAGCGCACTCGGAGATACTACCCCAGCCCGCCCCGCCCTCGAGAGCCGGGCCGCCGCCCCTCTGCCTCCCGGACTGCGGGCGCCGGAGGGGTGGGGCCGCCGCGACCTTCACCGCTCTGCGGCTGGGTTTTGGAGGGGGCAGGCGCGGGGAGGGGAGTGCCCCGGTCCGGTGATTGGGCACCTGCGCGCCCCCTCCGTTCCCGCCTCGTCCCCACCGGCCGCGGCGCCCCAGTTGAGGCCTGGAGTCCGGGGCCCAGCTCGGGCCTGCGCTCCGCCCGGCCTCTCGGGCCGCCACGGGGCGAGGAAGACGAGGCGGCGGCAGCTGCGCCGCTCCTGGCTCCTTACCGCTTCACCACGCCGGTTTTGATCTTGATCTGCCTCACGCGAGGATCGGCCATGGTCCCTCGAGCGCCGCGGGAATGAGTGGCGGAGAGCCGGGGTAACCGTTGAGGGAGACTAAGCGAAGGAAGCGGGCCTGTAGGCGTAGCCGGCGCGGACCGGCGCGCATGCGCACACTCCGGCGCGGCCCCGGAGCCACCCTGGCGCTGCTGCCACACCCGCTGGGCGTGGGCCCAGGGTCGCGAGCCAAGGGCGGGTCACCACTCACCCACCTCCACCAAGTTTCCCGCTCGCAGAACCTGGCTTGTCTATCTCAAGTAGCCCTCCTTTTTATTCTTGAACAGCCCTCCTCTTAGTGTGAATACAAGTTACACTTTTCCCGGTCTCCACAGCCTGGGCGTTTAGGGAAACTTGTGTCTCCCCGGATAGACTGGTTTGGCCATGACATTGCTTTGCGAGATTATCTGCTGAAAGGAGGGAGTGACCTAAAAATTGAAGATATTTTCGGTGTCATTATCTTATGTGAAATGGGGTAAAATGATGCAGGTTTAAAGAAATAAACTACCGTCATGCACGCAGTTAAGAAAATCCTTACCCTCTACCTCAGACCCCTGCAAACAATGTTTGTGGATAAATGCACCTAACAAAAAAAACGACTATAGGACTTATTCAAAAATCATTACCTCTAGTAAATCTTAAATATCCAACTTACAAAAATTGTGTGGCATAAAAAAGCTTGGGCTTCGTGGTCAAACAAACCCACTGACCTTTGGTATTAAAGGGGTTTTACGCTTTAATAGCTAACTGACACTGGGCACATAGGCCACTTAACCTCGCTGCTGAGGCTTTTGCCTTGTATGCAAAATAGAAATAATGTCCACTTTACAGAGTAGATATGAAGGTTAAAGCTCAATGCCTGGCATAATATCCAACAGCTTTTGACTATTTTATATTTTCAAAAAATGTGTCTATTGCATAAAATGAGACAAACCTCCAGTGAGCTCTGGCAACCTCTTCCTGACAGAGTCCCCCAAGGAACGCAGGGCAGAGCCTCCTTCCTTTTATAGTTTCTTGGTATCATTCTTCAAAGGCCTCTCTTTACCCTTCCCTCCACTTGATTCACTCCTTCTGGCTTTTGTGACTAGCTCTGGACAGTTCAAGACCCTGCCAGTTCAGGAACCTTAGTATAAATCCAAGATCAAAACCCATCTCCTGGAGAAAGTCTACCACGACTGACCCCTGCCCATTTAATGCTCCCTGGATACTTTGGAATCACCCAAAATTAATTTTTACTTTTGGTATATTTCTTTTTAAAAAAAATAAATTTATTTATTGGCTGTGTTGGATCTTCATTGCTGCATGCGGGCTTTCTCTAGTTGCGGCGAGCAGGGGCTACTCTCGCGGGCTTCTCATTGCGTTGGCTTCTCTTGTTGAGGAGCACGGGCTCTAGGGTGCGAGGGCTTTAGAAGTTGTGGCACGCAGGCTCAGTAGTTGTGGCGCACGGGCTTAGCTGCTCCGCGGCATGTGGGATCTTCCCAGACCAAGGATCGAACCCGTGTCCCCTGCATTGGCAGGTGGATTCTTAACCACTGAGCCACCAGGGAAGCCCTATTTTTGGTATATTTCTTTTAAAAACTATTGTTTGAGTCCTTCACGAGGGTGTACTCACTCTCTTCATTGGGTTATAAACATCTTTAGAGGCAAGAATCTTGTCTTGTATAAATCTTCCTGTCCTAACCTCCACCTGTGTTCTGTACACAGCAGGTGTTAAATTCAGTAAATACTGTCATCTGACTGGTTGGCACACTGAAATAAACTTCAAGTGACACAGCAGACCTATGAAATACTGGGGGGTGGCGGGGTGGGGGAGGTCAAAACAAAACAAAACAGAAAAACCAACAGACTCAACACAGCAAAATTCTACAAACAGGAATCCAGTAGATCATTAATATAAAGTTACTGGGCAACACCTTAAGGCAAAGAAAAAACAGCAGTGAAACCCACACACCAAAAGATTGTACTGATAGGGCTCTTGCTATTGTCAAGGATCTTCCTTTAGTCAGGCAACAAAAGCCTTGTAACTCTCCATACTTTCCTTTTTGCCTTGGTTTCCAGAACCTCAGAGCTTAGTTTTGCACTGATTTGCAGGATTTCCCTCAGCCTAGGTTTTTTGATGTAAATACCTAATATTTCCCCAAACCCCCAACTCTACCTCCACCCATTTGCTTTTTTTCTCTTTGTTTTAATGATTTCGTATGTGTGAACCAGTAATAAATAAATGTAACATACCAGCCAAAAGACCTGTATATTTCTATATTTATACGAATGTTTATCCTACTGTATTCTTAGTTTCCTATTTAGGACCTCCCAGATGACTTATTTATTTATTTTATTTTATTTATTTTTATTTTTTTCTTTTGGTACATGGGCCTCTCACTGTTGTGGCCTCTCCCGTTGCAGAGCACAGGCTCTGGACGCACAGGCTCCGCGGCCATGGCTCACGGGCCCAGCCGCTCCGCGGCATGTGGGATCTTCCTGGACCGGGGCACGAACCCATGTCCCCTGCATCAGCAGGCGGACTCTCAACCACTGCGCCACCAAGGAAGCACTGACTGATTTATTTAACAAACACTTTGTATGGGGGTTAATAAGGGATACCACTGTATCCCAGCATGTAGCAATGCCTGGCATATAGTCAGTACTCAATAAATATTTCTTGAATGAATAAATGCTGCTTTAAAACTCTTTTTTTCCATTTAACAATATGTCATGGAGCCTTCTCATTTCAGCAAAAGAGGTACTAAGATAATCTGAAATATCCTATCACCCCCCGCCCCATACACACACATACCATTTTTCCCTGGGCCTTGCTCCTTTGGGTCTGGACTTTGAGGAGGTAAACCAACAAGAGGTCATTTTTGTTAGTATGGGAGAGGAGGGCTAACCATAGGAGGCCTGCAAGATCTGGGCAGGGAGATGCCCTAGGGTATTTGGAATAGAAACTATGTAAGCTGCATTTCTCACTGTTTCACTGTTGACACTCTTCTGTTCTGTTATCCATAAACCTTAATTGAGTTCTGTTTAAGTATTCCAGCCTGGCCTCAGGTGACCTATAGGAATGACTCTGTAGGGGACTCTCTAAGGGATAAGTTTATTAACATTCGACATTGAGGGTTAAAGAGATCTGAGAGATCCCCAGGGTGAATCTAGTAGAACAAGAGGAAAGTCTAGCCATCTCCTCTGTGAGTGGCAATTCTCCATTGCTAATCATCTTAGAGGGTTGAGGTAATATTTTATTAAAGAATGCTGCAGATTCCCTTACAAATACAGGTTGTTTTCCCCACACACTTACAGAGCTATAAATTTAGTCTCACCATCCCTTCATGTCATTCTCTTCCAAATGACTCCAAGCTCCTCAAGATTAGAGACCACATCACATTCATCTTAGTCTCCCCAGCAGGAAGCTTAATGCCTAATGGCAAGTAGATGCACAGTATTTGCTGAGTTAAATAAAAGTCAAATATGGGACTGAGATAGATTTCTAATTTTGATGAAAGCAAGAGACCAGTCATGTTTTTATCAATAGTCCTTCTTTGTTTAAGTAAACTCTCCAGGGTGTCTTCTCCAGCTGGCCATCTCGTTTTATGAAATGAAATTACAACATCAGAGCAACTGCACACTAGGCCCCATAGCCCTAATAAATGTTGTTTTAAGCCACTAACTTTGGGGTAATTAATTCATTATGCATCCATAGTTAACTAGTACAAAGGTTATGCATGGGCTCCTTTTCATCAAGGCTGATCTAGCTACTACTACTGCTGAATAGCTAACCTGCTGGCAGTAAAGACCAATTTTGACCTCTTGATATGGCACCATTCCAAGAGAAGATTATCTGGTGGCAGCTTGATTATCTGGTGGACCCCTTCCACCCTGGAAAGTACAGTGTAGCAGCCATGGGATTATACCACTCAGGTCTACCTTCAAGAGAAACTTCTCTGGGGAGCATAGTTGACTGTCAGCCTTAAAGTTCCACAACTTTGGATTCACATATTTACCCCAAGTCCATACTTCCATCCCAGCCAATTATTGAGCTAGTAGAGGTACTAAAGCCAGATGATTCCTCTATGGGAAACCTTTACTTGGGAACTCTCTATCAACCTGGTCAAGATTTTATAAGAACTGCATTGCAGTCTGAAGCTTTTTCTACCCAATCGTTCCTTCCTCTTTCTTATTACAGGTGTCAGACCACCTGCTTTGCAGTCTGAAGTTTCTCCCTGCCACTTCTGCTCTCTCCCAGCACATTCTTCACAGATGTTTCCTCCAATAAATTCTTGTGTGTCTAATTCCTATCTTGGCATCTGCTTCTTGAAAGGTCTAAAATGACACAGGCAATGATTTATCCTTATCAGAATTGACATCTATTCCAAATATGGATTTGTTTAATGACATGGTAAATTCATGACTCAACATTGCCTAAGATCAAAGGAAATGTAACAATGAGACCACAGAATCCACTGGTCTTATCATATGCCTCATCACCTAGAAGCAACCAGCTTAATAGAAAACAGAATAGCTAAAGTGACAATTCAGGGATAGTACATTCTCCAGGATATGATATATGTACTGAACTAATAGCTGACATATTGTCTCTCAATACCTAGAATACATGGAATGGAACCAAGAAACCAAAGGATGGAAATAGGATAGGGACCTTTCACCATCACATCCAGTAATCCACTTGTGGAATCTGTTCTTACAGTAATCCATGCCACCTTAGGCTCTGTTTGATTAGAGGCCCTAGTTCCATGCAGAATGCTTCTATGATAGGCAATAGCAAGAATTCCATTGAACCTGAAGCTATGCCTACTATATGACTGCTTTGGACTTTTCATGTGAGTGGATCATCATGCAAAAAAAGAACTTACTGGTAGTGGAACTTGATCCCAAATTCCATAAAGAGCAAGGGTTGCAACTTCACGTGATGCAGAGAAGAGTGTCTGGAATTTAGGGCATTCATTAGGAGTGTTGCTGTAAGTCACTAAGTTTGTGGTGATTTGTTACAGCAGCAAGAGGAGACTAAAACACCCACTGTGGACTGATGTCACCTCCTGTGGCCCAGCCTTCTTTTCTCTCCCGAACGGTGTTTCTACCAACCCATAAAGGTCAGCCAGGGCATTAGTCATACCACTTCTATGACCGAATGCATAACTCTTCTTAGGAAGCCGTGGAGAAAGGTCAGGTTTCAACAGAGTCTACTAAAGGTGAACATATGCACACCCTATAATCCACAAATTCTTCTCCAAGTACAAATGCTCACTTATGTTTCCGAAAAGACATGTACAAGAATGTTAAGGGAGGACTATTTACAACAGTCAGAAACTGTAAACAACTCTGTGGCTTCCCTTTTCACTCTCTGAATGGTATGTTAGATGAACAGAAGTTCTTGATTTTAGATTTAGATTTTAGTAGTCCAGTGACTACATTCTTCCCTTTATGGTGAGTGCTTTTTGTATTATATTTAAGAAATCTTTGTGTACATACATCATGAAGATAGTATCCTATGTTTTATTATAGAAGACTTTTTTTTTTTTTTTTTTTTTGCGGTACGCGGGCCTCTCACCGCTGTGGCCCCTCCCGCCGCGGAGCACAGGCTCTGGACGCACAGGCCCAGCGGCCACAGCGCACGGGCCCAGCCGCTCCGCAGCACGCGGGATGCCCCCGGACCGGGGCACGAACCCGCGTCCCCTGTATGAGCAGGCGGACCCCCAACCACTGCACCACCAGGGAAGCCCAGAAGACTTATTTTTACCTGTCACATTTAGATCCACATTCCACTAGAATTTGTATTTGTGTATGGTGTAAGTAGAAGTCAATATTAAATTTTTTTGCCATGTGAATTGATCACTATTTAGAGCCTTCCCCATACTATGTTTTCTGCTCTATTTATAAATTGTTAAGGGCATCTATGGTAGATACTATTAACTGGCTTACTAAACACTCATTCCCCAAACCCTTCTTCTTACCTGTTTCCACTGTAGGGTTTATTCTCTCCACCTTCCTTGCAGCTAGAGGTGGTGAGTTAGATATAACTGGAAACAGGTAGGTGGTTGATGGAAATGCTTTGGATTTCTTGATAAAAGGAACAAATACAGGGAACTGCCCCTTTCCCACTTCTTCAATGAAAGTAGATGGAACAACTGGACTTAAAACATCCACCTTTCAATCATGAGGAAAAGACAAATATTTCAGAGACACCAGTCATGACATCATTGAGCTGCTGAGCAAAAGCCAGTGGCTGTCCCTAGTCATCTTATGTGAGAAAAACAAATCCTTACATATTTAACTACTGTTTGTGAGATTTCTGTTACTTGCGGCCCAAAGGAATTTCTAACTAATACAAAAGCCATTAGAACTCCATGTGTATGTTTTTGTTTGGGAGCAGGGGAAGATATAGCCATTGGATCTTTGGAAGAAAGATGCCTATGAAAACAAAAATATCTCCAATTGTGGCTTTCATAATGTGCTGTATTATCATTGTATGCATGATTAAACATGCAACTTAAATGGCCACAGGTCACAGAGTATGGAGGTCGGAAGGCTGCATGTTTTAGACAACAGGAGTTCTACACAGGCATCGAGAGAATATTATCCTTTTGTCAGTGACTTACAGAGGGCCCTATTTACAGCTGAACAGGTACGTGATATAACAATTCATTGCTCTGACACATATTGCAATCATGATGTGCAGTTTTTAATGCATCATGTTACATTAGCTCAGCCTATGGTCTAATACCGTGTAACATAAATTTTGCCAAAAGGAATGACATTACATGACACTGACTTTTAAAAGACACACACTATTTTTTCAGATCACATACCTTTTATCCATGAGTGCCCAAATCAAAAATCAAGCTGGCAGACAAAAGTGGCATGAATGTGTAGCCTCAAAGCAGCATATATATCTTGAGTAGATTTGCACATTTCTACCTGTAGTCAATGATTCCATTCCATTTTTATGTTGAAATGCATGAGCAACATTAATGGACCTTTTTTTTGTCACCTGAAGTACGACTTTTATTCAGGGTCAATCGAGAGAGACCTGGAAGGTGTTTTTGGATTACACGCTATAGATAAAATCTTTTTATGTGTTTATCATGAGCTCTCTGTTCTATTTGAAACTCTCACCAAAATATTTATGACTATTTTATTTGTATCATATCCCGGACACATTATTCCTTTCAGTAAGATATTTTTCTTAGGTGTGAAATATTTTCAATTGTCATTATATATTCTTTTTTTGATATTAGTTAGAAGCACAACAAAAAAAAGATAAGGTTTTTGGACAACATATTACAGTTTCTAGATTACTAAAAGAATATTCTAAATACTGGGTCACAAAGATCCATTCATACAGGTTTTTTAATTTAAATTATTTACTTCTTTTTTTTTTAAATTTACTTCTTTTTGAAATTATCTTCTAACAGAATTTCTTGTCCATTACAGTAAACTACTTAAGGCCTAGAGAATTCTTCTTGTGTTACAAACCTAAAGTAAAAAGAAAAAATTAAGCTATCATCTGTGAAAACTTACAAGAATTCTGCATAATAGTCTGCTAATGGGAAGGGAGTCTGTGAAATGGCTTTTCCCCTAGTATTTTAAGGTAATATAAAGATATTACTTCTTAATTGAGGAGAGGAATTTCAAATTCCACAACTTCAATTCTAACATTACTACCCTAATACATATATATATATATATATATATTTAACTAACACCAGGGTATTTTCCTCATTTCTGTGTAGCACAGTAATTCACAACTCTGTCTGCACCTTAGAATCACCTGAAGAGCTTTTTAAAAATATGATACCCAGGCACCACCCTGGGGGCTCAGATTCAGTTGTTCTTAGGCAGGGACTAAGCATTTTTCTTTTTTTTTTGCGGTACACGGGCCTCTCACTGTTGTGTCCTCTCCCGTTACAGAGCACAGGCTCCGGACGCACAGGCTCAGCGGCCATGGCTCACAGGCCCAGCTGCTCCGTGGCATGTGGGATCTACCCAGACCGGGTCACGAACCCGTGTCCCCTGCATCGGCAGGCGGACTCTCAACCACTGCGCCACCAGGGAAGCCCTACCCTAATATTTAATTACTGTATTGTTATTTAATTATTACTACAATTATTTCTGTTCCCTTATTACCATATTTTTTGCACACCCTTGTGTGGGTGTGATTGCTATTTAACCATAGTTGTGATTTTTAAGAATTCTTTTAGTATAAGAGTTATATGCTTCCAAACAGATAACTAATAAGAACCTGCTGTATAGCAGAAGGAACTCTATTCAATACTCTGTAATGGCCTATGGAAAAGAATCTAAAAAAAAAAAAACAGTGGATATATGTATACGTATAACTGATGCACTTTGCTGTACTGAAACTAACACAACATTGTAAATCAACTATACTATAAAAAAATTTTTTTTTAAAAAGAACTAACTTCCCTCACCCCGCCCCCAGCAAAGAGTTATATGCTTCCAAGTGATATGGAAGCTTTAGAGTGGATAGAACTTAACCAATTTTCCTTGGCTTTTTAGTCACACAAGAAATCAGAGTAACAGAATTCAATAATAACCTTGATTAAATACAGTAAAACAACTGGAAGTCTAATATGACACCAAGTAACCAGTAATTAGTGATTAATTTTTTTCCCACTTTTTACTCAAATGTTTTGGTATTTAGTCACACAGTGGTGCTCCTGAAATGATTACAAGCAGGAACTGGGGCCTCAGCGACACATTCTTACTGGAAAACCTTGAGCAATTTACTAATTTTCTCTGGGACTCAGTTTCCTCAACTGTAAAGTGGAGATAAAATATCTGCCACATAGGGTTGTGGTGGATGTGAAACTTATATAAGACAATGTATGTGAAGGATTTAGCACAATGCCTGGCACATCATAAATACTCAATAAATGGTAATTATTGTTACTACCTTAACTCATGTAGGAAAAGAAAAAAATTATCCAGAATTGATGCTCTTTATTAAAATTATATTATGGAACAAGTTTACTTTTTTTTAAAGTGAACTAGCAAAGGATTCCAAAGCAAATGAGATATAAATATTATTGGACTAATCTTCTATTACAAACAGTAAAGGAAAGGAATCCTCACACGTTAAATTTATTATTGGCAATTTGCATTATTAAAATATCCTTTCAATGAATACATTTAAAATATTCTGTGTAAACTGTGTATTTATGCCTATCAGGTTTAATGCCAGCTATATACCTTTGGAAAAGGTATAAACTTGTAATTTTTCTTCTGAAAGGCTTTAGGTACGATAAAATGCAATAATGTAAATAAAGATACAATTCTTAACATGTAGTAAGTGCTTAATAATAATAATTGTTATTATTTCCAAACAGGGCAGTGTCTATGCACATGAACTTTCATCACTCTGAAGGGCATATTGTATATTTTTAAAATACTTATAACAATATTTAAAATAGTGCCCCTTAATTCAGCCTATATTTTTCTTCTGGCGCAGAAAAAAAATTCAGGTAAGAAAATTGCAAAAAGGTAAAGGAAAACAAAGATGAAAATCAATAAAACTACAGAAAAGGCGTTATTAGTGTTCAATTCTTTATTTAAAGAATGAGAATTCATTCTTTGCCAAATCATTGGAGAACAAACACTGGGAATGCAATATTGTTTAACTCATATTCACTAAAAATTAGTGCCTACAAGTAAAGACTGATATATAATTTAAGTTGTTTGCACTATTACACACAGTGGAATTTTGCTTTCCTTTCTTTATAAAAGTTAATTTCCGTAAGTAATGATGGAAAGAAAAATCAGTTTTACAAAAACTGCTTTGTAAGTGGTTGGTGAAGTTTGCTTGGATACCACATTAATCAAAGCAACTACGTTTTAACTGTTCTAACAGGAATAAAAAATAGTAGGGGAGAATAGTAGGGGAGAACATTCAAGACACCTTGTCTTTCTGGTCTATAATGTAGCGCTCAGCTACAAAATGATAAGAGTATGCGGTATGGACACTTTGTGAATTATTCAGAAGGAGAAAGGGAAGCTTCAGCGGAAACTACCAGCTCCCAGTGGCTGTTGCAAACTGTTTCAGCTGGACACTCACTGTGCCCTTTAAACTTTCTTTCTTTTTTTATAAAGTTGTTTATTTATTTGGCTGTGTTGGATCTTCGTTGCCGTGCGCAGGCTTTCTCTAATTGCGTTGAGCAGGGGTTTCGCGGGGGTTACTCTTCGTTGTGATGCATGGGCATTGTGGTGGCTTCTCTTGTTGCAGAGCACCGGCTCTAGGCACGTGGGCTGCAGTAGTTGCGGCATGAGGGCTTAGTAGTTGTGGCTTGTGGGGCTCTAGAGCGCAGGCTCAGTAGTTGTGGCGCACAGGCTTAGTTGCTTCGCGGCATGTGGGATCTTTCCGGACCGGGGCTCGAACCCATGTCCCCTGCATTGGCAGGCGGATTCTTAACCACTGAGCCACCAGGGAAGTCCCTAAACTTTCATCATCCGTGTTTTTGCTTTTGCAACCAATTGGAAATTGATATAAAACTACAAAGACAAAACAAGAGTGAAAAACACAGATGAATTTAATATAAAGCTAGGAGCTGAAAGAAAATGGAGGGCAGGAGTGATTTGAGAAAAGGAAAGAAAAAAGGGTAGAAATACATTTGGGGTTAAATTGGTCCAAAGGGTGTGCTCAAGGTACTATAACCTTACTGAATCTATTAGTTCTATCTGTTACAAAGAGAGGAATGTTGACGTCTCCTACCATAACTGCAGATACATCTCTTTCTCCTTGCAGTTCTGCCAACTTTTCCTTTGTATATTTTGAAGCTCTGTTATTGGGTGCATTCACATTTAGGACTGTTATGTCTTCTTGGTGAATTAACTCTTTTATCAGCCTGTAATGTCTCCCTTTATCCTTGGTGATTTTCTGTGCTATGAAGTCTACTTTGTCTTATCTTACTACAGTCACTCCCTATTTCTTTTGATGAGTGTTCATATGGTATATCTTTCTCCATCCTATTACTTTAACCTACTTATACAATTATATTTGAAGTGAGTTTCTTGTAGACAACATATACTTTGGTCTTGTTCGTTTACTTTTTTGCTGACCATTATATCTCTGTCTTTATCTGATGTATTTAAACCATTTACATTTTTTAAAAAACATTTATTTATTTGGCTGCACCGGGTATTAGTTGCAGCACACGGGATCTTCATCGTCCATGCGGGATCTTCAGTTGTGGCATGCGGGATCTTTAGTTGTGGCATGGGAACTCTTAGTTGCAGCATGTGGGATCTATTCCCCAGCCAGGGATCAAACCCAGGCCCCCTGCATTGGGAGCACGGAGTTTTAGCCACTGGACCACCGGGGAAGTCCCCTAAGCCATTTACATTCAATGTAACTATCATATGGTTAGATTCAGGTCAACCACTTTATTATTTATTCTCTGTTTGTCCCCTTCATTTTTGGTTCCTCTGTTCCCCATCTTACCTTTGCTGTCTTCCTTTAGATTATTTGAATATTCAGTATTTCATTTTAATTGATCAATTGTCATTTGGGCTATATCTCTTTGTGTGTGTTTGTGTGTGTGTGTGTGTGTGTGTATGTGTGTGCTCCAGGGGTTATAATACATATAGCTAACCATTTATAGTCTACTCAGAGCCAGTATTTTACCACTTTAAGTAAAATGCAGATGCCTTACAACCATATTGGTCCCTTTGTCTTCCCACTTTTATGTTACAGTGGTCATATGAACTACATGTCACACACAGAAAATGATGTCTAGACATCTGGTGTCTTGGGAGGTAATTTACATTTGAAAAAAAGAGGATTATTGGGCTTCCCAGGTGGCGCAGTGGTTGAGAGTCCGCCTGCCGGTGCGGGGGATGCGGGTTCGTGCCCCGGTCCGGGAGGATCCCACATGCCGCGGAGCGGCTGGGCCCGTGAGCCATGGCCGCTGGGCCTGCGCGTCCGGAGCCTGTGCTCCGCAGCGGGAGAGGCCGCAACAGTGAGAGGCCTGCATACAGCAAACCACCAGTAGGCTGACACCAACTTCAGGATCCCCAGGGCCCTGCAGCCAGGGTATGATTTCACTTATATGTGTAATCTCAAAAATGAAACAAATGACGTCGGATGAATGGATAAAGAAGATGTGGCACATATATACAATGGAATATTACTCAGCCATAAAAAGAAACGAAATTGAGCTATTTGTAATGAGGTGGATAGATCTAGAGTCTGTCATACAGAGTGAAGTAAGTCAGAAAGAGAAGGACAAATACTGTATGCTAACACATATATATGGAATTTAAGAAAAAAAAATGTTATGAAGAACCTAGGGGTAAAACAGGAATAAAGACAGAGACCTACTGGAGAACAGACTTGAGGATATGGGGAGGGGGAAGGGTGAGGTGTGTTAGGGCGAGAGAGAGACATGAAAAAAAAAAAAAAAAAAAAAAAAAAAAAAAAGAGGATTATTAAGATGACTATGTGAATGAGGTAAGACAAAGATTAGAATGGAGGTTTTACTGATGGTAGTGTTAAGACTGTAGTAAGGAATCAGGAGTTAAAATACTTTAGATATGCAATGTCATTTGATTCAAATATCTTTGGTGTGGTGCTTGGGAAAGGGAAGGGTGTGGGTGATGGGGAAGGTTGCATATGTTGTAATCATAGTCCTCAAAAAGGCCTATGACTGGGACTTCCCTGGTGGTGCAGTGGTTAAGAATCTGCCTCCCAACATAGGGGACACAGGTTCGATCCCTGGTCTGGGAAGATCCCACATGCCGCGGAGCAACTAAGCCTGTGCGCCACAACTACTGAGCCTGCGCTCTAGAGCCTGTGAACCACAACTACTGAGCCTAAGTGCCACAACTACTGAACCCCGCGTGCCTAGAGCCCATGCTCCCCAACAAGAGAAGCCACCGCAATGAGAAGCCTGCGCGCCGCAACTAGAGAGAGCCCATGCGTAGCAACAAAGACCCAACGCAGCCAAAAATAAAAATTAATTAATTAATTTTTGAAAAACGCTTACAAATTTGGCTGCTTTCATATATTATTAATAATGAAATACTTTCTAGAGAAAGAAGGTGCAGGGAGCAATTTCTCTGAAATAGGTGATAGTTGGCTCAGTGCAGAAGCACAAAAACAGACAGTTATTTCAATAAACCCTGCACTGAGCTACGTCTGTGTTACCTAGACCTGTGATGGAGGGAGGTTCCAGATTTCGGGGAAGATTAAGGGAATGTATGCCACAAGCTAGTGATCAGCTGGTAAGGTAATTCTGCTTAAGAAGCTTTCCTTTTCAAACTGGGATATACTAAACAGATCCAAAGCAGCTACATTTCTCAGCAATATTCAGCAATCCAAGCCTGAATAATTACACAAAGCCAGGATTTTTAAATTCGAATTTTGGTTTAAGCCTTAGTGCTGCTTATTTCTTTGACATACCAGCTAAACTGTTTCTTCTCTTGGAGACAACTTTTGGCTACAGACTGTTCAAAACTTGTCCTTGAGTTGTTTTTCCTTTGCCCTCCAGCTGCCCCAGAACCCTCCCAGAAGAAAGCAATTGTTAAGCCATGCACTCTTCCCCTAGAATATCCTTTCAAGCTTTCCCTCAAGCCAAAATAACAACCTTTTGACAACTCAGCTCTAAGAAAGCCCCAGAGTAAGCACTCAATACTATGGAAACAATCATCTGACATCATTCCAGTAAATCCATCTTTGAGCTATGCAGTTTGTTTTACTGTAATGGTGTTATTTTGGGATTTATTGGCTTCCAGAACTAAGAAAAAGACATAGAAGCACTGTGAACAACTGCTCAGTTATAAAGGGGGAAAAATCAAATACCTACAAAATGTACCACTCCATTGTTCATTTATTTCTTCTAGTTTTCTTCCTATTTTGACAGGTTATTTGATGTGAACCCATCTTGGTTTGGTTTTTTTGCAAATCATATATATAAATTCTGAGATATGAGTAAATATCTTCTTGCCAATTTCAATAAAAGAAAGAGCAGAAAAATTGCAGCTCATATACATCTGTATCATTCAAGATACAGTCAATAGAAACCATACCTGTTACTAGAACAGAGGCAATATAATTGTTATCTAAACTAAGCAAAGAAAAAGGCAAAATGAGGTGTCACAGAGATAGCAGCTGTGACAAGCATTTACCAGCCCTAGAACTGGGAAACGAAGAAAGGGAGTTGGAATTATTAAAACTTAGGAGCTCAGAGGAGGAAGCTGACCTTGGAAAAGGGGATCTCAGTCAGCTTACACAGGTATCTCTGAGAAGGCAGGATGAATTTGGTTCTGCAATGTTGAGAACAACTCAAAACAGAATTGAGCTGCTGCTATAGGAAGGAACTGAGGCTGTTGGGATTAAAAAAAAAAAAAAAAAAAAAGGTGATGCTAGTGTGATGTGATGCTCACAGAAATAGGGAACATTCAGGAAGTACAGGAATGTGCAAGTCCCTTCTTCCTCCTCTAGCATTACAGGCTCCCTGACAAAGAAGAAATGTAGTTTTCAGAATTTTAGACCCAGCATCATGTTGCAAAGTATAAAAGGGTGGGTTTGGATGTGAGAGATAAAAACTTAATCAATAAGATAACATTTCAACAACTTATTCAAATTGCACTGAAATTAAGCAAGGTGAAGATATCAGATAGATTGGCTGGCTGCTACTGAGGGGCTCTCAGGGAATCACCTTGGAAGTGTTCCCTTTATCCAGGATTTGGTCCTCAGCTTTGCAGGTCCAGAAACTCAACTTTGTCAGAGCACCAAGAACCAATGGAGCTCAGAGGGATGGGGTCACATGATCTGACTTACAAGAGACAGATGAATAAATTCAAAGGCTAAGGTATTAATTTAGAGTGAGAAATACCACTGCCTAGATAGTTAAACTGGTACACAAATCCTTTCATCTGCAGAAATATGATGTCAGAAGGTAACTGATGGTCATGGAGTGAGAGTGGGAGAGTTAGCTGAATGTGCTCCATGGCTCTAGAGTTGGCTGATGCCATTACAGAGATGTGCTGGGCAAACTGACCAGATATCACATCAGCCAGTTAGTGTCCTCATCACTTGTATAGAGGTAGGCAGAGCCCCCCAAAAGCTGACTCTTTCTCTCATCTTTCTCTGGCTCCTGGCCTTCAGCTAGTATCTTTTCTTCAGACAGTTAATATACATAGTCAGTTATAATTTTATTTGTCATTGGTAGATGATGGTCTTAGACAAGTTATTAAATCTTTTTGAGTATTTTCTTTAGATGAGTAAGAATAATCTCTATGTCATGGGGCTGCTGTATATATTAAAAGCAGTAGTCCATGTACATACTCATAGGACCATGTCTAAAACACAGGAAGCTCTCAAAACATGTAAGTTCCACCCCTACTTTTTATCCTGCTTTGATTATAGTAAGACATACTGCTCTTCTGACATGTTTCCCTTTAAAAAGATGAGTTAAGTGGCTATATACTATTCCATTGAAAGGATGTATCCTTTTATTTAACCAGCAGCTATTATTGGGCAGTAAGATTGTTTCTAATTTTGTGTTATTACACATGATGTTTTATTTCTCATATCATGCCAGGCTAAATTCCCAGATAGATACTCCCACTGAAAAAAAATCGACCATATTCAAAAGCATCAAGGATCAGGGAAATAAAAAATATCCAGGCCAAATACTACATGAAGGCAGAACTCAGAAGAGCAAATGCAAACAAACAAACAAAAATCTTAAAAGTAGCCAGAGATAGGGCTTCCCTGGTGACGCAGTGGTTGAGAGTGCGCCTGCCGATGCAGGGCACACGGGTTCGTGCCCCAGTCCAGCAGGATCCCACATGCTGCCGAGTGGCTAGGCCCGTGAGCCATGGCCACTGAGCCTGTGCGTCTGGAGCCTGTGCTCCGCAATGGAAGAGACCACAGCAGTGAGAGGCCCACGTACCGCAAAAAAAAAAAAAAAAAAAGCCAGAGATAAAGGTAGTTTACTTTGAAAAAAAGCAATGGATAAAGATCTATGCTCCCTAAGGCCACAGTGGATGGAAGAAGCCAGTGGAATGATATCCTCAATATGCTAAACTATATTCACTAGCATTTCCTTTAGTGTGGGTCTGCTGCTAGCAAACTCTCTCAATGTTTTTAATTGGAAAACACCTTTGTTTTGCCCTCATTCTTGAAAGATATTTTCACTGGGTAAAGAATTTTAAATTGATAGTGTTTTATTTTCTTGGCACATTGATATTTAAACACACACACACACATATTTATACTGGAAAGAATGTAAGCTCAAATAGAAGGTCTGAAATGAAAACAAATGAAGAATAAGAAAGTGGTAGTTATGTGAGTAAATTTTAAAAATTAACTATAAAACCACAACACATGTACCAATCTTTGTAATTAATATATTTAATTTCCAACTGTAAAATTAAAGATCTTAGAACACTTTAACTCCATTTATCCCCCTTATGATTTCTATGCAATTATTTTAAATTGCTTACATTTTAAAATTGAGTAAATGATAATAATTTAAAATTAAAATATATGACAACAGTTTCATAGAAATCATGAGAGGAATAAATGGAATTAAAGTGTTCTAAGATCTTGTATTCCACAATAAGAAAGTAAACAGCCCAAATGTTCATCAACTGATGAATGGATAAACATTCATCATAAAACATATATTATAAAATTTAGTATATCCATATAATGGTTTATTATTCATAAAATAAAAAGAAATGAAGAATGAAGTACTGATACGTCTTACAACATTGATGAAACTAGGAAACGGTATGCTAAGTGAAAGAAGCCACTCACAAAAGATCACATATTACATAATATCTGTATGAAATGTCCAGAATAGAAAATCTATAGAGACAGGAAGTAGATTAGTCAGGGGTGAGAGGTAATGGGGAGGTAACTACTGATGGATATAAGGTTACTCTTTAGGGTAATAAACATGTTCTTAAAATTAGGTAGTGGTAATGATTGCACAGCTCTGTGAATATACTACATACCATTGAGTTGTACACTTTAAATGAATGAATTATATGAAATGTGAATTGTATCTCAATAAAAGTGTAATTATAATGAATACAATAAGATACCATTGGGAAAGCCTGTCTCGTGTGTATGGTCTTTCAATCCCACATAAGAATGGGCCTTGGGCCTGGAACACTTCCTTACCAAGAGATAAAGAGCCCACACAGCCTGTGCTGGGCTTAACTCCTTTTGAGGGATTATCTTTCCCTGTTTCAGGCTCAGTGTGTATTCCTTTGTTCTGCTTGAGCATGTCTGTCAATGACCTCACTCCACGGGGGTCAGGGTCCTCCCGCACAAGAGGGTCAACTGGCATGTAGGCCAATTGCCCTGCATTGGCTGCTAGGGGGACTTTCTAGTCATGGGGAACAAACACACATTATTAAAGCTGATTTTACTCTTTTTTCTCTATGTGAGTAAAAGCATTCCATACAGTGCTTGACTTGTGTTGTGTTTTCCTTGGTGACCCCAGCACCAAGATACAATAGGCAAAAGTATTTGGATTTTTATTCCTGGTAGCTGGCATTGTCATGACCTCGGCTATCCTCCATGTAGTTGGAGTCCCCCCACCTCCACCCCAGGTACTGGTGACTGGTGCACAGTGTTCTGCTTGACAGATACCATTCTTTACCTGAGGGTGGCAAAAGCAAAAATGTCTGACAATTTCAAGTGCTGAGGATATGGTGCAACTCAAACTCTCATACATCAAAATGTAAATTAGTAAAAAGACATTAGCATTTTTAGGAAAGCTGAACATATGTTAATCTAGCGCTTCTCTTTCTTCGATTCTACTCAAGAGAAGTTCTTGTACACGTGCGGAAGAAAATGTGAATAAGTGTTTTTAGCAGCCTTGTTCATGATAACAAAAATAAAATAGATAATCAAATATCTATCAAGATAGAGGAGATAATATTACACAGCAGGAGAAATGAATGAACTGAAACCGCACCCATCAACAATGAAGAATCTTAAAGACGTAATGGAGAACAAAAGAAGCAAATTATAGAACACAAACAGCATGATTGCATTTATATTAAATTTGAAAACAGACAAAACTAAACATTGTATCATGTAGAGATATATTCAAAGGCGGTAAAACTATAAAGGAAGGCTTTCCTGGTGGCGCAGTGGTTGCGAGTCCGCCTGCCAATGCAGGGGACACAGGTTCGTGCCCCGGTCCGGGAGAATCCCACATGCCGCGGAACGGCTGGGCCCGTGAGCCATGGCCGCTGAGGCTGAGCGTCCGGAGCCTGTGCTCCGCAACGGGAGAGGCCACAGCAGTGAGAGGCCCGCGTACTGCAAAAAACCAAACCAAACAAACAAACAAACAAACAAAAAACTATAAAGGAAAAGCAAAGAAGTGATTGTTCAAAGGTTAGGACGATTGTTACCCATGGGCCTTTTCCCTTTGGGAAAAGGCACAGGGGGAGAAATGTTTTACTTGTTATCCTGGATGGTGGCCACACAGGTACTTACTTTATTACTATTCTTTAAAGTAAACTCCAATGTTCTGTGCATGTTTCTGTATATAAGGTATACGTCACAATAAAACAAAAATATTTGTTAAGTGAATTTCCTGGTATATAAATCCTTGCACGTCTCATGATTTCATTAAGCTAATTTCTTAGAAGTTGAATAACTGGGTCAAAAAATATTAATACATTCAAGACTTTTATTGTCTGCTGCCTATACCATCCAAAAAGATTGTACCTATTTCCTTTCTCACCAGTAATGCCTCCGAGCCCCTGGCTACAATGCTTGAAAAAGTTGTTACCCTTGTTCTTCCCATTTTGCCATGTCCCACTCACTCCTTAACCCTCTGTATTCTGATTTCCAACCCAACTCTCCATTAAAACTCTCTCTGGTTATCAGTACCCTCCTATTTATGAAATTTGGTGGTTACTTTTCTTGTTTTGAATGATTTAGAGTTTAGCTCTAAAGACTTTTCCAGATGGCTAACATCATCCATCATGCGTAGCTTTTAACTTTTTTGATTCTTGGGTCATTCGGCTACCAGTTCTTGGAGAATCTTCCTGTGGTTTCCTATGAACTGTCTCAATTCCAAAGGAGAAAAATAGTTTTAAATAGCAGATAGAATTCTCATTTATCATCATCACCATCATCATCACGAATGCTCATTACTATTACTCATCAGCCAGCTTCATAAATGTTGGAGCAGTCCATTGACCGACAATGTTTAAGTACTGTGGTAGCTAGTAAGTAAAGATGAACCCCAATGCACCAGGCCTCCTGGTATTCACATTCTTGTATAGTCCCCTTCTACATGGAATCTGGGCTGGCTCTGTAACTTGCTTTAATCAAAAGATGTGGCAGAAGTGATGTTGTATCAGACCTAGTAGTATGCGTTAGGGCCTGGCAGCTTCTGCTTTTGTGCTGTTGGGAGCTGTAGGCCACCATGTAAGAAGTTTAGCTACTCTGCTGGAGAAACCACATGGAGATACAGTGTGGAGAAGCCATAGGGACAGGGAGAGGCCCTGAGACTACATGAAAGAGAGAAGCCTAACCATCCCAGCGTCCAACTGGATCCAGCCTTCTAATCATCCCTGCCAAAGCACCAGAGATGTAAGTGAAGCCATTTTGAATGTGCTAGGACTAGCCACTGTCTGACAGCAACTACTTAAAAAACTGCAAGAAAGACCAACACAAGAACCATCCAGTTGAAATCAGTTAACTTATAGAAACGTGAGGAGTTGAGGAAGATGGCGGAAGAGTAAGACGCGGAGATCACCTTCCTCCCCACAGATACATACATCAGAAATAAATCTACACGTGGAACTGCTCCTATAGAACACCTACTGAACGCTGGCAGAAGACCTCAGACCTCCCCAAAGGCAAGAAACTCCCCCACGTACCTGGGTAGGGCAAAAGAGAAAAGAAAAAACAGAGGCAAAAGAATAGGGACGGGACCTGCACCAGTGGGGGGGAGCTGTGAAGGAGGAAAGGTCTCCACACACTAGGAAGCCCCTTCGCGGGCAGAGATTGCGGGAGGCGGAGCGGGGAGCTTCGGAGCCGCGGAGGTGAGCACAGCAACAGGGGTGCGGAGGGCAAAGCGGAGAGATTCCCGCACAGAGGATCGGGGCCGACCGGCACTCACCAGCCCGAGAGGCTTGTGTGCTCGCCCGCTGGGGCGGGTGGAGCTGGGAGTTGAGGCTCGGGCTTCGGTCAGAGCGCAGGGAGAGGACTGGGGTTGGCGGCGTGAACACAGCCTGCAGGGGGTTAGTGCGCCACGGCTAGCCGGGAGGGAGTCCGGGGAAAAGGCTGCACCTGCTGAGGAGGCAAGAGACTTTTTCTTGCCTCTGTGTTTCCTGGTGCGCGAGGAGAGGGGATTAAGAGCGCCGCTTAAAGGAGCTCCAGAGACGGGCGCGAGCCGCGGCTATCAGCACGGACCCCAGAGACGGGCATGAGACGCTAAGGCTGCTGCTGCCGCCACCAAGAAGCCTGTGTGCGAGCACAGGTCACTGTCCACACCTCCCTTCCGGGGAGCCTGTGCAGCCCGCCACTGCCAGGGTCCCGTGATCCAGGGACAACTTCTCCGGGAGAACGCACGGCGCGCCTCAGGCTGCTGCAACGTCACGCCGGCCTCTGCCGCCGCAGGCCCGCCCCGCATCCGTACCCCTCCCTCCCCCCTGCCTGAGTGAGCCAGAGCCCCCGAGTCAGCGGCTCTTTTAACCCCGTCCTGTCTGAGCGAAGAATAGACGCCCTCAGGCAACCTACAAGCAGAGGCGGGTCCAAATCCAAAGCTGAGCCCTTGGGAGCTGTGCAAACAAAGAGAAAGGGAAATCCCTCCCAGCAGCCTCAGGAGCAGCGGATTAAATTTCCACAATCAACTTGATGTACCCTGCATCCGTGGAATACCTGAATAGACAACGAATCATCCCAAATTGAGGAGGTGGACTTTGGGAGCAAGATATATTATTTTTTCCCCTTTTCCTCTTTTTGTGAGTGTGTATGTATATGCTTCTGTGTGAGATTTTGTCTGTATAGCTTTGCTTTCACCATTTGTCCTAGGGTTCTGTCCGTCCGTTTTTTTTTTTTTACTTAAAAAATTTTTTTTAATAATTATTTTTTATTTTAATAACTTTATTTTATTTTATCTTCTTTCTTTCTTTCTTTCTTTCTTTCTTTCTTTCTTTCTTTTCTTTCTTTTTTTTTCTCCCTTGTATTCTGAGCCGTGTGGAGGACAGGCTCTTGGTGCTCCAGCCAGGAGTCAGTGCTGTGCCTCTGAGGTGGGAGAGCCAACTTCAGGACACTGGTCCACAAGAGACCTCCCAGCTCCACGTAATATCAAACGGCGAAAATCTCCCAGAGATCTCTATCTCAACACCAGCACCCAGCTTCACTCAACAACCAGCAAGCTACAGTGCTGGACACCCTGTGTCAAACAACTAGCAAGACAGGAACACAACCCCACCCATTAGAGAGGCTGCCTAAAATCATAATAAGGCCACAGACACCCCAAAACACACCACCAGACACAGACCTGCCCTCTAGAAAGACAAGATCCATCCTCATCCACCAGAACACAGGCACTAGTCCCCTCCACCAGGAAGCCTACACAACTCACTGAACCAACCTTAGCCACTGGGGACAGACACCAAAAACAACGGGAACTATGAACCTGCAGCCTGCAAAAAGGTGACCCCAAACATAGTAAGAAAAGCAAAATGAGAAGACAGAAAAATACACAGCAAATGAAGGAGCAAGGTAAAAACCCACCAGACCTAAAAAATGAAGAGGAAATAGGCAGTCTACCTGAAAAAGAATTCAGAATAATGATAGTAAAGATGATCCAAAATCTTGGAACTAGAAATGTGAGAGTTAACAAATTGTTGTCTTAAGCCACCAGTTTTTGAGATGGTTGGTTACACAGCAACAGAAAATGGAAAAACTCCCCTTCTACATTGTCCCTCATGTTTAACTGGTGGGATATAGGCAGAGCTTTTCCTTGATCAGAAGTAAAGCTTGAGATCTTTATAGGCTGAATTAAGTATATCTCTCTGCAAAAAAGGGAGACGTCCTAGAAAACAATAGGGAGGGTTTACATTATATAAAGAGGTAACATATGAACTAAAACCTGAAGGATGCAAAAGGCCCAGACATATGGTGAGCTGGAGGAAGGGCATCCCTAAAACAAGTGGAAAGACCCTGAGATGAGAAAAAACTCAGTGTACTCTTAGAACTGAGAGAACTATCTATAGGAGCAAAGACACAGAGTCAGGGGAAGCCCAGTAATGTTGGTTCTGTTAGTGAACCTAAACCTTAGACATTGAATTCTTTGTTGAGCTTAGTCAGTGACAGTAACCTCTTCACTCCCATAGGGAACAGAACAAGATGGAGGTGTCTGAGGAGTTTAACTAACATGATGAAGATATAAATTAGAAAATCAATGGTCAGGTAAACCTATTTCTGAGCTGGGGCCCATTCTGTTGTGACTTCTACTCCACACGAACAGTATCTATCTTAAGAGACACCTTCTCTTGTATATCAGGGTAAAGTGCAGGAAATAAAAACTACTCTAGGTATTTTCAACAAGAAGGTATTTAATGCAGGGAATTGGGTGCTTAAAAAAAATAATTGGAAGCAACTGACATGTCCTTCAGTAGGTAAATGAATATGTGGTACATCCACACAATGGACTATTATTCAGCACTAAAAAGTAATGGCTATCAAGCTGTGAAAAAACAGGAAGGAAACTTAAACGCATTACTACTAAGTGAAAGAAGCCAATCTAAAAAGAGTACACACTGTATGGTTTCAACTACACTCTGGAAAAGGCAAAACTTTGGAGACAGTAGAAAGATCAGTGACTGCCAGGGGCTAGGGGGAGGGAAAGATGAATAAGCGGAGTGCAAAGAATTTTTAGGGCAGTTAAACCACTCTGTAGGATACTATCATGGTGGAAAATGCCATAACACATTTGTCAAAATCCACAGAATGTACAACACCAAGAGTGAACCCTAAGGTAAACTATAGGATCTGGGTGACAGTGATGTGTTATATATACAATGATAGGATTATCGACTGTAACAAATGTACCACTCTGGTGCTAGGATGTTGATAGTAGGGAAGGCTGTGGGGAGGGCGGGGAGGGGGAAGGGGATGCATGGGAACTGTTTGTGCTTGCCATTAAATTTTGCTGTGAACCCAAAACTGCTCTAAAAAGTAAATTGTATTATGAAACAAAACAGAAATCATTGCAAAGGCCGGAGAAGCAGGTATCAGCCCAGGTCTCCTGAGATGATTTCCAAAACAACAGCTAGTTCATTCCCCAAATGAACCAGCCCACCAAGGGTTGCCTCCTCTGCCAGTGCCAGCAAGGTGGGGAATCAGGAGGCCATTAGTGGAACTATCCAGAACACACCACTGTAGCTGTAGTTCAGAGACAAGGAAGTTGCCACCCCCACAGCTCTTAAAGCTTGTCAAACTCTTGAAGCTGGAGACAGAACACTTGGGGATGCCCCTGCATAAAAACCCGAAGTCTTCACGACCTCAATTATCAGCAGAAAACATCTAAAAACAGTAGAAGGATGGCCTGTCTTGCACATCTCCCAACAGTGCAAATAACAGGCAGAACATAATTTGCATGTAGAATGACAGCTACAACGGAACCTAGAAAATGGAGTGTTTAGCTTTCCAGACTCAGCTCTCTAGGAAAGCACACTGGAAGGAGGAATGGAGGCCACAAGCCCATTCTTCACACCTAACACAGCCTTTACTGACCTGACTGTCCACACCCCAGCCCCTGGGGTGCATGAGGAGTGAAGTTTCACTAGCAAAGCCTCCATCACCACCATGTTCTCTGTCCAGTCATAGAAACCAAGAGATTTCTCAGAAGGTGAAGGTAGGAACCCTCTCCCACCTCTGGGTGAATGTACCCTGCCCTGTCAGGCCCGTCATCTCATTCTCTCCCCATGGTGTTGCGGTAGCCATAAGGATGTACCTCAGAGACCAACAATGACAGGGAGTTAATTAACCAAGGATCCAAACTGATATGCTAAGAAATTCACCATCACGTTTGCACCAAGGCCATGCAGCAGAGACACTAGGGCAGCCTATTCCTGGGAGGCATGGGACTCCTCTGATGGCCAACTTTGGCTCAAGGACTTCCCGACAGCCTTTCCCAAACCTGTATTACACTGCAGGAAGTCTAGGATGCGTCCACTCAACCTCTCTTCCCTCTCTGCTTCACTCAGGGTCAGACATGCATCATAGTCTGATGGTTCTCTCAGCTCCTTCCAATGTTTTCTCACAGGCATTTCCTCTAATCAGATCCTTGCTCATTCAATTCTATTTTGGTGTCTACTTCCGGGAGAAATCAAACTAACACACATGGCTTGCCCATTTCGAACTCAAGTCTTTGCTCTCTGCTCCTGCCTGAACTCCTACCTGCTACGTTCTGTCACATCATCTCCACCTACTCAAATCTTATCCATCTTGTGGACCCAGTACCAATCACACCTCCTCCATGAAGTCTTCCTACCTACCAGTGTTTACATGGACCATGGACCTGTCCTTGTCCTCCCAGATCCACACATTTTTACAGGTCTTCTATTGTTTCCTGTTTCAAGGATGTTGAGCATATATTTAGCTTCCCTAATATATGAGGACAAAGACTAGGTCAGACATTTCCTTATTAACCTCCAAAGTGCTTTTTAATGGTACAGAGGACAGAATACAGCGGCTCTATTAGAATCTTGTTGAAATGATCGAATAGAATTCGATTGAAATGATCGAATACAATTTCTTAAAATTTAACTTAAGAAATGAAAATTCCAGCAACAAACAGAGGCCCTTTTCCACCTAATAAGCTGGCTAAGATTTTAAGGAGCACTGGAAAATGAGGGCCTCTCGTGAACCTTTGGTGATTTTGTAAAAGGACATAAACTTACCTGAAGCCAGTTTGACAATATGTGGAGGAAGCCTAAAAATGCACCTATTCTTTAATTCAATTATTCTATTTCCAGGACTATATCCCAAAGGAACCTTTAAATTACAAAGATGTCTGTATAACACAGGTGAGGCTAAGGCAGGTACTTTTTGTTTTTTTTTTGTTTTTTTGGTTTTTTTGCTGTACGCGGGCCTCTCACTGTTGCGGCCTCTCCCGTTGCGGAGCACAGGCTCCGGACGCGCAGGCTCAGCGGCCATGGCTCACGGGCCCAGCCGCTCCGCGGCATGTGGGATCCTCCTGGACCGGGGCATGAACCCGTATCCCCTGCATCAGCAGGCGGACTCCCAACCACTGCGCGCACTGCGATGAAGAGTGGCTCCTGCTCGCCACAACTAGAGAAAGCCCTCGCACAGAAACGAAGACCCAACACAGCAAGAAAGAAAGAAAGAAAGAAAGAAAGAAAAAGAAAGAGAGAGAGAGAGAGAGAGAGAGGGAGGGAGGTGTCCTGCCTTTCTGGATTTTACACTTTTTTCAGATGGCCTTTTTGACCAGGGGGAAGTGAGAGTTCATTAACAGAATTGTTCTGTGCAGACCCAGCCCAGCCATGCTGTAACCTAAGAGTCTCCCCACCCAGTTTGAAGGTTTTAGGTAAAAGGCACTCTAATTGCTTGAATCCAGGTCAACTAAAGCAGGTGCCCCCCACCTGCCAGACTGGCAGGACTTCGGCCCTTTCCATTCCTTATAACTCTGTTGGATTTTCCAGAAGGAGGGCTGGATAGCTGAGGCATAATCAGAGTGCCAACCTCCTCTCAGTGGTCCCTTGCTTCAGCTCCTGCTCGCTCCCTTTCTGGCCCTGGAATTTCAGGTGTTGGTACCAGGGCAGAAGCTCTCCAGCACCCTTCTCCATTGCTCCCATTAGTATTTCCTCACAATATCTGCCTTTGGGTCTCCACTGCTTACCTTCCTCTCCACGTTGCGGGAAAGCACGTTACTCTTCCTCGCTCCCTCAGAGGAGGTCACTTGGCAACAGGAACTGATGCTCCTAGACACATCCCTCTCAGTCCTGCTCTCCTTCTGGGACCCCTGGACCATCCAAAGGGAGCTAGGATGGGGAGCTCTGAGTACACCTGCACAGCACTTCCTGCTTCATGACGCTC
>NW_006799780.1:960808-961459 GCF_000442215.2 Lipotes vexillifer
CTCTTCCAGACTCCTGAATTCATTCCTGGTGATTTTCCCCTCAGCAGCACCTTTTCCCTCCCTTCTACCTGGCTTCCACTGGGCATCATAGACATGGCTAGAGTTCTTTGCTATAAACAGATATCTAGCCAATCTGGGGATGTTGCACTTTTTCTGTTTGAAAGAGGCCATGACTAGGTCCGTCATTAGAAAGCCCATGAGTGGATATAAATTGAAAACTCCTTGGTTCCACAGTTTGAGCATGGCTCAGGGGAAGTTGCTCCAGTGCTGGCACAGCAAGAATTTCAAGACCCAGTTCCCAGACATTGGGTTGGGTGACACGCATTAATGCTTTACATGGTAGTAGGTGTGAGTAGGTACCAGACCATTCTAGGCTTTTATGACCCAGTCATGGATGGCATGCAAGCTACCACAGTAAGTGTCAGAGCTGTCCTCAAGCCCAGATCTTCTGACCCATGACTCAAGTTACCTCAGCTCAGGTCAGGCAAGAAACCTCACTATCAGGATTGAGCCTTTTGCTTATTTGTTGAAAACTCAACAGTTTTCTTAGGCCTTTACCTCAGATCAATGCTTATTTATAGATCTTGTATTTGTTTTTCCTGAGAGCTTGAATAACAAGTAGACCTTGCTATTATACAGGTTTTCTTTCCC
>NW_006799780.1:961469-975293 GCF_000442215.2 Lipotes vexillifer
AATTTGATAGAACAATAAAAATGATGCCTAATATTTTCCTATAAATTTCTAGTTTGGATTATTTCAACCTTCCGTTTACTTTATTTATTGTATTTTGTTTACTTTATTTGCATTTACTTATAACATTTTAAGCCACTTTATATACAAATTGATAGTATTTTTAAACCTGTCATTTTTTATTGCTTTTGAAAAAATTTTAGGGAATTTTCATATATGTAATCTCATCTGATTATCACAACAAACTGAATCAAAGTAGATTTCTTCACTCCCATTTGAAAATGAAGAAACTGAGTCACAGAGAAATTAAGTTGATTTGCTCAAGGTCACAGCTAATTAGTAACAAAGCTAGAACAAGGATCCTACTTCTGATTCTCCCTTCAAGCTTCTTTCTTTCACTGGACCAAATTAGATCACACTGTATGGACTGAAGTAAACAAATCTGATTCCTGGCCGTGCTTTCATTTTTTAAACTGGCTGAGACAGACTGGACTGTAAAGGCTATGATCTTAAACTTGATGACTGCAGAATGTTATATTTTAAAAATGGAGCTTCTAGGAGAGCAAAGAAAACCTAGGTTCTCCCAAGTTGCCAGAGCACTGTTGCTCAGGTATCCACCACAAGGGCAGATAAAAGCAGGAAGAAGAGTACAAGGAAGCCCATTTGAACTTCTGCCCACACTCCCCGCCCCAAAGATATTCCTATTACCTCTTCATTCCAGGAAGCTTCAGGAAGTTGTGGGCCCCATACTGCACACCAGCAGGGCATAAGTTTGATGAGAGAAAGTGGGAACCTCCCTGTACCTGAGGGTGCCCTTTGGGTTAGTTACTTCCCCAAGTGCCCTTTCTTCTGTATTCATAAGATGTGTACCCCGTCCAGGTCAACGGCAGCTTTCTGGAGTCTAAATAGTGAGTCTACAGGAAAGTTATGCAGAATGGAGAATGAATATCTAGGACCTGCAGCCACAGAAACTGGAACACTCCTGGGTACAATGACTCCTTCAGGAATTATTTTAAACTCCACAATACTTAATTCAAAGTAAATTGCACAAAATTGTCTTCATTTTCAAATTAAGAATTGCAGCTTTAAATTCAACTAAAATTGTGCTGGAGCCCTCAAGTAAGCATTTGATGTTATGGTTGACTGGCTCACAACCCCAAGTTCTGAAAAATACAAATATGGCTAGCTCAGAATAAAATATGCTAGGTTTACTTTTTTGTTTGTTTGTTTGTTTGCGGTACGCGGGCCTCTCACTGTTGTGGCCTCTCCCGTTGCGGAGCACAGGCTCCGGACGCGCAGGCTCAGGGGCCCAGCCGCTCGGCGGCATGTGGGATCTTCCAGACTGGGGCACGAACCCGTGTCGCCTGCATTGGCAGGCGGACTCTCAACCACTGCGCCACCTGGGAAGCCCGCTAGGTTTACTTTTAAAGAAATCATTATTTGATGAAGATCAGTCCTTCGTAGATGAAAAGGAAACTCATAGCCTCTTGGCAGCAGGACACACAGACCAAGCTATTTTTCTAGTCTGAGAGTTATTTGTGCAATAAGCCACACAGAGAATTACTATTTGATCAATAGGATGGATTTGTAAGATGTCTGACTGGCATTGGGTTGTGGCCAAAGGACAGAACTTTTCTGTGTAAAACACTTGTGCACACAGGGGTTGCATATATGACTTGACTTGGAAATACAAAATACAAAAGAAGGATAATTGTGTTTCAAGGTGTAATTTATATTTTATTTAATTCTACTTTGATTTTAAAATAAATCAGTAATTAGAGCTTCCCATCCTCATGCAGCTACATATTCAGAACAAGATCCTTGTGCCACCTTCAGAACCTGGGATCCCAGGACAAAGGTCTGGAGGCTTTGGGACCTTTAGGGGGAAAGGAATGCTATAGGAACATGTACGGTGGAGGCAAACCATTTAAATATGTCCTAGACTGTGCAATGGGATTTAGTACCATTGTGATTAAATAATACATTCTGTGCATTTACTCATAGCCACTCTCCATGCTGTCTCCTATAACTGCTCGTATACAAAGTAGAGGAACTCTCAATAATATACAGAACTCTGTTTCATTTCTTTACACTAACAATGAAATATCAGAAAAACAAAGTAAAAAAAAATCCCTTTTAAAAGTGCATCTAAACAAAATACCTAGGAATAAACTTGACCAAGGAGGTGAAAGATTTATAACCTGAGAACTATAGAACACTGATAAAGGAAACTGAAGGCGATTCAAAGAAATGGGAAGATATTCCATGCTCTTGGATTGGAAGAATTGATATTGTTAAAATGGCGACATTACCCAGAGCAATCTACAGATTTAATGTGACCCTTATCAAATTACTCATGACATTTTTCACAGAACTAGAACAAATAATCCTAAAATTTATATGGAACCATAAAAGACTCAGAATTGCCAAAGCAATCCTGAGGAAAAAGAACAAAGCCGGAGGCATAACCCTCTCAGACTTCAGGCAATACTACAAAGCTACAGTAATCAAAACAGCATGATATTGACACAAAAACAGACATATGGATTAATGGAACAGAATAGAGAGCCCAGAAATAAACCCACCACCTACAGTCAATTAATCTTTGACAAAGAGGCAAGAATATACAATGGAGAAGAGACAGTCTCTTCAGCAAGTGGTGTTGGGAAAGCTGAACAGCCTCATATAAATCGATGAAATTAGAACACTCTCTCACACCGTACACAAAATAAACTCAAAATGGCTTAAAGACTTAAATTTAAGACATAACACAATAGAACTCCTAGAGAACGTAGGCCAAGCATTCTCTGACATAAATTCTTAGATCAGTCTCCCAAGGCAAAAGAAATAAAAGCAAAAATAAACAAATGGGACCTAATCAAATTTATAAGCTTTTGCACAGCAAAGGAAACCGTCTACAAAATGGATTGGGAGAAAATATTGGCAAATAATGTGACTGACAAAGGATTAATTTCCAAAATATATAAACATATATATAAACTCATACAGCTCAATATCAAAAAAACAAGCAACCCAATCAAAAAATGGGCAGAAGAACTAAATAGACATTTCTCCAAAGAAGACATACAGATGGCCAACAGGCACATCAAAAGATGCTCAACATCACTAATTATTAGAGAAATGCAAATCAAAACTACAATGAGGTATCACCTCACACCAGTCAGAATGGGCATCAACAAAAAGTCTACAAATAATAAATGCTGGAGAGGGTGTGGAGAAAAGGGAACACTCCTACACTGTTGGTGGGATGTAAATTGGTGCAGCCACTATGGACAACAGTATGGAGGTTCCTTAAAAAACTAAAAGTAGAGTTACCATATGATCCATTAATCCCACTACTGGGCATATATCTGGAAAAGAAAAAAAACTGTAACTCAAAAAGATACATGTACCCCAATGTTCACAGCTGCACTATTTACAATAGCCAAGACATAGAAGCAACCTCAGTGTCCATTGACAGAGGAATGGATAAAGAAGATGTGGTATACACACACACACACACACACACACACACACACACACAAATGGAATATTATTCAGCTATAAAAAAGAATGAAATAATATCATTTGCAGCAACATGGATGGACCTAGAGATTATCATTCTAAAAGTAAGTCAGACAGAGAAAGACAAATATCACATGATATCACTTATATGTGGAGTCTAAAAATATGATACAAATAAACTTATTTAAAAACAGAAACAGACTCATAGACATAGAAAACAAACTTACAGTTACCAAAGGGGGAAGGGGGAGGGAGGGATAAATTAGAAGTTTGGGGTTAACAGATACATACTACTACAGGGGTCCCCAACCCCTGGGCCACAGACTGGTATTGGTCTGTGGCCTGTTAGGAACCGGGCCGCACAGCAGGAGGTGAGCGGTGGGCGACCAAGCGAAGCTTCTTCTGTGTTTACAGCCGCTCCCCATCGCTCGCATTACCGCCTGAGCTCCACCTCCTGTCAGATCAGTCGTGGCATTAGATTCTCATAGGAGTGTGAACCCTACTGTGAACTGCGCATGCGAGGGATCTAGGTTGCATGCTCCTTATGAGAATCTAATGCCTGATGATCTGAAGGGGAGCTGAGGCAGTGATGCTGGCACAGGGAAGCGGCTGCAAATACAGATTATCATTAACAGAGAGAGGTCTGACTGCACAGAGACCATAATAAATCAATTGCTTGCCTATTCATATCAAAACCCTATCAGTGAGTGGCAAGTGAAAACAAGCTCAGGGCTCACACTGATTCTGCATTATGGTGAGTTGTATAATTATTTCATTATATATTACAATGTAATAATAATAGAAATAAAGTGCACAATAAACGTAATGTGCTTGAATCATCCCGAAATCATCCCCTGCTCCCTAGTCCGTGGAAAAATTGTCTTCAATGAAACCGGTCCCTGGTGCCAAAACGGTTGGGGACTGCTGTACTACTATATATAAAATAGGTAAACAACAAGGTCCTACAGTATATCATAGGGAACTATATTCAATATCTTGTAATAACCTATAATGGAAAAAAATCTGAAAAAGAATATATACATTATACATATATATAAATAGCTGAATCATTTTGCTGTACACTAGAAACACAACATTATAAATCAACTATATTTCAATAAAATTGTTTTTTAAAAAACAACAAGGTAGAGGAACTGTCTATAACTGCAGCTATGCCATCTCTATCTTTAGCCATCACTTTATTAAGTCATCCAACAAATAAATTTTAAACACAATGGTGGTCTGGGCATTGGGTGTGGCAGGTGGGGATAGAGAAAAGAGCAAGATAGATGATAGTTCTCGCCCTTGTGGAACTTAGAGTCAAGCCTTGTTTAAAAAGACAAACCAATTTTAAAATGGGCATTTCTCCAAAGAAGATATACATATGGCTAATAAGGACATGAAAAGATGCTCAACATCATTAGTCAAAAGAAAACAACGATTTAACACTTCAAACCTATTAGGTGACTATAATCAAAAAGATAGATAAAAACAAGTGTTGGTGAAGATGTGGAGATATTGGAACACTTATATGTAATGTAAATATGAATGCAAAATAGTGCAGCCACTTTGTAAAACTTTGGCAGTTCATCAAAATGTTAAATATAAAGTTACCATATGACCTAGCAATTCCACTCCTAGGTATATACCCAAGAGAAATGAAAAAACACAAAAACACTGTCCACACAAAAACATATATAAGAATGTTCATAGCAATATTATTCATAGCAGCCAAAAAGTGGAACAAACTCAAATGCCCATCAACTGATGGGTGTATAAATAAAATGTAGTATACCCATATAACGGAATATTAGTTGACAATAAAAAGAAATGAAGTACTGATACGTGCTACAACATGGATGAAATGTGAAAACATTACGCTGAGTGCAGGAAGTCATTCACAAAAGACCACATATTGTAGGATTCCATTTATATGAAATATCTAGGATAGGCAAATCTATACAGAGAGAAAATAGATTACTGGTTGCTAGGGCTGGAGGAGGGGGAAGTATGCGGGGTGACTGCTAATAGGTCTGTGGTTTCTTTTTGGGGTGATGAAAGTGTTCTAAAATTGATTATGCTGATGGTTACACAATTTTGTGAATATACTAAAAACCATTGAATTGTACGCTTTAAGTGGGTGAATTATGGGCTGTGTGAATTATGTGTCAATAAAGCTGCTAAAAATATACAGCAGTAATATAAAGAACATCTGTGTAACAGACACTGTATTCCACTATTGTTAATATTTGACTTTTTAATTTGAAAAAAGTGTGCACTATTCTTGGAAGTGTCCTTCTGATATATTATGTGCTGCCTCTGTCAATTATGAAGTGCTATTATTAATAAAAATTAATTATGTTACCTACTTTGAGGAGCTGCCATTAGAAATTGCTTGAGATCAGATGGGCCTTATTCCAGTCCTCTGTGTGAAACATAACTTTCAGGGAAGAGTAAGCTTTTTCTTCCTCAGAATAGGAAGGCATAGACATATTCAATTTTAGTAAAATAATCTTACAGACTATCTGTGGGGACCTTTTTGATGTGAAATTAAATTGTGGCACAGACAGATTTTATTACATTTACATGGACCCATAAAACAACTTTTATGGTTCCCAGTGGTGCAAATCCTCCTTAATTTTGTTAATTATTTCCCCCCAGTTATCCTTAGCCATGTCTGCTAATTCAGTATTGATCTTGATACTAAGAAATGCTATGGTCTTAGAACTTCACTTGACTCCCCACTGACGAAAAGAACTAAGGAAGCAGATCTTACCCAAGGTAATGTTTGGGACAGATTCCAATTAATATTACAGCTAAAGGTGACAATGTCCTTCCCTACAACGTTCTGACTTGCTGTTCAGAGCTGGACTCATAACCCAGAGCAAAGTGTTAGGATCTGTCCCAGAAAAACCCCAGGAGTAGAAGATACCTACCCCTGTATTCTGGTGTACCCATCCCTCTCTTTTTATGCATATACCCTCCCACCACCACCGCCAAGGCCTTCAGGCTGAGCCTGGAATCTGATCTGTTATTCTGATTGTTTCTACTTTCCTCTGTATTAATCCTTCCCACTTAACCTATTCACATTGTAATTGGAATTTTCTGAAGAAAGTGTCTTAAATTAGCTGTTCTTAACTGCACTATTCAGCAAGTAATTTGTTACTATTGATGGTTATATTACTGATGTTTTTTAAATGATTTGCTTTTTTTAAAAAAATAAATGAGAACATGTTCAAGGTTACCTTCTCACTCTCAGTTGCCTCTGGATATGCTTTGGAGTGGAGGAGGGTGCAGTTACTGCTAACACAATGGGAATGAGATAGAAGCCTCCATCCAGAGGGAGTGACAATTGCCAATGGACCTTACCAGTAGGTTCATTTTACTTTACCAAGCATTTGTTGAATGCCTACTATATACAAAGCATTGATAAGATATTAGTTGCTTTTTCAAACTAAAACATCAAGGTACCTTCAATTTCTGGGTCATGCAATTAATTCCAAAATGTTAAAGGACTTTCTGTTTTATGATACATAATTACATAACGTAGGCCTCTTGTGAATCTTAATTCTTTCATTAACTTACCTCATTTAACTTATTAGATAGCCATTTATAGCTTTGTAAAATGTACTGTACTTAAAAGTAATAACTGCAGCCCTTTAAAATATTTTAGAATTCATTCTTTTCATTAAAATCAAACTAATTTCTCCTTCATCCTGTCTATTATTTTGAAATATTGAGGCTATGCTACTTAGGTTCTTTTGTCTTTATTTTTTCTCTATTGTATGATCAGTTCCCACAGGGCATCTAGTGTTGTAACGTAGATCACACAGTCTAGGACTCTGGTTGATGATGGTAGCAATTAACCTGCTTAATATTCTCTCCTCTCCCCCCAATGACATGGAATAATTAAGTGGTGTGTTTATGTGTGTGTGTGTGTGTGTGTGTGTGTGTGTTTGTGTGTGTGTGTGTGTGTGAGAGAGAGAGAGACAGAGACAGAAACAGAGACAGACAAAGAGAGAGGTGGGATAGGGTGTGTTGCCCTGTCAGAAGCCAAACTCGGGGTATTTTGTGAAGTCAACAAATTTTCCTCTACCTCCACTAGTTTCACTCTTTTCGCTCCTGGGTGGTAGCCTCTGGTCCCCCACTTCAGCCGCCTGTGGCTCTCTTCCTCATCCTCTTATTCAAATACTCTCAAATCTTGCATTTATAGAATTACATAGAAAATCACTTTTTAAATTATTTTACATACTTATGTTTAATAGGCAATTATTTTTATCTCTTGCTGCTTAATAAACAAGCCCAAAACTTAGTGGTTTAAAACAACAACAATTTATTATTTTTCACAATTCTACAATCTGGGACAAGCTCAGCTGGGTGGTTCTTCAACTCCACGTGGTGTCTGCTGGGGCTGGAACATCTAAGGGCTTCCTCACTCACTCACCCGGTGCCTCCACAGGGATGGCTGCAACAGCTTGGGGCTGGCTGGGCATCTCTCTCTCCATATGGCATTTCTACGTGGCTAGCTTGGCTTCCTCGCAGCATGGTATTCTTAGAGTGATTGGACTTTTTACACAGTAGCTGGCTTTTTTCAGGGAGGAAACAGAAGCAGCCAGTCCTCCTAAAGGCTAAGGGTGGACCTACCACAAACACTTCTGCCAAAGCATTTCCCAAAGCCAGTCCAGATTCAAAGGGAGGAGAAACAGACTCCATCTCTTGAGAAGAAGATTGGCATACACGTACAGGACAGGAAGGAACTGGGAGCGGTTATCTCACATATGGTACAAAATCCAAACGGAACAAAGTGGTACACAGTGTGAAGTAAGTTTTTTGGGGAGTTACCTAGTGGCATAGCGGTTAAGGATTCCGGGCTTTCACCACCGTGGCCCGGGTTCAGTCCTGGGTAGGGGAACTGAGATCCCACAAGCCTCACAACGCGGCCAAAAAAACTGCCCCCACACACCCAAAGCCCCCAAAAAACACAACACAGTGTGAAGTAAATTTTTTTGACACCCCTGTCCCTGAGGCACCAGGTGCAACTACTGTTACACTTCTTGAGTATCCTTCTAGAGCTAGCCTATGCAAAAACAAGCGTATGCTTTATGTATATACTTTTTTTTTTTTTTTTTTTTCCTTGCGTTATGCGGGCCTCTCACTGTTGTGGCCTCTCCCATTTGCGGAGCACAGGCTCCGGACGCGCAGGCCCAGCGGCCATGGCTCACGGGCCCAGCCGCTCCGCGGCATGTGGGATCCTCCCGAAACGGGGCACGAACCCGCGTCTCCTGCATCGGCAGGCGGACTCCCAAGCACTGCGCCACCAGGGAAGCCCTGTATATACTTTTATATATATTTCTTACATCAATGTTGTTTGCTACAGTTTTTTTCCCAATGTCCAGGGTCCACACTCTACTTTTTCATTCAATCATACATCTGGAGGTAGGTCTGTTCTTTGTAATGGCTACACACATTCCTTTGGTGGATTTTAGCTGATCTGTTATTACCCACACTGCTTCGGTGAATATCACTATGTGTGTATATATATATTATATACGTATGTATGTACATATGTGTGTATATATATATATATATATATTTAAAAGATGTAAGTTTGTCAGAAAGAAAAATTCCTATAAGAGGAATTGTTGGGTTAAATAATATATGCATGTAGTGATACAGTGTTATTAGGTCAGTAACAGTAAAGCTGGGAGAGACCCCAAAGTCAGTGGTTCTCCACTGGGGGGAGTGTGGTATGGAAGGTTTTGTCCTCCACATGTGACTCTGCTTCACTTCCAGGAGACTTTGGTCCAGCCACCAGTGTTTACAATAATACTTCCTTTTTCTCACTTATTAAGAACCACTGTCCTAGACCAATCACCTCATTTGGCAGATAAGCATCCTGCAGGTCTGAGTACCTGACTTGCCCATGGGTGCCCCACCACATTGTGAACAAACCAGTCTTCTGAGTGTCCCAGAAAATGAGCAATGAGCAGTCACTGCAGGACCACTTTGGTATAGATCAAGTTTGCCCAAAGGGTGTCCTCTGAGTCATGAAGCCCCCAAAGAGCCTCCCCACTCTGCTAAACATAAAAGGATTCTGTCTCTGACACCATAAAGCTCTTAGAAGAGAACATAGGCAAAACATTTTCTGACATAAATCGTACCAATGTTTTCTTAGGTCAATCTCCCAAGGCAATAGAAATAAAAGCAAAAATAAACAAATGGGACTCAATCAAACTTACAAGCTTTTGTACAGCAAAGGAAACCATAAAACGAAAAGACAACCTACAGACTGGGAGAAAATATTGTTAAATGATGCGACCAACAGGAGCTTAAGTTCCAAAATATACAAATAGCTCATATAACTCAATAACAAAAAAACAAACAACCTAATTGAAAAATGGGCAGAAGACCTAAATAGGCATTTCTCCAAAGAAGACATACAGATGGCCAACAGGCATATGAAATGGCGCTCAACATTGCTAATTATTAGAGAAATGCAAATCAAAACTTCAATGAGTTACCACCTCACACCAGTCAGAATGGCCATCATTAAAAAAATCTACAAATAATAAATGCTGGAGAGGGTGTGGAGAAAAGGGAACCCTCCTACACTGTTGGTGGGAATGCAAATTGGTGCAGCCACTATGGAAAACAGAGCCACTATGGAAAACAGCATGGAGGTTCCTCAAAAAACTAAAAATAGAGTTGCCATATGATCCTTCAATCCCACTCCTGGACATATACCCAGAGAAATCTCTAATTCGAAAAGATACATGCACCCCAATGTTCATTGCAGCACTATTTACAATAGCCAAGACATGGAAATAAATTAAATGTCCATCGACAGATGAATGATAAAGATGTGGTTACATAGATACAATGGAATACTACTCAGCCATGAAAAAGAATGAATCATGCCATTTGCAGCAACATGGATGGACCTAGAGATTATCATACTAAGTGAAGTAAGTCAGAAAGAGAAACACAGATACCAGATTTCACTCATATGTGGAATCTAAAACATGACACAAATGAACTTATCTATGAAACAGAAACAGATTCACAGACATAGAGAACAGACTTGTGGTTGTCAAAGGGGAGGGGGGTGGGGGAGGGATGGATTGGGAGTTTGGGATTAGCAGATGCAAACTGGTATATACAGAATGGATAAACAGCAAGGTCCTACTGTATAGCACAGGGAGCTATATTCAATATCATGTGATAAACCGTAATGGAAAAGAATATGAAAAAGTACATATATATATATATATATATGTATAACCAAATCACTTTGCTGTATGGTAGAAATTAATACATTGTAAATCAACTATACTTCAATAAGATAAATTTTTTAAAAAAAAGGATTCTGGCATCAAGCATGTCTGGGATCACTGCAAGTCACACTCTCCCATTCAGTCAATAAGAGCAAAGAGACCCAGGAACCCTACTCCTAAGAAACCTGTTTGGCATTGTTTAAATGAAAGAATGGATTTAACCATCTGCTTCCTAAACTAATTTGACCAGAGCACCCTGTTTTTTTGATACCTGTTTCGCTAACTGCCTATGGAACTAAGCTTTCTGAGAAACATTCTTTGGGAAATGCCGGTGTAGAAGAAAGTTGCTGGACTGGGAGACTGGCTCTGCTCCCAACCAACTCGGCAATTTTGGACAAGTCAAAAATCACTCTAGGCCCTGGGCAGTGGAATTATCTATGGGTGGTTCCCCCATGCCTCCACTGCGCCGGCCACACCATGCAGCATGTGGGATCTTAGTTCCCACACCAGGGATTGAACCCATGCCTGCTGCATTGGAAGCGCAGAGTGTTAACCACTGGACCACCAGGGAAGTCCCAGTATGTTTTTGTTTTTGCCTTCCTTCACAGATGAGCTCCTCTTGTTGTTTTCCTTACTGAAGACAAGGCAAGACGTTGCGTCTGCCAGGGGACATTGAGGTGCAATCCATTCATTTGTTCCTTTGAATTCTTATTAGTCTGTCCTTCAGCTCAGAGTCTACTAGTGGAAGTGGATATGAGGAGTCTGGTTGGGCTTTTTGCTCAAGTCTTCCTGTTGCCACTGACATTACCCTGACCACCCATCCCAATTTTTCCTGCTCTCAGATAAGAGAAAAAGCTGCAGAGTTCGGCAGGAAACAGGTTGACCTCAGACGAGTACATAGCAGGAGATGAACACGCTGAACACTGTATCTTTGCCACTTCTTTTCTGGATAAGCCATAAGCAAATTTTGTGCTCAAGGAAAAATGATCTGGTATTCTTACATCAAATTCATATAACCTTTACAAATGAGAACAGATCTTCAAACCAGGTGTAGTGTGATTTGTTTTGACTCTTTACTGCATCCAGCTGAGATGTTTCACGTATACTAATCTAAACACAATGAATCCTGAGCTGATTTGATGAGTGTAAGTTATTCCAGCCCTGAAATGAAGGGGCTGCTATGTGTCAGAACACACAGATGCATAGGCAACCAAGAGCTATCTAGCTAAATATCTTTTTTTATTAATTGGAGCTTCAGAGGTAAAAATCTCCTTCTCAGGGACATCAAGGTAATTTGTGACACTCTCCATACACCTTTAGATTCACAAACCAATGAGTACATCACACCAATCTCTCGTTTTCTCATCAGTGGCAGACATAAAACACAGGTAATCTTCATTTTACTCAGATGTTTCAATTAACTGTGAAAACCTCTTGGCTTATATTACATAGCATTTGTGAGTAGTTCTTTTTTTTTTTTTCAGTTTAAACATCAACTGGAACACACACTTAAAATCTTGTTACATTTCTTTTAGAAATTGATACAATTAAATGGTTGAGCTGACTGTACTAAAGACACACACACACACAAAAAAGAACTGTAAGGAAACCTGAGATCTGTCTTTTTTTCTGTCTTCCCAGGGGTTCGGTTCATAGTTTAGAAAGGCAGGATCCGTTTTTACATTCACGAAGTATATAGGGTCCTGAAAATGGGAAATCCAAACATGTTTGTTTACCAAGAATTTACCTCTTTGCACACAGTTTTTAAATTTTATTTAATTTATTTTTTATTTTTGCTGCATTGGGTCTTTGTTGCTGTGCCCGTGCTTTCTCTAGTTGCGTAGAGCGGTGGCTACTCTTCGTTGTGGTGCGTGGGCTTCTCATTGCAGTGGCTTCTCTTGTTGTGGAGCACGGGCTCTACGTGCACAAGCTTCAGTAGTTGTGACACGCAGGCTCAGTAGTTGTGGCTCACGGGCTCTAGAGCACAGGTTCAGTAACTGTGGCGCACAGCCTTAGTTGCTCCGCGGCATGCGGAATCTTCCCAGACCAGGGCTCGAACCCATGTCCCCCACATTGGCAGGAGGATTCCTAACCATTGTACCACCAGGGAAGCCCTGTACACAGTTTTAAAATCACTTCCCTTATCTATTTTTTTCATCCTTAGCCCCTACAGCAAAGTACAGAAATTAAGTGAATTTTTCCAAGTTAACCTGCAAAATACTTACAATCTTTTTAAAATGTTTTTAAAAATCCTATGTTTATTAAAACAACAACATATCAAATTTAGATGATCTCATGGACACTTTGAGAACTCATGAGCTTAAGTTTGTTTTGTTCTGTTTTGTTTCCTGAGATTTGAGAATATGATGAATCTTAACATCTTTAAAATTATTTTCTTAAGTTTCACATTGCCTCTGGAACTAGTAGAAGCAGAAGACATTAAGTTAAATAAGTTTTAATTTTATCACGTTGACAGCAAACAAATGGCTTTAATTGAATTGAGTGTTAACTTGTTTTTGGTTTTTTGACTGAATTGATGGAAACAATTGGCTATTTTAGCATCACACAGATATAAGTTTAAGAAAACTGTGTTATAAAATGTTACACCAATTAGACTCTTGGAAAATTACATATGACCACAACTTAATAATTACAATTTTGTGGACAGTTTACAAATACGGCATCTTGAACAGTAGGTGGTAAATAATGGTTCAGATTAGATCCAACTCTTATAGCCCTTCTAAAATCAACTGTGATAGAGCAGTGAGAAGTGTCCTCTCCCTTTGCTGTCATTATGAAGATGTAATTCTGTTACAATTATTTAATCCCAAAGGCATTATCACACCTGTTCAGCAGTTTTCAACCATTCACTAAAATGATGTACAACTCCACTGTGATAAATCTCAGAGTGATTTTTTTATTAAAGTTTCTTTAAAGGTATTATGGCTGGAGGCTGATGAATTTAAATAAATGTTTGGAGAAACTACATAAATAATTATATAAGGAATGTGTTGTTTTAGGATTTGCT
>NW_006799780.1:975303-977001 GCF_000442215.2 Lipotes vexillifer
TCTTTCCCTTGTCTGAACTGTGTATAACCTTGAGATACAATTACAGAGTTTTAAAAAGTCACTGAAATCGGGCTTCCCTGGTGGCGCAGTGGTTGAGAGTCCGCCTGCCGATGCAGGGGACACAGGTTCGTGCCCCGGTCCGGGTAGATCCCACGTTCCACGGAGCGACTAGGCCCATGAGCCATGGCCGCTGAGCCTGCGCGTCCGGAGCCTGTGCTCCGCAACAGGAGAGGCCACAACAATGAGAGGCCCGCGTACCGCAAAAAAAAAAAAAAAAAAAAAAAAAAAAAAAGTCACTGAAATCATATAGATCAGATTAAAGAATAATGGATTCATAGAATGTGAGCACTGGAAGGGAGCTTAAAGAACTTCTAGTTCAGTGGCTCTCAAAATTTGGCATGGATTTTGAGATTCACCTGTAGGGTTTGCTGAAACAGAGGGCTGGGCCCCAGCCCCAGAGGTTCTGATTCAATGGGTGTGAGTGGGGCTTGAGAATTTCCATGTATCACAAATTCCCAGGTGACATTGATGCTGCTGGTCCAGGGACCTCACACTGAGAATTCATCCAATGCATTTTATAAACATGGAGGCCAATGCTTAGCAAGCTGCGCTCAGACTCCTCCACTGAGACTGAGCTGGCGTTGGGGAAACACACCTAACCACAACATGGCTGGGGCATGGAGAAGACAATGCCCAACAATCATGGCAGCAAAAAAGCATGGCGATCTGGCAACAGCAGACATCTTGGAGGAATGATGGAATGGAGTGTCAGATACATAAAAAGGGCACAGCAAAGGAACCAGAAACTTGAAGTCAGATACTGTTTGAAGGTACAAGAAAGTAGGTGATCACCATGATGGGGGTGGGGGGGAGTGGGTGGTTAGAAGTAAATACTTGGATGTTCAAGAGTATCTCAGAGAAAATGCTTACTCCCTCCACCCCAACAAAACCTGACCTTGCTCATTTCCAGAAACAGCACCCCGTCTACCTAGGGGCTCAAGACCAAGACCTGGAGGTCAACCTGTTTCCTCCTTTCCCTTATCTCCCACATCTAATCCATCAGTAATCCTGTCATTTCCCTCCAAAATATATTCCAAATCCATCTATTTCCCTATCTTCACAAGTACCTCCAAATCAAATCACCATCACCTCTCCAGAGGATCTGCAGTTTCCTAACTGGTTTCTCAGCTTCCACTCTTAGCCCTCTATAATTCATCCCCCACCCCTCCTGCAGCCAAAGTCATCCTTTAAAAACAAAGTTGACGGGCTTCCCTGGTGGCGCAGTGGTTGAGAGTCTGCCTGCCGATGCAGGGGACACGGGTTTGTGCCCCGGTCTGGGAAGATTCCACATGCCGCGGAGCGGCTGGGCCCGTGAGCCGTGGCCGCTGAGCCTGCGCGTCCGGAGCCTGTGCTCCGCAACGGGAGAGGCCACAACAGTGAGAGGCCCGCGTACCGCAAAAAAAAACCAAAGTTGATCACACCACTCCTATGTTAAAACACTTTAGTGGCTTTCTATTGCATCTCGAACAATATCCATGGTCTACAAGGCCCTACATGATCTGGCCTCTGCTTACCTCTCTGACCTCAACCCCTGTTACTCCCTGCTTTCCCATTAACTCCAGTCACAATTTTCTTTTTGTTCTGAGAACATAACAAGAACAGTTCTGTATGAGGGCTTTTGTACCAACTATTCCTGCT
>NW_006799780.1:977011-1006050 GCF_000442215.2 Lipotes vexillifer
TTCCCCTGATCTTCACCTGGATGATTTCTTGTTCGATGGATCATGGCTTTAATGTCATCTAGTCAATGACTCCTTCGTGACAACCTGATCTAAAGTAGCCCCCTTCCATCTCTCTCTGTTAAATCAATCCATTTAATTTTCTTTTGTCCTCATCAATGTCTAAAATTATCTGTTATTGGTCTACTTTTTATTGTTTTCCTCTTCTACCAAATATAAACATCAGGAAGTAAATCTCAGCTTTATTTGTCTGGTTCACTGCCATATCCCTGGTGTTAGCAGAGCGCCTGGCACAAAGTAGGTGCTCAATAAAATTTCTTAAATGAACAATAGGACTCTAGTCATAGGGGTAGGACTTCCTGGCAACTTCACTGGCAAGAAGGCAGAGCCTAGACTTAATGAACAAGAGGGAAATCCATTCACTAGACCTGAAGGATTAGATGAAATGTCCAACTTAGGAACAAGACAGAAACTTTATAGCAAGACTGGATTCAAAACTGGTTAACAGCAAGGAGAATTTTGTACTGAGGCAAGAAGGCCAGTTTGCTCAAAGCCAATTCACTGAATGCCACACTTACTTGTTTCTTTCAACTATTTCAGATTGACTTAATTCTGTCTTCATAATGACATTTGAAAGATTTTAATTTTCTCTGTCTACTTGCTGCTGCTGAAGTTGGAGATGGGGAGGAAACTGAGGGAGAAATTGAAGGGTATAAAGAGAAGTTATTTTAAAACATTTATTACACGTGAATAATTTTTATGAATATACTATTCATCTTTTTATTGTTAATAAGAATACATTTGTAGGAATTTTTCAAACTCGGAGTGTATTTAAGAATATAATTTTCATGAATATATTTATAAGAAAAATGGGTTTATAAGAAAAATATGTTCATTGTTGGTAGTTGCCATCTTGATTTTCTCTTCTTTGTTAGTTATTCTGCCTTGGTCAGATAGTTGTCTCCTATTCTCAGTGGGGCTCTCTGCCCCCGAGTTTCCCAGTATTCCTCTAGAATATATTGTTACTGTAGTGCCTTGTTATACTTTTAATTCTTAAGCTGCTTAATCAAGATTCTTAGAGTCTGTGAGTTATGAAATTATTTTGTTCATAGGTCACCCAAGACCCAGCAAAGTCAGGAAAAGCCACTGAGCTTGATCTGGCTTGAGATTTGGGTTGGGAGGATTGAACACAGAACATGGGGTTACTACTTTACTGCTGTTTTCAGGATGCCATTGAACAGCCTGACTAGGACAGGGATGCAGTTGGCAGCATCACTCCTCAAACAGTCTAATTGGACACTGTGGAGCTGCTTTTAAGCAATTCAAGTTGCCACTGTCCACAGGGTGGAACAAAGCTCCTCTGATCTGAGTACTGTGGAAAAGGCATTTGGGATTGAGGTGAGACTGAACTCCAAAGAGCTGAGCAACAAAAATCAAAACTGATCCCATAAAGTACAAATGTGTTCAGTTCTTTTTTTAAAATTAATTAATTAATTAATTTATTTATTTTTGGCTGTGCTGGGTCTTCGCTGTTGCGTGCAGGCTTTCTCTAGTTGCGGCGAGTGGGCGCTACTCTTTGTTGCGGTACACTGGCTTCTCACTGCAGTGGCTTCTCTTGTTGCAGAGCACGGCTCTAGGCGTGCGGGCTTCAGTAATTGCAGCACTTGGGCTCAGTAGTTGTGGCACACAGGCTTAGTTGCTCCATGGCATCTTGCTCCATGGCATCAGATTGGCTTCTTTCACTTAGGAATATGCATTTAAGTTTCCTTCATGTCTTTTTAAAATTTTTATTTATTTTTATTTTTGACTGTGTTGGGTCTTCATTACTGTGTGCGGGCTTTCTCTAGTTGCAGCGAGCGGGGGCTACTCTTTGTTGAAGTGCGTGGGCGTCTCATTGTGGTGGTTTCTCTTGTTGCAGAGCACAGGCTCTAGGTGCACGGGCTTCAGTAGTTGTGGCTCGTGGGCTCTAGAGCACAGGCTCAGTAGTTGTGGTGCACGGGCTTAGTTGCTCTGCGGCATGTGGGATCTTCCCAGACCAGGGCTCGAACCCGTGTGCCCTGCATTGGCAGGCAGATTCTAAACCACTGCACCACCAGGGAAGTCCACAAATGTGTTCAGTTCTGGTGGAAGTTTATTCATTCTATACTCTGTGGTTATAATGAGATATTAATTCAGAGTTAACGTCCCATAATTAAAAGTACACTTTGGTTACATACATGACAGACTATCAGAAAATACATTTGATCTGGCATTTTAAAGGAAGGACTACTTAGAATTTGCTTAGTTCTCACAAAGGGAATGAATTTTTTTCCTTTAGAAATCCTAAATGTCTGTATGTTCCTATATGTAGATTTGCATGATTTGGGGTCTCCATCTGAAATAGACAGCTTGACTTGATTGATTAGGGTAGGTTGGTTTTTATGGGGCTTTGCATCTTTTCTTTTTGGCTATTTCAGTATCTGTGACAAATTTGCCAGAGATGAGAAAGGAGAAATAAAATAAAAACAGAGTGAAACCTAAGATTTCCTTTTGTTCCAATGTTAAAAATGCTGGTAAAAGTTTAGCATATGGGCTGTCCATATGCACTTGTATGAATGAGGTTACATCTGTCTAAAGATGGGCATACTGAAGCACCCTAAAGGCGGAACATTGTGTATATGTGTGCATTCGTGATTATAAGAGAAAGAGAGAAACTGATTTCACAGATATTAATTTTTTTTTGGTAGGGATTAGAGAAAAAGTGACTTAAGCTTTTATCAGTTACTTTTTTGTTATTAGTGATAGGTGAACAAGAACTCTGATGGCATGACTCAGAGCAAATGAGGACTAAAGAGGCCTGTCTCTAAGGAAGAGATTTTTTTTTTTTTTTTTGCAGTACACGGGCCTCTCACTGCTGTGGCCTCTCCCATTGTGGATGGAGCACAGGCTCCGGACACGCAGGCTCAGCGGCCATGGCTCACGGGCCCAGCCGCTCTGCGGCATGTGGGATCTTCCCGGACCGGGGCACGAACCCGCGACCCCTGCATCAGCAGGCGGACTCTCAACCACTGCGCCACCAGGGAAGCCCTAAGGAAGAGATTTTTAACCTGGTTCACAGGACCATTTGAGGGATCTGTGAACTCTCCAAAATGGGAGGCAAAATCTTCCAAGAATGTGAATATGTGCATTTTTTTGAGGAGTAGGTGTATAACTTTTATCAGATCCTCAAAGGAATCCATGACTCATAAAGGCTAAGCTCCACCCACCACTCTTGGGAATACCAGCTTATGATAGTAACCAGATGTTAGGATATCGACTATTGGGGCACCTAGAGTCACGCAAAGTCAGTGACAGGGAGCCTGGTTTGTTATGTGGCTTTCTTTGGATGGACACATTGATGGTAGTGAATTCTGACAGAAGTGAAGATCTGGGACATCGTGTTACAGGCTGCATCCCGTCCACCTTAGCAGAGATTTATGAGGGCAGGTATGAGAGCTGGATTTCTATTCATTGAACTGAGGTGGGAAGGAGACCAATATGCTGACCAGACAAATACGAGAAAGATTAACTGAAGCAAAGCCTCCAATTGACCTCAGACAACAAAGAGAAGTGGTCAGGGCAGCCCACCAAGTAGTATTTTGAGTCTAGGTCTTATCTTGCTCTCAAGAGACATAATAGCAAATAGAAACAAACCCTGCAAAAATGCAGCTGCTTCCTCCTAGCAGATCAGTCTTTCATGTGTGGACACAGCAAAGAAAGAACTATAGGACCCAAAGTTATCTTTACAGTAACACTATTTTTCCACTTTTAATTTCAGCAGCTACCTATAGAAGTTATTACTTAAAGGTACTCTTCATAGCTCTTGGGTTAGGAAGATGAAAAAGATATTCTTATTCAAGCACAACAGAACTCTGAGAAAACAGACAATATAGGTGCACCTTGCTTTGTGCAAGATATGAGTCCCCAGAAAGCTGTGTTAAAAGAGAACGGCTATAGATCAAAGCGTATATCAAATGCAAGAGAAAAATGAAGAAACTTGAGACTAATTCCCCAGTAAGAAAGAAATTATTCTTTTTCATAATGCTAATAACGACATCCTTTTATCTATGTTGTAAATATAGACTGCTATAGCTGTGATTTTCTTAAGTCAGGGTATACCCACACCCATAATATGTGTGTATATATATGCATAGAGATTCATCACTATATCCTTAGCATTAATTGTCATGTAATTTAAGGATGTGCACTTTCTACTTTGTGAATCTTTCTGTCCTGTAAAGGAAACGAGTTCACTCAACTACACACTATCAGGTAGACAGGTAATCAATCAGTGATCACACATATCAGTCCCAGCTGAGCTCCTGTCTATTGCTAAGATGGTTACAATAACCTCTAACTGTTCCATGTAAGTAGAAATGGCCTCTTAGACATCTACACCAAAGGTTTGCACAAGGAAGCTCAACCCGCCAGTGGCAGTAGCATTAGTTTTGTTTTGTTTTGTTTTTTCCAAATGTGTCTTCGTCAGCAGTATTTCTAACATGGGCCTTATCCTGTAACTCTACTTTATTGCTAAAAGCGTCTTTATTCTCAGTTTCAGGGATAAAAGGTGATTTTAAAATGTCATGATGGGAAGTAATTTTTCAAGGTTTTCATGACAGGACATAAAATTAGATTTAAAAATCTCCAAACTAAGGCCTTGTTCGTCACGATGGGGACTTGAATCTGGGTTTCAGAAGATGTGGGCAAAACTCTCCTCCTACCAATATTGCTAAGCTGATTGAGGAAACGCTTTAGCTTTTACAGAATATTCACAAACTCATGGCCACACGCCTTTATTTATAAGCCGTCATCAGCTGGCTTCCTTCATCTTGCCTCACACCAGAAGCTTATTGTTATTTGGAATGCCAAATTCCACAATGCTGTGGGAATGGCCTTCAAAAGGTTGGACCTAGGCCAGCTGGAGAGATGCCTTGCCCTACGCTTACTGGGGTGTTGTCCCACAGAAGGGGACTACCCAGGACCATGGTTTCTTCCTAGGTACATGTCAACAGCTACTAATGGCAATCAGATCAGGGTGGATTTACTAGCACAAGAAAGAAAGAAATGTTTCCCCTTTTCATGGAGAAGATGGATAGTCCAGGGATTATGTTTGCTGAGGTTTTGGAACAGGAAACCTCATTATCAAAGTCAAGCTCTTCAAAAGCATACGTGTGTGGTTGAGAGGAGGGGATCCTATAGATTTGAAAAATTAGGCACTCCACGTATGTTTTTCCTAAATTCTTACTATGTGGAATAGGAGAGAAAACAAAACAGAAAGCATGATTCCTTCCTCAAAGATCGGGGAGGCCAAATACTCAGGAAAGGCAGAATCCATGCTTGGTCCTCTGATTCACACGGCCGATAGCTAGGGCTCTCTGAGCTGTTATTTTATAAGTTTTATCCATGAAAAGCAGTAATGATCATGCTACCTACAACAGAGGACCGTTTAGGGATTACGTGTAAAGAATTTAGCAGGTGCCTGGTACATAGCAAGTGCTTAATGGTATAATTTTAAATAGGAAAACTTGAGGTCGTGTAAAGGCAAATAATAGAAAATAAATATTAGCATCAGAACAGAAATTCTAAAGTTTCAAGAGGTACATGAACAAAATATGTGAAATGATTCAGAGAAGAAAATGCTATTTGAGCCACATTTGGAGACCAGAGTGGTTTCAGGAAATCTCACTGGGAACTGTTTGGGGTAAATTGATGTATCACTGTTTGGGAGACTTGCTGAGGATCCTCCTTCAGAAATGCGGGCATAAAATGATCAAGTCCTAGCCTAGGGTAGTGGTTGTGAACATGGAAAGGAAAAGAGATGGCATCACCAACACTGATGAGAAAGAGCAGAGACATTCTTTAAATCAAAGGAATTTCTCCTACAGTTTGGAAGGCAGCTAACTGCCAGAAATAATGAACAGAATGAGGCAAATAGAGTATATTTTATAAAGGTTCTTTTTCCAAGGAGCCCAAAGCCCAAAGTTATAAAAGTGCTATACTTCTCGGGCTTCCCTGGTGGCGCAGTGGTTGAGAGTCCGCCTGCCGATGCAGGGGACACGGCTTCGTGCCCTGGTCCGGGAGGATCCCACATGCCGCAGAGCGGCTGGGCCCGTGAGCCATGGCCGCTGAGCCTGCACGTCCGGAGCCTGTGCTCCGCAACGGGAGAGGCCCCAACAGTGAGAGGCCCGCGTAACGTGGAAAAAAAAAAAAAAAAAAAAAGTGCTATACTTCTCAAAGTAGGGCTGGTGATGTAAAAATAGAGTAATAAAGACTCAGAAGACATCTGTTTACATCCTGCTTATTTCCAACACAAAGCAGGAGAAATACAGGGTAAAGGAATGAGAGGAAGTAATTCCATCACTAAGATAGGTATCATGCTAAGTATGGGGTTTAGCTTTGAGCTTCCTGGCAGTCAATGCAAAAGGGAAAATGAATCAGTCATGTGGTTTTTCCACTCCAGAGAGAAGGAAGCAAACCAGATCTTCAGGAACAGGAAGTATTATCCTGTCTTTAAGGTCTGAGAAGATGTAACTATAACTAGCTTGCTCCCAGTTTAGCAAAGGGACAAAAACTTAAACTTCAGAATTCTTTTGAAAAGAATAAATCTAGTGGGCTCAGCCATATTAAGCAGTCTCTGATAATTCACTCCTTACTCAAGTTCTCAAAGGGATTCAGGCCCATCAGTTTTGAGTAAAACAAATACACGCGGGGGCTTCCCTGGTGGCGCAGTGCTTGAGAGTCCGCCTGCCGATGCAGGAGACGCGGGTTCGTGCCCCGTTTCGGGAAGATCCCACATGCCGCGGAGCGGCTGGGCCCGTGAGCCATGGCCGCTGAGCCTGCACGTCCGGAGCCTGTGCTCCGCAACGGGAGAGGCCCCAACAGTGAGAGGCCCGCATAACGCAAGGAAAAAAAAAAAAAACAAATACACGCGGGGGCTTCCCTGGTGGCGCAGTGCTTGAGAGTCCGCCTGCCGATGCAGGAGACGCGGGTTCGTGCCCCGTTTCGGGAAGATCCCACATGCCGCGGAGCGGCTGGGCCCGTGAGCCATGGCCGCTGAGCCTGCACGTCCGGAGCCTGTGCTCCGCAACGGGAGAGGCCCCAACAGTGAGAGGCCCGCATAACGCAAGGAAAAAAAAAAAAAACAAATACACGCGGGGGCTTCCCTGGTGGCGCAGTGCTTGAGAGTCCGCCTGCCGATGCAGGAGACGCGGGTTCGTGCCCCGTTTCGGGAAGATCCCACATGCCGCGGAGCGGCTGGGCCCGTGAGCCATGGCCGCTGAGCCTGCACGTCCGGAGCCTGTGCTCCGCAACGGGAGAGGCCCCAACAGTGAGAGGCCCGCATAACGCAAGGAAAAAAAAAAAAAACAAATACACGCGGGGGCTTCCCTGGTGGCGCAGTGCTTGAGAGTCCGCCTGCCGATGCAGGAGACGCGGGTTCGTGCCCCGTTTCGGGAAGATCCCACATGCCGCGGAGCGGCTGGGCCCGTGAGCCATGGCCGCTGAGCCTGCACGTCCGGAGCCTGTGCTCCGCAACGGGAGAGGCCCCAACAGTGAGAGGCCCGCATAACGCAAGGAAAAAAAAAAAAAAAACAAACAAATACACGCACATTGTTAATCCTCAAATACATGCCTTGTCTAATTCTAGATAGAAATGAACAGTCTATTAATTCCTTTCTCCAGCTTCAGTGAGTTATGGTCCTCCTCATTTTTTAATTTTTAAAGGTGGGGGACAATTCCATCAAATAGGAAAGAAAAGCGATCAGGGAGCTTGCTCCTGCTGGGGATAGAGAGGGTGGCCAGAAAGGTTACTGGCCCAGACTGAAGGGTCCCAGCCACCTTGATACCCACCAGGGCCTTTCTCCAGCTGCTTCCTTCATGCCAATCGAATCCCTTAGCAATCCAAATTTCCTGGGTAGGGCTAGTTTCTCCCGAGGCCTTCAGCTACCCTCCCGAGGAAAGAGAGGGGGAGAGGGTGAAAAGCACAGAGAGAGGGCTTGGGAGAGGGGGGAGAGAAAGGCAGCTGTTGTCTGTACACTCCAGTACCAAGTTGGGGTGGAGGTGGGACGGCAGGGCTGCATTTTTGCAGCCCATGTGAGCAGCGCTCTGCTGTGGAAATCTAATTGGACAGAATGGGTAAATAAAATCAACTGTCATCAACTCCCATTTTATTTACGAGGCGAGGTCAGTGTTTTTTAAGCATCAAACGAAACAGCTTATTGGAAACAGATTTCAGAACCACTCGATAAAGGTAGTTCTGCAAGTTAGTTTGGTTTTAAATGCCCAAATTCAATGCATTATTTGCAAAAACGTCTTCAGCGAGCCTAAGACGATACATTAGCGAATACATTTGGCTGTCCAGCACCACCTCGCTGGTTCTGGGAACTGGGCTCTCCCCGTGAAGGGACCCCCCTCCCGGTCCCCCCGCCCCCGGATTCAGGGCGGGGGTCGCACCTGGGGCCAGAGGAGTGGGGGCAGGGCAGGCGGCGCCTCGCTCCTTTCTCCGCCTTCGTTCCTGCCTTCCTTTTGTTTGGTTGCCTCCTCTTTCCCCTTGGTTGTTGATTATTAGTATTTTCCTAGTTTTCCAAACTAATAAGTGCCACTATCAGGCAGTTGGAAACTCTCGGAGGCTGCAGGCTTTGCAGCTCGGCCTTAATTGATATTGAACGAGCTGCTGGTAGACGGGAACAGGGCCGCTGCTGGATAATTTGCAGTTTAATCAGCGTTTGTAATGAGAGCGGCTGATTAGGGCTGTTGGAAATAAAAGAGAGTTACAAGGAACGTCTGTCAGAGTCCGGTGATAATTCAGGACTAATTGTGGTGATTAGCGCAAACTGGATGACTTTGGGCTTTGCTAATGCAAAGAGAAACGTGCAGGCTCCAACCAGGGACCCCTCGGAGAACAGTGCACGAGCTGCGCGCAACTTTGCTGAGCCGTTTTCCTGCGAGGCCCCCAGCGGCACGGGGCCGGGGGAGGGGGCTGGGCGCCCCCTGCGCTTCCGCGGGGCCTGGAATCAAAGGGGTGGTGGCCTGGCCAGCCCCGCCCTGTCCCGGGGCGCTTTCCGGGGGCCAGCTACGGCCCCGTGGACGCCGCTTGCTGCCCCACCCCATTCTCTCCACTCCGGGGAGGCACGCAGGGTGGGGCACAGCCCGCTCTCCCGCGACCCTCAGCTCCCGCCTCCACCCACCGCGCTCCCCTTCCAGGGGAGCATCCGTCCGAGCTGGCGGGGCTGCCCCCACCCCTCCCCGGTCGCCTCCTGCTTCTTCTCCGTCTCTCTGGTCCTCTAGACCCCCACCTGACTCCCCAAAAGGCTCTGCCCCCTCCTCCACCCCCAAACCTTTTGGCCCGGGTGGGTGTCCCGAGGCCTGCGCCACCCAGAGCAGCAGAACCTTCGAGTGCGCTGGGGAGAAGAGAACTACCGCTTATAAATGGCCGGAGTTCTCATTATTGAGGAGTTTCATAACTCTTTAATTCATTTTTAATGACGGCAATAAACATGGTAGTCATTTTGGAACAATAGCTAAAAATCATAGGGCCATTACTGTCCATTAAAACAGTGTTTACAGTTCAATGGAGGTTCATGTGCCCCGTAGTCATTCATATCAGCCAAAGGAGAGATTTATAGGTCGGAAGAATGGTTCTCTTTTTATTCTTTATATAACATAAAGCTTATTGAGCAAATTGTTAGAAAAAAAAGTTCACTTGGCTTTTAATCGTGTGAATGGGGATTAAATAAGGAGATGTTGTCTGGCGCCTGATTTCTATTCGATCAATAAATCATCAAGTGCCTTAAGTGCTTTATTCACTATCAGATTAAATGAAAAATACTTTAACCTGCGTCCCTGGTGTCGGCAAAGAAAGCTAATAATATTTTCTGTTACGTTTCCATTTAGGCATTTAACACTCAGAAAAATCTACTAGGTCTTGCTCTTGGTCTTTCTATTAGAGATACCAGATATTTTTTCCACATACCTACAGACACAGGAAATTCTCACCATCCAGGGAGAGCTTACTTGTTTGGGGGATGAAAAATCTAACTAGGCTCGCCTAATACAGTTTGCCAGAATTTCTGCCCCAACTAATATGGCTGCACGTTAACATCAAGGTGGAGATACAGGACTTCAGGCCCTTGCCGACTGGGTTACAGGATTGAAATAACGTTTTACCTGAGTGTTTGCCCTTTTCTCTTTGAGTCCAATTCTTAATACAATAATAAATCTAAACGATAGGCCCAAAGGGACAAATCTCTATTATTTCCCAGATTTTCCTGTCCTAGATTAGATATTATCTAATATGATATATTTTACACAGTCCTTCCCTGCCTTTGGAGGAACTGGCCGATCAGAAATGCTCCCTTCCTCCACTGAACACTTAGAACCAGAACTACAAGGACTGTATTTTATAGGATAATAGAATTAAAATATCATGTTTTGATACCGTGTTATTTCACATGTGTCACAAAAGAAAGCATTTTCCTTCGTGTGTACATTTTGGAAAGATTTTTATCCCCTTTAATGCCTGGCTTGGAAAAAGAAAAAAAAAGCAATCGAGTGATATTTGTGAAGTTTAATTGCTAACTTAGCAGCTCGGTCACACCTCCCAACCCATTAGATGATGAAATCTCACCTGGTTAACGGATACATCACTGTGGCCTCAATGGCGAATGCCTGATTATACAGCCAAGCTGCTAATTTACCAAACCCCCCCCGACCAGGGAGGCCTGGACGGCCACCACTCACTGTATTCATGCGGTAGCTAAGAGGAGGAACCGTATTCCCTGAGCCGCTTTCCAGCTACCCGCAGAATGAGAAATGTAAAATTAGTGGAGGTGTGTGCATGAAGGGAGCCGAGCAATTAGCAAGGCGCGGGAGCCCGCTGGCCCACAGGGGTTCGGGGAGGGCGAGTGGGGAGACCGGGGCGCGAGGGCAAAGGGCTCCCTTCCTCGCAGCCTGAGGTTTGCAGGCCTCGGCGGCGGCGAGGTCAACGCTTGTGCAGCGGCCCCCGCTGCAACGGCGCCCAGTTAAGAACAATGCGTTTCCTACCAGCCCTTTACAACGTGCGCCTTTCCGCAACTCGATACCCACCCGGACTCCAGACCCACGATGCGCCCTGGCGCGCACACACAATTTGTCTTTTTTTTTTCTTTCCAGTTTGGCCCGACAAAAATCATGTTAAACATCCAAACACAGCAACTGGTAGCATCTCTACAAACAGGCTTCAGGTACTAGGACATAGATTTTAGAGGGAGGCGTCTGAAGCCTTTAAGTCCCTCTGCCTAGTGCCCTATCTGCATTCTCTCCTCTCTCCCACCTCCTCAGCTCCTAACTCTCAAACAGCCCCCAGCTACTCTTCTCGGTGGCTGCAGGGCTTGGCTGCTGAGTGCAGTGCAAGGCATGCGATCTGCGTCTCCCTCCGCCTGGGGCGGGGAAGCGCATAAACTGGGTATTTACAACAGGAGTGTGCACACGCACCTCTGCCTGCGAAGGCAGGTGTCTTTGTACAGCTTCTGTTAGATGCAAGTGGAATTAGATGCATTTGTGCAGGTTCCAAAGCCATCTTGCCGCCAGCCAGGTTGTTGGTCTGAGATTGAATGAGGCGGACAAGGAGAAAGCCCGTCTTCAGGAGCTTTATGGCCACCTTTACTTCCTCTCCTTCCAGCTCCAGGTGGCAAACCCAACACCTTCCCTTCCCAGCCTCCCTTAAAACCAACCAAACAGTTCACAAACCCTTATTTATTTGTTTGTCTGTGGTTACTGCCCATGTTATTAATTGCACCCGGGCCTTCCTTGCTCTTTGAGAGAGCAGCGGTATAAATTGGCTCTAATAAATATTAGCCGCTAGATTAGGCGAGGTGAAGCTGGCACTGCGCTCTATTTTCGACCTGTAGCCTCTGCGAAGCCGCCAGTTCTGCGCCAGATTAGCCCCATCCATCCAGTGTCAATGGTTGTCTTGTTGAGAAAATCAGTGAGTAAACAGGGCTGACAGAGAGGGGGCCCAGCTGATTACTCATACAAATAGACTGCAAACTCCTCCAGGAGAAGCTGTTTCCAGAGATGGGTTTCTCGCATTGACAAGGCTGCTTCTCCCAGGATCCTGTGTCCTGCTGTTCCCACTTTGTCCTCCATCAATCACACAATTGTGTCCGGGATGTTTTATAGAGTCACTTAATATCCCTGCCTTCATCTCTATTCACTTAGAGAATCATCTGCCATCAGGGCTAAAGGCTTTCTGCAGGATGAGACTGGCAACACACCCGGGCAACAATAGCTCTGGTGGAAGCAGGACCCCAAGCCCTTTCTGATGCTAATAGAACAGCCCCAGGATGTTCCAGTGCAAGGCGGCCTTTATTGAAATCGGCCATTAGCCCTTTGTCCACTGCATTAAATTATCCCCTGGACTAGTCCATGATAGGGGTGTGGAAGCCACAATAAATTTTCTTTAAAAATTATTTCTTTTCCCCTAAAGTGGTTTTTGGATTTGAGAATTGGTTGTGATGAAAGTCACGCATAAATGCTTTCTCTCTTCTTTATAAGAAAGGGGGAAATATTTTCAGGCTCAAGTGCATAGGGTAAATTGGGCCCGTATTCACGTCCTCCTATCTTCTGCAGTACTCCGTTCCAGACTGCCCCCCTCCCTACCCCCACTGCCTCCAGTCAACCAGTACACTCCAGATAGGGGAGGATTAAGTGAAATTTAGTTTTAGTCTAAAGGCACAGCGCCCTTTAAGCAAAGAATTTCCACAAATAAGAGGCCAGCTGGATACAAAATCACATTTTACGAGGGAAATTTAAAGACAGAAGAAAGAATTACAAGGTATCAGTCTTTAAGTGACCCATCTACAAATTAGACTGCTACCCAATTAATCAGAAAGTTAATTAATGAGCAAGTTACTAATTACAACATTTAAAACCAGTGTGTTTATAGTGCCTTAGTTTAAGAAAAGCCCCTGTAGTTAATTGGTCCACACACTGATCTCATAACTGGTAGTGGAGGTTAATATACTACAGATGTATTATTTATTTTGTATAAGTTCTAATTATGTTACTACTGCATTCCATACTCTATAACTGTCAGAATTTTACAGTTAATTGGAAAAGTTGGCCTCAGAAAATATAACCAGACTAGAATGAGAAAACTATGACGTATGTCTACAGATTTTGAGCTAGCTACATTTACTTCTGTCCTGGTCTGGGACTTCAGGAAGCCTAGTTATGTTTTCCGATTGCTCTCTGGGAGTTCAAGCTTTCAGAGCCTCCTTCTTATAAACCTTCATAAGGTTTATGATTTGCTTTGGAGAGTTAGCTTAGGGCTGAATATTGAGGGCCAAAATTAGGTTCTGGAGTTTGAACTCCTGAGGCTTTCCCCTCACTGAAGTGTAGCAATATGTCCAAAAAGTGAGGTTTTTTTTTTCCAGTCACATGTTTAATACTAAACATGTTTAATATTTTCTATGAAAACATGGATCGCCCCTGTGAATTTCTAGAACATTTGCAAAGGACAAATGCCAAGTTAATTTCATTAAAAAACAAGGACACAGTCAGGTGACTTGAACATTCCCTCTGTTTACTGTATTTTCCACCTGGCTAGTTCCTAAGGCATCCGCCTTTCTGAGAGGCTAAGGGTCTCTAAGCCTTCCTTTCCTTCACAATCTCTGTGGCCCCAAGAGCCCAGGCCCCAGGCTATACCAAGGGCTTTGCTTCTCTTTGGAAGGGAAGGCAAGTTTTAAAGCTTCTGGAGTCCCAAGGAGTAGAATCCCTATCTCCCTCCCCTTACCATTGTGTCAATCAAGGTACCAAACCAACCAGCTTCTCCGCTGAGGAGACTGTGACCTGCAGGGCCTGCCCTTGCAGAAGGCCATCCTCCACTCCCCAACAGTGGCCTTCTCTGGGGAGGGTGCAGGAGTGAGAAGCTGGGCAGGACGGAGGAGGAGGAGGCCTGCCCCATAAAATCTGCTTTCCTTCTATTCCCTGGGCCTTCCACATCCATCTCGAACCATAACCATCCCAGCTCTCTCTTTGGAGTGGGTACCACCCAGTTAACATATTTCTGGGTGTTCTAGATTCTTCTAAGGAGAAGGGAAAACTCTGAGGCCAGATAGGGAGGCAGATAAAGGCTTTCCAGAAGGAGGTCTCACCCAGTAAGCAATCAGCTTTGATCTTTAGCCACAAGGGAATGTGGTAACACACACACACACACACACACACACACACACACACACACACTCACACATACACACACTCATACATGCAGGTTACCCCAGCGAGGAGAACACACATAGGTAATTTTAATGAAAGAGGCTCCTGTACCACATTATTAGCAATAAATCTACACCATTCTTTGTTGGTTAAAATCATTATGATCATCATTGCTATCATTACTGAACTCATTATTCTTGTGTTACTATCAGAGTAGATTTATGATAATACCCACCATTACGCCTGAGTTAAAGAAGGTGTAAAGGTTTGATTAATAGCTGCTTTCATGTTTTAATACTCGACATTTTCTCACACTTTTTCTAAATAAGGACCATGATAATTACAGGCAGTAATTACTGCTTTTGTTAGGAGTGTGTAATTAGCCACATATGTATTGTTCTTAAAAAAACAAAAGGATGGGTTCGGGAGCCAGGCCACAGGTCCAAGGTGGGCAGAGTTTGGACAGGTCACAGCCGGGTGCTTTGACAAATGGAGAGATGGGTCCACAGCTCTGCCCTGCCAATACCTTCCCCAGGACACCAGGAGTTGTTTTGAATGAATCTGGGTGAAGTTGGAAATGTAATATTCAGAAAGGTTTACAGCGAAGGGTGGGTTATACCTGGAGATATGCGGGTGCCTGGGATTCCCTCCTCAAGGGGCAACTCCAGCCCGGCATTAAGGCCTCGGCCTCGGCGTCACGGCCTCACGGCCTCATGGCCTCACCGGTCCAGTCTGGGGAGATGCGGCGCCTATCTGCGTGCTCCAAGCTATAAAAATGCCTGGGCCCTGTCTCCTCCCGCCCAGCAGACGCCAGGCCTGTGTCCGGCCCTGCATCAGTCATCCTCCCCCTCTGAATTAGCCCGGGAGCTTCCCCAGCCTCTGGGCTCCCAGACTATCTGTCCCTTAAAGGTTACATGCTGCCGTGCCTCGCTTTGTCTTCCTCGTGCCCTTTCCTGGCAAAAATGGAGACATCGCATCCTTGCCCAGCCCCGGCTCAGTATTTATGAAGGTTTTCTGACAAATAGGCAGGCTGGCCACGCATGGGTGACTGCCTTCATTCCGCACTTGGCTTGTTTACATAGGACCAGCACCATTTCCACGGATTAAACAAATCACAGGGAGAAGGAGACATTTATAATCCGCCAACGAGGCCACAAGGCAGTTAGAAAAAACTGTGCCAGTGAATGTGTGTGCGGGACTGTGCAAAGGGAAAACGAATGCCCTGTCTACGAGGCTGACCTTCGGGAGAGGGTAATTCTGGCGACGCGTGTGTTTGTGCCCACGCGCGGGGCACACTCGCAGAGGGGCTGCGTGGATTCGTGTGTCAGGGAGACTCTCGGTTAGAGTGACATTGAATTACCCCTGCTTTTACCCGTCCCGAGGACACACACACACACACAAAGGCCAGGGAGAGCGGGTGCTCGTTCCCCTACCTGGAGTGTGTACGAATGTGTGTGTGTCTGCCCGTGAGACACTGTGCACACGCCACCGTCGCGGGACCCCAGCCAGCAGTTAACCCTTGGCAGGCTGGCCGGGAAGAGAGGAACTCCGAGGGACCGCGCTTCTGCTCTCCCCTAGCATTACACCCACCCCGGCTGTGCGCGGCTCGCTCAGGCCTGCCTGGCGTGCGGGCGGCCCCGTGTGTGCGCGCGCGTGTATGTAGGAGTGTGTCTGGGTGGTGTGTGTGTAAGACAGAACGTGTGCACTTGTATGTGGCGTGTGCGCGGACCACCGAGTTGCATATGTGGCGCGTGCACGTATGGTGTAGATGGGCACATGTGTGCTGTGTGTCCGTTTGCGATGTGCGCGTGCATGTGTGTAGGACGCGCATGTGGCACGAGTGTGTGGGCGTGTGGGCGTGCATGTATTTACACTTCCAGAAATCAGATCATTTCTAGTACTGCCCTCGCTTCACCCGGAAGTATTCGCTGACCCCTCCAACCAATTAAATAAAAGCAACCGGGAGGAGTGGGCCTCCGACGGCTCTGCGCTCGCTTGCGGAGCTGAACACCGGGTCGGCGGCCGCCCCAGGTGGAGGCTCTGGCTCCCGGCTGCCGGCTGCCGGTCACCCGCCGCCTCTTCGCGGCGCCGCCTCCGCCGCGCGGCGGGCACCGCCAAGGCTTGCGTGACACCAGGCACCGGCCCCGGGCCACAGGAGGAGGACATTCCCTACAAAATAGCAATGGTTCTGAGAAAAGGATCACAACAAAATATTGAATAAATTCCCTTTTAATTTATTTGATCATTCCACATTACGGGGCTATGAATTGCTCAAATTTGATAACAAGTACTCAATTCAACTCATTATGTAAGTTAAATTAGACTTCGATAAAATTTCAGTGGCGCGCAGTGGTTCCTCGAATGAAATGTAATTTGTGCAAGAATTTGTTGTATCTGTCACAAATATTTCCAATTAGCGACCGTAATTATTTGATAGTTTCTGCAATTATGGCTTAAACGGGTGAATTTGGGACTGTGGAGGACCCTAATTGGCCTAAATTTGATATTTTGCATATTTGCATAATGAGGAAATTGGTAGAAAATTGTGTTCATTCATTTGTGAAAAATCCTATGAATTTTATGAATTTGAAAGCTCTGTTTGTGCAGACTGTGACTTTGCCTGCTGATCCCTAAGGAGCTGACGCTGAACGCCTGAATGGGCAGAGCGCCAACTCTGCTGCTCTAGGAGTGGGTGGGGAGGGAGAGGAGGAGGGGAGGGGAGGGGGAGGAGAAGGAGGAAGAGGAGAGACGAGTGGGGGGCAGGCTAAGGTAGCGGTGGGCGGAGGAGCAACCACAGCGCATGCTCCGCAGCGGGCCCGACTGCGGGTGGAAGCCCCCGGTTCACCTCGGGCTGTGGCGATGGATGTGACGGGGGTTGCGTGGGGTGTCATCTAGCCCGGTTATAAGAGGCTGCCCTGTATCAGAGCTGCGCGCACGAACACACACACACACACACACACACACACACACACACCCGGTTATAAGAGGCCGCCCTGTAGTAGAGCTGCGCGCGCGAACACACACACCCCTTCTTCTTAATGAGAAATGTACCCAATCCTCCAGGTGGAAGGGGTAATTGTGGAGGGGTGAGGTCTTGAGATGATGGTAACTGTGCACTTGTTTAAGTTAAATTGCCAAAGCTTCTCCTCTCAGTAAAAATGTTTGATCTATGGCGCTGTCAATTTAAAGTGTTTAAAGAGAAGCAAAAGCATAGATTTTTAAGCTGCTTTGCCCAGCACCCATTCATCATGCATCAGGGATTTTAAAGTTTCATGGTTGCTGTGGTTTAACATCTCAACTCTCTGACACAAGAATCTGGAAGGAGGAAATAGCTCTGCAGTCAGAGGCTTATGACTAAAGGAAAAAGATTATGTCAAAAAATAAAATGCACAAAAGTACTCATTTCTGTTCATGCAAGGAGAGGGTGTTTTATTTTGAGGGGAGAGGGTATGTAAGTAATTAGAAGTAGAATTGAAACCCACTTTTAACCAAAAATTACTAAAACAATGCCACCAATTTCTTTGCAGGAGGGATGTGGAAGACAGGGTTTTAAAAGAGAAACAAAACAAAAACCCAATACACTCCATCTCCTTTGTAATAAATAATGGTTATCCCCAAGCGTTTTGTTGCAAATATCCTGTATTTTCATCAAAACCGATAAGAAAACGTCATCCTCTATGTTTCTTGACTGTAACGTTTTAGATACTCTCTTAATGTCTATAGATCTTAGATGCATAAAACTGACCAAAACAGACTCATAGTGAAGAATATGATATCTGGCTTTGCAGTTAAGTGCTCTGTAAAACTGCCCGACTTGTGAACATTACTTTTGCTGGGAAGGACTTTCTTATCTACATGGAATTGGGTAATGTGAGTGTCTAACAGGCTATAAATGCTTAAGTGCTTTGTTTCACAGTGCGTTTTCAGTAAAGGTCAAAATAAATTCATCTTCCATTAATGCAGTATTTATGTTTGTGCAGGGTTTGGAATAAAATTGCCATTAAAAATCTGTATGAAAAAAACGAATAGGAATATGGGAGCTGTGTCTTTGGTTTGGCTTTTCATGGATGGAAGCGTATCATTTGGGGATAGAAATAAACCAATTAGCTACTTAAGATCGAATGCAAAGATATTATTTTACTAATATTTAAGAGAAATTAAATGGGCATTTTCCAATTTTCAGTATTCTTGGAAACAGATGACCTTGGGGCCCAGTGATCAGAAAATAGGGGCAATAATTTCTTTGCCCATCTCACAGGGTTTTTATAAAAGATCAACAAGAATATTAGTTATTAAGTCTCCTACTATTGTATTATTGTTGATGGTATCATCATTATCATCAGTAGCAGTAATAGTATTTTTAAAAAATTAATTAATTAATTTATTTATTTTTGACTGTGTTGGGTCTTCGTTGCTGCACGCGGGCTTTCTCTAATTGCAGCAAGCAGGGGCTACTCCTCGTTGTGGTGCGCAGGCTTCTCATTGCGGTGGCTTCTCGTGTGGAGCATGGGCTCTAGGCACGCAGGCTTCAGTAGTTGTGGCACATGGGCTCAGTAGTTGTGGCTCGCGGGCTCTAGAGCGCAGGCTCAGTAGTTGTGGCACACGGGCTTAGTTGCTCCGTGGCATGTGGGATCTTCCCAGACCAGGGCTTGAACCCGTGTCCCCTGCATTGGCAGGCGGATTCTTAACCACTGTAGCAGTAATAGTATTGCTGTGACATTATTATTAAGCTAAGATGTGAAGAAGGATCCTGGGGGCAGGGTTGAAAATGAGCCCAGGTGGCCTTTGAAAGGGGCAGGTCATTCACATCTCCTTGTAGCTTACACACATGATCAGCGATCACCATGAGTGGAGTCATCTTAACCACTAGCAGTAATAGTATTGCTGTGACATTATTATTAAGCTAAGATGTGAAGAAGGATCCTGGGGGCAGGGTTGAAAATGAGCCCAGGTGGCCTTTGAAAGGGGCAGGTCATTCACATCTCCTTGTAGCTTACACACATGATCAGCGATCACCATGAGTGGAGTCATCCTCAAACACAAAGGATAATGGTTCATTCTCTTCCTCATTTAACAACACATCGTGTTAAATTTGGGGATTATAGATACTATTTATTTAACCTGTTCAAGAGGTCATGAAGCACCATTTAAGAGCTGAAATTAAGGCCACCTCTGATCACTGGGGTGAATAAGGAACACAAAAGAATATCAAATTGAAGGAGCAGGATCTGCTTCAAGCTCAGGTCCAAGCCACAGTATTAATGTTTGCACTTTTTTGTGGGTTCATTTTAAAAAAGAAAATTGATCAAAGATTTTTGTGGAAGTATTTTCAATGTTATACATTACTTATATCTTTTTCTTTATGTGGCTATGTCTACAGAAGTATTCGGTTGTGCTTATTAATATGACAGTATCCCCACTTCAAAAGCTTTTTCAGAATGGTTATGGTATAGAATCTTAGTCATTTTGTTGTCCACATGACCTAAACCTCCACGGTAAAAATGTTTATAAAAATTGGGATTGAAAAAAAAAATGACCACTCAAGTTCTTTCAGCTGTTTCCTTCCCCTCCCCCCTTCTCCACCCAGGAAATACTCATTGTCATAGGTCCACATAGTTCAGGACCGATTTGTAAGGTTTAGGGCTGGAAGTATAATCATTTTCCAAGTATTGGATCTAATTAAATCCATAAAGAAGGGGATTCTGGTGGGTTATAAGACTGTGGGAAATGACGGCCCTCCCATGCCCAGTCCCCACCCCATGATCAAGAGTTTCCTGGGGGCTTCCCTGGTGGCACAGTGGTTGAGAGTCCGCCTGCCGATGCAGGGGACAAGGGTTTGTGACCCGGTCCGGGAGGATCCCACATGCCGCGGAGCGGCTGGGCCCGTGAGCCATGGCCGCTGGGCCTGCGCGTCCGGAGCCTGTGCTCCGCAACGGGAGAGACCCCGGCAGCGAGAGGCCTGCGTACCGCAAAAAGAAAAAAAGAGTTTCCTGGAGGAAGTCAAGTTCTCTGCAGTTTGTAGGCTTGCTCTCAGGCAGCGGAGGAGAGGCTGAAGGGAACAAAGCTACAGCAATCTCACTCTGGGAACCTGGCTCTTGGTCCCTTACTCTGAGCATGTTGAGTCAAAGCATTCCTTTACCAGCTCCCTTTCACATCTCTCTAGTTTGCATTCAAATGTATGCTCAGAATAAGTGTTCATACTATAAAAACTGCTGAGAAGTGGTGAGATAACAAAAACTCCTAACCTGATGTGTCCATAAAATGTTTTTTTAGAATTTTTATTTTAAAAGATTATTCTTATATATTTTCTTTCATTGCATCTGTTTCTTCCTCTACTTTCTTACCACCAGCAATTCTATCCAGGCCATCAGCATTTCCAACTTGGTAGCCTCCTAACTGTCCCCTTTGGCTCTAGTCTCTTCTCCAACCAGTTCATTGTGCTTGGGACTGACAAGTTAATCTTCCCAATGCCCTGCTCTTGTCAAATCCCTCTCCTACACTAAATATGCCAACAGCTCACCTTTTCCTAAAGGATAAAGTGCAAACTCTGTAAATCGGTTTTCAAGTCTTTCCACAATCTGGCCCTAGCCTCCATGTCCAAATATCTCCCCCTGCTCACCCACTGAGCCCTGTTCAGTGAGGTCTGTTTCAGAGCACCTGTTGTGTACTCCAGCCACACTTTCCTCCACCAGGAATACTCTCCTTCTTGGTTTGCCTGTTTCTCAGATCCAGCCTAATCCCCACCCCTCTGTGAATTCAGTTCTTCATTCATTAAACATTTATTGAAGGTGCCAGGCACTATGCAACTTGCTGGGGATACAAAGATGAATAGACCAGGCCCCATGCCCTGATGGAAAAGACAACCATGTAGTAGGCAAATAACTATAAATCCTATGACACAGATACAAAGTGCAAAAAAAAAGGACCAGTGCAGTTATTGCTACTCATTCTAAATTCTCTGCCTTTTAAAACCCATCATGTCCATTGGAAGCTCACTCTACACTGCTTTGTACTGTTGGTAAGTTCCTGGAGAATAAAAGGCTGTCTTTCCTTTTGTGTCCCTCTGAACTCCCAATACCATGCCTTGGAACAGAGACATTAATTAATTGATAGGTGGGCATGGTTGTAGTTGTATAATTGTGAACTTCAGTCACATGAGTCAAACCTTGTCCTTCTGAAGAGTGAATGGACCACCATGAAAAATAGCTGTGGCCTCTCTCCATCACACCATGTAGATGATCTGCTCTTCCTACCCTCTGACTCTGTAAGAACCCTTAGAGGTATGGATAGGGCCATAAGTGGGCACCCAGAGTTGTGGATATAACTTTATTCATGACAGCTTATCCCAGATGTTATAGATTATATAACAAGGAGCCAAAAAATAAATAAAGGTAATTTAATTAAGTTAAAAAAAATCCTCTGCTGTCTTAGTACTGTCACCCTGATTACTGTCACTCCCCCCACATCTTTACCACCACACCACCATCCCCACTGCCACTGCCACAACTGTCAGTAACAGAACTACTTTATCATGGGCCAATCTGGTGGCATATACCCTACACCCATCATTACTGACAATAATAGACACTGATTTCATAAAGACTGTTATGGGACCCCCCCCCCTTATAATTCAATGCAAAGTAGCATTATGCTCATGTAAACACAATTGCACAGATAAGTAAGGTACAACTCACCTATCAATAGGCACAGAACTAAAAAGGTAGTAGACCAGATTTAAAATTCAAATTGTTGACACACAAGCCTTTTCATAAAATTAGGAAATATAGTAAGTTTTAGAATATCACTTGTTCAAGGTTGGAGTAGTCCCACCATAGGCAGATGTGATAGATCTTCATACCAGTGATATTAAATATTAAGAGTCAAAGGACATTTTTGTGTTTGTAGACACATCAGGAAGACTGCTTGTGAGGAACAGGGAATGGGCCAGCTTGATCACTGTCCATGTTCCTGCCTAGCCAAGATGAGTCTTGGACTAACAGGCATGAAAAATCAAATCTAAATTTCCTAGGGAGACTTCCAACTTCACATGGTGGATCAAACATATGCATTGGTCTCCGCTTTTCTCTGAAGACCCTTTAAAGTGATGGTAAAGAAAGAAAGAAGGCACCAACCAAAAAAGCCAAGAGCCAGACAGGAGGTGACAGCAGAGGAGAAAAGCAAGCAAAATCTTGGAAGCTAGAATGCAGAAGTGCAAGGAGTAACTGACTTTGCAGACCTCCAAGTCTGAGACTTGAGCCTGCAGTGGGCGAAACCAACAAGGAGCAAGGCAGCTCATGCCACAGAAACCTGGAGAGGAGCAGTCATCTGTCCACTAAAGGTGGTAGTATGGGGAGGGGCCGCAAACAGGAGGCGTGGGTGTATCTTTTAAAGATAAACAAATCTCCCCAAACCCAATCTCCCTAGAAGTAGATTAGAGAGTCTTCCCTTTGGAGATGTTGAACCAGAAAGGATTTGGGGACACCACCTGTTGGGGTAGGGATGAGGCAAAATGTTAGAAACAGGAATGATGTGAAAGTCTACATATTAGATGGCGAGATCTCCAAACCCTCTTCTATTCTTATTTGCCTCTCAGATCACTGGGAGCCAACATTTTTGCTTCTCAGGAGGGAATCTAGAGGATTCTTCTCTCATAAAATTGTCTTCTGACACAGACTTTGGAGATCCCCTAAGAAAAATAGCTGGGTCTCTACCTGATTGTTGTACAGTCAAGGCCACCAATCAAAAAGCCCCACCCTGCACTTATCATCAGTATTTTAGTGCTTTATTTATTTATTCATTTTAGCACCTCACTTTTAAATATGATTAGACAACCAAAGCCCATTAGACATTTGAATAAATCTGCTAATGGAACAAGCAGAGATTGAAACAAACACTGAATAACAAAAGGAATTTGGGAAAACAGACCAGAGCATAAGCAACTTAAAGAAAACAAACAAACTATAATTACTGGGAGTATGAAGTCACAAAACAAGAACAAGGGGACACTGAAGAGAGAACATTCAGAGAGTGAGAAGAATGCTGGAAATTTAACAGTATAAGAGCAGAAGTAAAAGATAAAATAGAAGGACTGTAAGACAAAATTGAGGAAATCTCAAAGAAGATAGATCTTTAAAAAAGAGATGGAAGACAAGAAAGAAAAGATAACTAGAAAAACCAATTAACAGGAATTCTAGAAGTAGAAAACAGAGAAAATGAAAAGAAGAAAATGATTAAATAAATGATACAAGAAAGTTTCCTAGGGCAGAAGGGTATAGGTTTCCAGATCGAAACTGGAGAATAGTGAACTTAAAAAGATTTTAAGCAAAGCACATTATCACTTTAAAGCGTTGGAAGTAGTTGCCTTTGGGGACCAGGACAGAGGAGGGGAAGTGTGGGGCTGGGGACTTTGAGTTGTCATTATAAGCCTTGTAGTACAATTTGACATTTTGTACAGTTACATGTTCCATATTGATAGAAAGAAATTTTATATTTAAAAGATACGTAATTAAGTTTGCTAGTGAGAAGGAAACAGACACAGCCCTGGGAAAAGGAAGCAAATATTAGGACTTGCTTAGAAATATATATTACCTGACATTATGGAACCATCAGCAAAGTTTAGATCCCATTTCTAAGATTTTTACTAATGGTTTTCTCACCCCTAACACCTGCACTTTGGTTTGAATAGGAGTGTAAAGTCTGAATGCCCTACTCCCAGAATGATCAATAGATACTAATTTGGATTGTGATACTTTTTTTTTTTTTTGATTGTGATTCTTCTTAAGACCCCTTTTGAGACAGTTCTGCCATTGATGACTGGGTGACCTCAGGCATGTTGCTAATCTCTCTGGACCACAGTCTCTTGTACATGAAATTAGGAGTTGGCTAAGAAGAGAAGTCACAAATTGGCAGCCCAGAAAGTAAATCTGGTCTGCAGATGCATTAGGCCCACACAGTGTTTTAAAAACATTAAAAAATTGAGGTATATCTGTCTTTTCTTTAAAAATCAGAAGATCCTGGCAACAGTGAACCCACTCCCCTTCCTAGCAACAACCCACTGGGACTGATGGGGCAGATACCGTCCAGGATACCAGAGGCCCCTCCTGTCACCTGCTGAGCTCCACTAGGTATTTGAGTTTGAGACCCCTGGGCTAGATCATTGTTTAAGTCCCTTCCAAGTCTAACATTTCATTCATTCGTTTGATCATTTATTCATTTAATGACTTTTAACTGAACACTTTCTATATGCTACTACACTAGACACTGAGGACACAAAGATGAATAAGGGTCCTTGCTCTCAATGAATTTATAATCTATGGGGAGTGCTAAAAAATATTTGTAAAAAGATATTTACCGAATATTTGCTAACAGAGGTCAGTACCATGTGCAGTAGCATCTCTAGGATGGATCGTTTCAAGGGAAAGATACCAGGTCTTTACAGAAGCTGCTGCTATTTGAACTGGCTCTTGGAATGCATCAGGTGGACAAAGTGAACAGCTGAGGTCTTGTGCTTGAAGCAGTACATGGACTAGCAGACCATTCCTAGTCATATATAATATTCTACCAGAAAACTTCAGGGACACTTTGAACCCCAGAGAAAAAAAGCTGGGGATAAAATATGATGTTAACGTGTGTTAATGCCCTCCAATCAAAGACCACTGCGAATAAATGGGTTTGCGGACGTATTGCGCTGAAAGAGAACACGCACCACGGAGAACCATGAGGCATCTCAGGGAAAGGGGTTAGAAAGAACTTGTTGGAGGATTTGGACTTGTATTAAATGATTTGGGGACGGGTTCAAGGAAGTGGGGCTTGGATTTGCATTGGATGCTATCAGGAATTAGAGTAAAGCTTTGACTGGGTATCTTAAAAAAAACATCTTCTCTAGGAGATGAGAAGAGTGAAGCAAGGCTATAGCTATAATTGGCAAAGAAGCTGCTGTGACTCCTATTAGCCAGATAGGGGAATGTCTGGCCATTTTTGTGGTTTGGACAATGTTCTTGTTTTGTTTTCGTTCAGATATCATTACAAGGAGGTCTTGTTTTGCCTAGATCCATCATGGTCACAGAATGGCTTCGTCCAGTGCTGGTACTCTGTGAAATTGTTTATGTTCGACAGGAGAATATCAAGGCCTGGCTGTGAGGGCCAGGCCAGCTCCCCAGGTCAGAGGTGGCTTTTCCTTGGCTCAGGTGTTTGTGTCTTTGAGAGCTTCAGTGGCCACAAAGCCTTCTCTCAATTTCTCTCTAATTCTCCATTTGAATTTACCTTCAGTTCAGGCAGACTTATTTGTCCAACGCTGACGGACTGTGTTTAAGAGCTCTGCATTGCTCCTCTTCTTGGACAATATCCATGGTCAGCCCTGACCCTGTCCTGGACCAGGTCTCCATGACCTGGGATCACGCGGCCGGATCTACTCAGACCTCTTCTGCTGATTTTTGTGGATGGAGACAAACAACTTCTTTCTGCAGAAATATTGGGCTGCCCTCTTGTTACTAGCTCCTTAACTGCATTTTCATCCAAAAAATGTTCACATTTAATAACAATCCATGAATTTAAGGCTCTCAGAGATAGAAATGATGAACCAGGTCTCCTGTCACCCATTTCCCCTGAGTCCAGTCCATCTTTTCTATCAGCAGAATCATTGTCTGAAGTGTCTATTTTAAGTAGTCTCTGCCATTTCCCTCCCTTCGTCCTCCTGGAGAGAGAGTGAGCTCCTTATCCTAACACCCAAGGGTCAGCCTACCTCTGCCTGTTCACCAACCTCACACACCCAGCAACATCCCCAGCTGGACGTCACGCCACCACTCTTCCCTCTGCTTTGCCTGCCTCAGAATTTATTTTCGCTGAGCAGCAGAGTTAGTAACTCCCTGTCTCTCTTTTATTGCACTTATTTTTCACATATCTAGGACTGCATGTATCTTGTAGGGCTGTGATTTTGATCTGCCTCCCTTGTGGAAGGTACTATGTCTTGGGATCCCTAGTACCTGGCATATAGTACTTGCTCTAAGAATGCATAAAAGAAAGTTTGTATGTATGTTTGTACACACACACATACATATATACACACACACATATACAGAGAGGGTCCCTTCTACGTCATTCTACTGTGATAGGCCTCAGCCCATGTTAAAACACTTCCAGTGGATGGGAACATCACTCGCTCCTAAGGTGGCCTATTTGAACTTTCAGCAGTTTTGTTAGAAAGGTCTTCCTTACATCAGTTCCAGATTTGTCTCTCTCTCAAATCGAATTCCCTTTCAAGCCTGTGGTTAGCACTGTGGCCTTCCTGTCTTCTCTTTTCCCGGAAGACACTAGGTTTTCACTATCTGGTAAACACATTCCTCTGGATACTTTCCACTTTGTCTACACCCTTCTTAAAACACAAAGCCCTAAACTGGGCAGAACTTTCCAGATGTGGTCTGAACAGTTCAGAGAACAAGAGAACAATCAGCTCCCTCATTCTAGCCTAATATCCCATTTGATTATCTGGCCCCATTGCCCATGAGTTTACAGTCAGTTCAAACCCTTTGTCTTTCGGGATTTGTAACTGTTTTGTAAGTGCTGTGGCTAATTCATGCCTCTCTCATCTTCACTTGCACAGTTGATTTTTGGGACCCATGGGTAGAAACTTGCATTCATCCCAGTTACATTTCATCTTGTTATATTTAGCCCATTATTGTATTCTTGGTATGACTTGTCGCATCCCAGATCTCATCCTGATTGGCGTCGCCCGCAATTTTGTTGATCCTGCTCTTTCTACACCATCTTCCAAGTTGATATAAATGCTAAACAGGACTCTGGTTACGGTCAGAACCCTCCTTGTCCTCCTTCCTTATTTTTCTTTCTCTTTCTCTCTTATACTCTGTCCTCCCTGTCTTGTTCCAAAAAGATGCAAAGCACCTCCTTCCAAGATGACATGAATCCAAATGAGCACCTTTTCAGGGTAGTCATTTAACTGGTTATGGATCCATCTCATGGTCTTGGCATCACACCCAATGTTTTCTCTCACGCCCACAGGATACAATAAGGGGCACTCCCTCCCTAACTCCAGACTTATTAGGCCTATCATAGTTCTGTTCAGAGAGAGACATGCTTTGTTTGCTGCAACTTGCCCTGAAGACCTAGAGGCCAGTTTTTTCTTCTAGGAGCTCATGGTCCATCCCTCTGGTGCTCTGTAGGAGATTCTCCTTTGGGACAGACAAGGTCTTCTCTTTTTTGACCTCAATTTACACATTTCCTGTCTTCCATAACATGAAAAAGAAAATACTGGTAACTGTTGAATAACTATATGTAGTAGCTCTAGAGTGGCATTTTCTTGAAGTTTTTGTTTTGTTTCTAAAAAGGAAGTTGAATTTCAGCTGGAAACTCCATAAATTTAAGGCACCTCATGGGGAGCACACCAAATGCAGACTTGAGACGTTGAATATAGTTCAGTGAAGATCTTAGGCTCTCTAAACCTGCCTTAAGTTGCTTTCGGGCTTCACTACTTCCCTTCATTCTTACCTGCTATAGCTAAGGGCTTTGAGAAACACCTTGGTGACAGGGATAGTCTAGTTCAGGGAGTAGAGCCAAGGCCTGAGACCTATAAAAGATCCTAATCAATGATCTTAAGTCAGCCTTTCTGTCAGTGGAATTTATTTTAGGACATTTAAAATAAGAGCCCAGGGGCTTCCCTGGTGGCGCAGTGGTTGAGAGTCCGCCTGCCGATGCAGGGGGCGCGGGTTCGTGCCCCGGTCCGGGAGGGTGCCACGTGCTGCGGAGCGGCTGGGCCGGTAAGCCATGGCGCTGAGCCTGCGCGTCCGGAGCCTGTGCTCCGCAACGGGAGAGGCCACAACAGTGAGAGGCCCGTGTACCGCAAAAATAAATAAATAAATAAATAATAAATAAATAAATTATTTTTTAAAAAGAGCCCAAAGATCCTAATCTAACCAAAACCTATACCAATATATAGAATAAATGGAAAGGAATTAGCTAAGAGAGTTTGACCCTCCTCCCCTGCTTTCAAAAGCCCTCCTGGGTTGCTGGTCAACATTATTCTCTCTTCCGGAAAAAAAAAAAAAAAGCCAATAATGACTAGGCTGAAACTGGAAAGCCTCATAGAATTTTGGGTTCAGCAAAAAAGGTCTGAATGACTTCTTTCAAAGTCAGTTCAGTTATTACTTCCCGTAAGAGACCTTTCTGGGACTCTCCCCAGGCCCCCTGGCATCCTGGGCACATTTTTGTCACTGTCCTTATTATAGCATCTTGAAATGACCTTTTTACATGTTGTCTGCCCACACTATACCCTGATTTCTTCAAGGCAGGGACTGTCTTATTCATCCTGGTGTCCCTAGTGCCTAGCACTGTGCCTGGCATGGAGCAGGGGTTTGGCAAATATTTACTAAACTCAATGGAGAAATTTATCAAGCCTTTTACATTCATAATGTCCACTGTACATTTTGTTCCACACCCCCTCTCCCTTAATTTTAAAAGGCCATATGAAATTTAATACATTATTTCGGATTCATGAACACTTTGCTCATTACATTAGTCTTGTTAAAGGAGTCCATTATTTTAGAAATCTTCTTACAAGAGAGCTCTTCGTCACTGCAGAAAGTTTTCCATGGATTGCTGGAGCTTGAGGGGACAGGGCATTCTCTGTACCCTCTGTTTTCTTAGGATTGTAGAAGGTTAATGAGGAGTGAAAACTTTAAGCATCATCTCATCAAACCCCTCAGTTTGAGGACAGGAAACTCAAGCTCAGAGAAGTAGAAGGGACTTCCCAAAGACACACAGTAAGTAAGTAGCAGAGCCAAGACGAGAACCCCAGTCCCGTGAGGCTGGCGCTCTTTCCC
>NW_006799780.1:1006060-1020317 GCF_000442215.2 Lipotes vexillifer
ACCTTCAACCCATGAGATCTGCTTACTGGACTCTTGGCCTCTCTATCCCTTCAGGTTATAAACCATGGTCCCCAGAGGTGGGGTAAGACTGGGGCAGGCCTCCCACTGAGGAACAGCCTACATTGGGGCACTGTTCACATGGAAAGCACTGGGATGCCCTGGAAACGAGGTGGCTCTGCCCTCCACACACTTGCCCTCTAGAACTTCTGCATACCACACATCTGACTGCTGCTCTGGAGGGAAGGCAAAGGCACCCTGGGGGTGGCTGTGATGTGTGGATCACCCACTGTGGGCCGGGACAGTGCAGCCCTATCTTCATGAAGTGAACCACTGGGCTGGGAAGATGGCCAGGGAGTCAGACCACTGCCGTGCAGTGTGCACTGCAGGAGACAGGGCTATGGGAGCACACAGGAGGGGCAAAGACTCAGCTGTGGCGGAGAGGGCGCTAGGAGGTCCCCTAGGTGCAAGGGATGTTTAGGCAGAGTCAAGGCAGACATCATATAAGAGCACCTTACAACAGACCCTTTACAATAAACTGTGTCCCTATCAGGGCACCTTGTGAGAAGGGTCAGATCTGGACAGGCAGTGTTTGAGGACAAAACAGTCTGAGGTTTCTTTAGTCTCCAACCTCCACTAGCCAGGTGAACAAAGGGGGCCACAGCCCATCATCAGTAAGGATATTCCAAATTGCAGGCTCTGAGGTGAAAATACATACGCTCCAGAGTTCAAGTAGAAAGGACAACTCTTTCAAAGTCACCCTATTTTCTTATCAGAGGGAGGTTTGAAAGTCTGCAATTTAAGAAGTTGTCACAAAAGCAAGCACATGACTGAGATATTCAGATAATTCAGTCAGGCTCCTTCGTCTCTTCCTAATATCTCAACATGATTTATTATTTAGTTTTTGGGGTAGCCAAATAAGAATAAATATCACCAGTAGGGGGAATAGATGTCTAAAAAACAAACTCAAAAATGTTTTTCTTATATGAAAATGGCTGTGCACAGTACTGAATGGTTTCCATATCAATATTTCTTTGTTTATTTCTGGTTTGCTTTAAATGACACAAAGCTCATACAAGGAAACAAAAATGTTAAACACATAAAATGCACTTTTTAAGGGCATTTTGGCAAAAGAGGTTTCTCAATAATAAATTTTTAACATCCCAGACCCATGTTGTACTCTGTTCAATAATCCTGCAAACCCTTATTACAACCTCAGGATGCAACTCGTAGCTGGCACACAAGGTAATCATAGGAAATGACCCCCCAAATGTCATAAAAAACTAGGGGTCCAACTCTTGGGGGATAGCTCCCAAATTCTAGCTTGAAGCTAGAAAAATTGCCTTTGTCTATATCAGTATGAGTAATCTGTTTAAATATACGAACAGGTATTTATATATTATAGTTTGTACAGATAGTTTAGATAATGTCTGTTTTATGAGGGACTGCTTGGATTATGTTCTAATTTTCAAGTGTCTTTTAGTTCTCCCCTCCCCAGCCCCATTCTCTAACATGCCATAAACTGCAGCCACAGCCCAGCTCCTACTCATGTCTCCTGATAACATTCTCCCAAGACCAAGGGTTTGCTATAATAGCAGTCTGCCCACGGCACATACCAGTGAATAGACCGGGCAGATATACGCGGACAGAGGGACACTGAGGAGAGATGGTTGCTAGAGTTCACTCACCGTGCGTGTGCAGGCCTGGTTATGCCTGCCTGGTGTGTGTATGTGTATGTGTGTGATTACTGCCCAGTGTGGCTGACACTTTCTGTGTCCACAGCCACCAGCAGATGCCACCAGATTGCTCCCTAAATAATCAGTTATACATGCCAAACTTAATGAGCAGAAGACAAATCAGAGGTGGGATTAGAACACCAGGCCCCCGGAGAACTCCCCTCCCATCTGGGTTAAAGGAACAATTCCACAGGGGGAGGCAGCCTGGCACCCAGCTGGTCCGCTTTTGCTAAGCCCCAAGTATCTCTGGTCCAGAGCCTGGCTCGCCTGCTATGGGCCGTCCTAGGGCCTGCAGGGCAGAGGAGGAGGAAACTCAACACTCCTTCATTTATTTCTCCATTTAGGATGAGATCTTCTGTGCACAGGAGGAATTCACAGAGATTGAGCAGGAAAATCAGTTTAATTACAAGAGAAACCAGAAGAACGAGGCAAAAATAAGGTCAGCGTAAAGGCTGAAGAGAAAGTTCAGGGGGCAGGTGGGGTGTTGGTGACTGGGGGGAGGCCGTGCAGTTCTGCTTACCTCAAAATTGCTGCCAGGGAAAAGCCCCGGGGGAACTTTCTACAAAACTGACTGCACTCACCTTTCTCTGGGCAGGGGCTTCTCCCTTCCAGGCCTGGAGAAAATCCTTCCTTGAAATCCCAAGCTCTTTTTGTGGCAACCTCCTGATTCTCTGTCCCTCTGAAGGCCACAGAAGCACGTCGGCAGGCTGAAATAAACTTGCGCACCTCATAAAAAGAACCAGTAATGATGCCACCATTTCATGGGATATTACACCATAATGATGATAATCCTCCCATTTACATCTGATCTTCCAAAGACTTAGTGAAATTAGCTTCCATGCCACCTAGCAGCGGTAATTTATGAGATAAAAAGGGAACAATTGAGAGATAATGTAATGAGTATTTACTGTATCCTTGATGGTGTTCTCACCACTGGGGAGAAGGGGAAGCTGGGTGGTGAGTTTAGACCACGGCGTTTCATCCTGGCGCTCAAACACCAGGGGCCAGGCTAGCCAAGCGCGCCCACGGCATCCCCCAAAATCCTTCCCAGAAATGCTATGCAAACTCATGCCGACGTTTGTGCTCACGGGCTGTGAATTTCTTCTGCCAACCTGAGCTGAAAGAAGCTAGAAAACTCTGCGTATTTTACTTTCAGAGTTAATGGGAATAAAATACCTCAGTGGATGAGTGCAGATGTGTTTGATACAAATAGTCATTTTCCTATTTGCTGCCTCATTGAGCATGATGAATGATTGGAGTCAGAGAAGCCGCGTGATAAATGGCAGCACCTTGGCTCCACTGCATGCCCTATTGATTCTCCTTCTTTATTACTCCTACAACCCAGCTGGTTGCTTTGCCCTCCCCACAAGCCATTTCTTGGGGGAGGGATTGCTTCCTAGAAACCCAATTTGTGGAGAAGGGGAGTGTGGCAGTTTCTTACCATAGCAAAACCCCGTGTTTAGCTTTTGTTAACATTTACAAATATAAGCCCCCATTTCGATGACAGACACCTCGGCTTGCGGGGAGAACAGTCGGTCGGGGAGGGTTTCCTTTTTCTATTGCAAGGCAGAATATTTTAGCTGCCCGGTTTTCATCCAATTGAAACCCGCGTTTCTAAGTTCCAGTCAAGGCAAAGCAGGGTAGACAAAATAACTGTCTGCCGGGTTTATCTGTGTGAGTATACCTATAGAGATATTTTCAGGTTATTGTCAGGGTAAACCAAATGCCAGTTTAGATCTGTGATCAACCAGATTGTTTTGTGTTATCACAGTCTTAGTTATCCACAGACAACGCACACTCAGGCTCTGGTGCGTGTTAGGGTAGGTGAAAAGACAGTACATAAAAGTCTGGGCTCCATTAGCAGGGAGCTTTGTCAGCCTAGTAGTTTATACGTTAAGTAAGAAACGGCAATCCTTCACAAATTGGAGAGAGGCCTCTTTTAAAGACATCAATATTTCCAACTGTTTTGCTCAGATGTTATAACTTTTCTGTCTCCTTTCCATGGGTTGCCATATATCTCAAACCTTTTTGAGGGGTAAAATGAGACTCTGAAAGGCAGAGTCATTAAAAAGAACTTTAAAAATGAAAGTAGCCCCTAAGGTATTAAGGCCTCTCTCAGGCCAACTCCCTTCGTTCTCCAGCCTTCCTGAGCAGGGCTATAGGGCTTAGCCAGACGGAGATGCTGGGCCACAAGTCAGAGGCCTGAGTTCCAGGCCCTATTCTGCTACCTCATGGCTGGGAGACTTACAAAGGGAAGGCGTGGTGAATTTCACTTTTCAAAATCTGTAAAATAGATAAGCTAATGCTTACTATTCGAGTATGCTTTGAGGATTAATTCTTTAAATTACGTGAAAGATGATACAAACCTCATAGCATTATCTAAGGCATTATTATTATTAACAGAATTTGGTTGAAATTCTAGCATCCAGGATCACAAACACGCTATCCTGTGTCATTCAATGTCAAATGTTATGTACTGCTCACCTTTAGCTTAATTGCAATGATTCTCAAACGTTAGAGTGCACGGCAACCTCACGAAGAGTATGTTAAAAATGCAGATACCTCTTAATGGGTGAGGGGTTTTACTTTGGAGTGATGGGAATGTCTTGGAACTAGATAGGGTGGTGGCTGCACCACATGATGAATGTACTGAATGCCACTGTTCACTTAAAAGTGGCTAATTTTATGTTACGTGAATCTGAATAAATTATTTTTCAAATGCAGAGTCCTTGGCTCCTCCCTCATAGATTCTGATTCAGGGAAGTTTTGTGTGGAGCCCCCAAATCTTCATCTTAAAAAAATTCTGGGGCTTCCCCGGTGGTGCAGTGGTTGAGAGTCCGCCTGCTGATGCAGGGGACACAGGCTCGAACCCTGGTCCAGGAAGGTCCCACATGCCGTGGAGCAACTAAGCCCGTGCACCACAACTACTGAGCCTGCGCTCTAGAGCCCGCGAGTCACAACTACTGAGCCCACACACCTAGAGCCCGTGTTCCACAACAAGAGAAGCCACCGCAATGAGAAGTCTACGCACCATGATAAAGAGTAGCCCCTGCTCGCCACAGCTAGAGAAAGCCCGTGTGCAGCAATGAAGACCTAACGCAGCCAAAAATAACTAAATAAAATAAATACATTTAGAAAAAAAAAATTCTGCCCCGCTCTAGAATTGCCCCAAGCAATTCTGATGCAGGTGGTCCAATGACCAGGCTTTAGAAACCTGAAGAGAACACCTCCTGGGAAGTAAGGAATTTTATACTTTTGTCAGATAGAGGAAGACTGCTAGAGTTGGGCATCAATTAACTCTATAAGTTGTGTGAAGAGAACACTTAGAATTGAGTTGGGGAAAACCGATGTTCAGTGCTCAAACATCAATAGCTTTCAACATATTTTACAATCTTTCTTAAACAGCTTCTTGTGAAAGTAGACACAGGAGCAAGCCCAGGGCCCACTTTCGGTCATGCCAAGCACAGACGCTGCTTTGGAAAACAGCATTTCCCAACAGGCAGATTCAGGCCTAATTCATTTCTGAAAATAAAATTCATGCTAACACTAGAAAGGGCCCTCTTGCTTTTGTCTAGTTGCACAGTTCTACAGGGTTGTGAGCCCTTGGCCAAGATTAGGCAAACGCCACTTATTTAGAAAACAGCCACCTACGGTCACCACCTCACACGGGCTGGAGGCAGTGTGATCTAATTGTCTGCATCCTGGACCAATCTGAGCTCGGATATCCACTACCTGGGGGCGTGCTCCTGATGGAGCTATCTACCTTTTCACTGCTGCTCTGCCTTGAAGGAATGCAGGGAGCCCAAACAGTAAATCCACTAAGAAGTACCATTTTAACAGAAAACAGCACCATCAGGGGCTGGCCTGGTAGGTAACTTAAAGCCTCTCACAGTCCTGGGGCACTGGGGCATTCTCCCAGTCCAGCAAGGATGGGGGTTGGCCCTCTCCACATTAGCTGTTCATGTGTAAAGCAGCAACTAGTTAGGTCCTACATCCTGTGGGAGTCTAGGACAGTAGTAAAGTTGGTTTCCTTTTTCTTTCTTTCTTTCTTTTTTCAATAGAGTCCTTCCCTCAAAAAATTAAAGACAGAATTACCATATGATCCAGCAACTCCACCTCTGGGCATATATACAAAAGAACTGAAAGCTGAGACTCAAAGAGATATTTGCATGCTCCTGTCCATAGCAGTGTTATTCAGAACAGCCAAGAAGTTCTACACAGATGTCCACCAGCAAATGAAGGGAAAAACAAAATGTGGTGTGTACATACAATGGAATATCAGCCTTAAAAGGAAGGAAATACTGACACATGCTACAACATAGTTGACCCTTGAGGACGTTACACTAACTGAAATAGGCCAGTCACAAAAAGGCAAATACTATATGATTCCACTTACATGAGGTACCCAGAGTAGTCAAATTCCTCCTGGGAGGAGGAAGCAATGGGGAATTGTTATTCAATGAATATGGAGTTCCAGTTTTGCAAGATAAAAAATTCTGGGGTTGGGGGGGCTTCCCTGGTGGCGCTGTGGTTAAGAATCCGCCTGCCAATGCAGGGGACACGGGTTCGAGCTCTGGTCCAGAAAGATACCACATGCTGCAGAGCAACTAAGCCCATGCACCACAACTACTGAGCCTGCGCTCTACAGCTGGCAAGCCACAACTACTGAGCCCACATGCCACAACTACTGAAGCCCGCATACCCTAGAGCCCGTGCTCCGCAACAAGAGAAGCCACGGCAATGAGAAGCCCGTGCACCACAACGAAGAGTAGCCCCCGCTCGCTACAACTAGAGAAAGCCTGCACACAGCAATGAAAACCCAACGCAGCCAAAAGTAAATAAATAAATTTATTTAAAAAAAAAAGTTCTGGGGATTGGTTGTACAACAATGTGAATGTACCTAACACTACTGAAATGAACATTTAAAAATTGTTACGATGGTAAATTTGTGTTATGTGTATTTCACCACAATAAAAATAAAAATAAAAAAATCCTCCCTTCCTTCCCTCCTTCCTCCTTCCCCTTCCTTCCTTCTATCTTTTCTTTTTTCTTTCTTTCTTTTTTTTTTTTTTTTTGCGGTACGCGGGCCTCTCACTGTTGTGGCCTCTCCTGTTGCGGAGCACAGGCTCCGGACGTGCAGGCTCAGCGGCCATGGCTCACGGGCCCAGCTGCTCCGCGGCATGTGGGATCTTCCTGGACCGGGGCACGAACCCGTGTGCCCTGCATCGGCAGGCGGACTCTCAACCACTGCACCACCGGGGAAGCCCTTTTTTCTTCTTTCTTTCTTACCAAGTAAAATATGAATACAATCTCATGGGCAAAGGGTTCCAGAAATATGGACGTGATAATCCATCTTTATTCCCCTCCCTAGGCACAACTAGTCTGACATTTGATGTACATTTTCCCAGCCCTTTATTGGCACATTTTCATACATACTCATTCACGTACGCATACACACACATATAGGCATTCATATATATATATATATATATATATATATATATATATATATATATATATAAACACTTTAAATGGAACTCGATTTTTCCCATTGCTCTAGTCCTGGCTTTTTTTGCTTGAAGAACACTTTTACGGTTGGTTCTACTCTACAGGATTTCTTCAGGACACAAGAGGTCTCCTTAGCCTGCCTCTGTTGATGCCACCAAGCCTGCACACTCCAGAGCTGAGGACACCAGTAGTTTCTGAAGGTGCCTACTGGCTCCATGTAGCAGAGGGAACACAGGGGCTTCCACCACAAGACCTCTCCTGGCTGAGCTGAAACTTCGGAGCCCATGCACCCACAAGCATGGCACCATCACTGCCAGAGCCAGATAGCTCGCAGCAGAAGGGTTTTCTGTTGCAAGCTACTCACTTCCATCAGTGCAGTGGGCTCTAGCACAAAACCTTGTCAACTACTGCATGGGGTGGTGGAGACTTAGGGAAACAGTAATCAGAGAAAGGAGCAACTAACTGGAGGCAAAGGGCTTTACCACCTTTATAAAATATGAACAACTGTATTGATCTGAGAAAAAAACTCTCACCCTTTTAGCCTTTTCCAAATTGAGATAATAGCACTGTTATGCATTAAAAGATGTTATCAATCGCAAAGAGCAAGTATGGTCTTATACCAACTAATATCTGCTAAAATGTACCTGACTGCATTGGAAATGTTGCAGCAGATTGGTATAGCTGGGAATAATGAACCACTGCACCCCACTGAAATGTAATTACACAGCCCTCTTGTTCTTAAACCTATAAGGTGAAAGAAAGATGAATAGTGAAAGTAAAAACCGCTGACCCTTCAAACTTTAATTTACGTTATGCATTCACTCGCCCTTCTGATAGGTTTTAGAAAGGTCATAATTTAGGGTATTTTGCAGTTGATAAATGATCTGTATGTTTGTGTTCACACGCACCGATTGATTTGTTATAGCCAAAATATTGTTTCTGTAACAACCCAAGGGCCCTTAACTAGACAAACAGCGAACTGGAATCCGAGGGGAGGCAGAGAGAAACCTGGGCCTGCCCGGAAGGGGCTGGCCTTTGCCCAGAGACTCGGGGATGATGGAGTGGGTAGGCGCCAGTGAGGATACAAGGGCAAAGTTGTGGGAGGAGGAGGTGGTGGCCAGAGCAGACAGAGCAGCGGCCTTGGTTCTCGGCAGGCCCTGGTCGTGGTCTCTTCAAACCCTCTCTGCCTGGTGTGGGTGGCTTCCACCGCAGCCCAAGCAAGTCTTGTCAAGACTTTCAAGTTGAGCTCCCTTTGGTGCAGAGTAAGCCAGCAGGGTTGTGAGAGCAATTTTCCCGCCTTTCCAGACTTGGAAGAGGCTCCTGTTTCCGGGCCCAGTTGATGCATTATGCATCAGGGCTGCCTGCAACTGACAGCCCCTCAGCCAACGTCGACTTGAAAAGCAATGGTGCTAATCAAAGCCGACACATTTGAATGTCCAGACACACACACAGAGAAATTTACTAATCAAAAAGTGTATTTCCTAGGGCTGTCTCCAGAGAAATCCGCGGGAAGAAATTGGAATAATTTATTAGCTTACAAGTTTTCGTTGACAGTTAGCCCAAAGCTATTTATCTCTGTAATAGAGAACGTCTCCAATGTGGCAAAATTGACCAAATCAAACAGCTTTGATCAGAAAATGAATCTGGCAAGCCTGCCTGTCGGAGGGTCCCAGGAGAAAGGGGGGAAACAAACAAAAAGATTTAACAAGTGGTCAATAGGAGAAAGAGAAAGGGATTTGGGAGAAGAAAAGAGCGAGGGAGAAAGAGGCAGAGAGAGAATTTTGCAAAGCCACAGCCCCGGCTCTGGAATGAATTGTTGAAGAAATAAATGATGTTTCACATCATAACATTTAACATAATGCTTCTGCATTATCTGAGCCCTGCAGCCCAAACTGAGATGTGATCTTTATGGTAACAAGATGATGACAAACTACAGAGGGAAGAGGTCTGCTGCTGGTCATGGCAGTGGGGAAATAAGTACAGGAAAACCCAGGGGCTCTCCTGGCCCCAGGATGAGCATTAGCCCATTTCTTCTAGAAGGGAACAGTGATGCTGACTTTACCCGGTGTGCCTCAGGAAGCACAAAGTGCTTGCCCATCAAGTACCAAGCTGGCCGAAGGATACCGTAACCATGTGTGAGTCCAGAGGTAGGGCCCACCTGAGGCCCCTCTCTTCTTCCTCCTCTCATGGGCAGTGCCAGGGAGATCATAGTGGGAGAGACCCGTGTGGTGGGAGAGTGCATCGCTGCTTTCTATCTTAATCTCTTCTTCCAAAAGGCATACATATTGCAATAAAGGGAGAGCACCAAATACAGCTTTCAAGCCCCGTGGTAGATGGATAAACAAGATAGCAATTATGAACTAGGGGAAAACCCTCGAAGCATCATAGCCTTACTTCACATATTAAAGTGGGTCTCTCTATCATAAAGGGTGACCAACTACCACCTTTCAATCCCATATTTGCCCAGATATCTTCTGTTATGAGCAACACTCCACTGTTAACACCCAAATGCCTTCACTGGCAAGGGGGTTGCTGTATTCAACAGTCACATGATTTGGAGGATGCTCCAGCAGCCAATATATTTGTCCCCAAAATGAGTGCTGAAAAACCATAATCAACATCACCACTCACTTTATTCTACAGAAAAGATTTGTGTAAGCTTTTTGTGTTGATATGCATTAGAAAATCATGGTGAAAGGTTGGCAATAGTATTTGTCAATAAAGAAAAATGCTAAAATATGGAGAAATGCTTTCATACCAGGACCTCTGGGTTAGAATTGTTTCACGAGGACATTGTATGATGAAGGCTTGAGAGCGTCAGGGAGACATGAAAGGGAGCACCAGCTCTGAAGTCTAAGAACCCAGCTGGGACATTGTCTGTGACCTCCATTCCAGCACACACTTTCCTTCTGTGTGTGAATCATACACTTTGCCCTGGATTATTACTACCTGCATAGCAGGGTCTGTTGTGGGAATCAAAAGAGACAATTACCAGAAAGCACTTTGTAAAAGAATTCAAATCTTACACAAATTGCTACTCTTTTGTCATGGCATGGGGGAAGGAGGGGACGATCAGTCATTTGCTTGATCAACCAAGTCCAGCTTAATTGAGGAAGATCCATGTCGGAAAACCAAGACACGTGCTCTGAGAGCTGGCCTTCCAGACATGATCCTGGGTGTTATCCTTGGTAACAGGGCATCATATCTTTTTTCTCTTCTTCCAGAGAATTGAGTTAGAACCTCATAAGAAGGCACTGGCCAAATACCCAATGCTTCTAGGGACTGTCTCCTAGGGCTACACACCCTTGCTCAGACATTTGGGGGCAAGATACAGTTGGCTTTAAATCCTTTCAGGCTCCCAATTCAGGTTTAAGTTCCCATGTCTGATCCATATGTCTGTGTATTCTTGGAGCTATAACCCCTGGCTAATTGAGTGCTAAAGGTGGATCAGCAATTTTGCTTGATCAACCAAGTCCAACTTAATCTGCTCCGTAAAAGGACTTAGTTGACAGTATCTGCAAGTGAAACCATTCAAGCCAGACAATCAACTTGGTTTTGTTGATATTTTAGAGGGGCGCAGGGGAAATAACATTTCAGCCGGTCCTAGGTTTGCTTCTATGATGGCAAATAAGGCAGTTTAGCTTTATTTGATTAAAATCTGCAGCCTGTATTGTGCAGGATAATGGGTTAGCTTGGGTGTTTGGATCAGGTCCTCCTGTGAATGCATCAAGACTGTCCCTTGTTGGGGCTTCCCTGGTGGCGCAGTGGTTAAGAATCTGCCTGCCAACACAGGGGACACGGGTTTGAGCCCTGGTCCGGGAAGATCCCACATGCCGCGGAGCAACTAAGCCTGTGCGCCACAACTGCTGAGCCTGCGTTCTAGAGCCCACGAGTCACAACTACTGAGCCCACGTGCTGCAACTACTGAAGCCCGCGTGCCTAGAGCCCGTGCTCCGCAACAAGAGAAGCCACCGCAATGAGAAGCCCGCACACCGCAAGGAAGAGTAGCCCCCGCTCACTGCAACGAGAGAAAGCCCGTGCGTAGCAACGAAGACCCAATGCAACCAAAATAAATAAAAATAAATTTATAAAAAAGAAAACATTGCCCCTTGTTTACAAGAATTGCATTTTAATACCAATCCTGATGTTACGACAGCCACACTGCACAGATTTGCCAGCAGCTTCCCTTAGAGTTGCTCTCAGAAGCTATCACACCCCTGATCCACGTTTTATGCTCTGCCTGAGCGGGACCAGCACACTGCCTTCTGCTGTATCCACAAGCCCCTTTGCCCTAGTCTTTCAGTACTCCCACATCTTGCCTGGTTGGGACCTCTGCATTGCTGGTGTGTGCCCTTCTCTCTGGCAACACAGAGTAGCAAAGAGGTTCCGTTCAATGGTGTTGCTGTGTAGTGTGATGGGAATGTGACAGGAAGCTGCTACCAAGAATCCGCTCCAAAGTGGGTTAAAAAGGCTCAAGATTTTTTATAGTCAGATTTCTGCCTCCTCTACCTTGAAATGTTTTAACACGTGTAAAAGCCGCTGGCTCTTTCAATTAGGAGATCACTGAAATGGTTCCTGGTATGAATTAAAATTTTTCTCTCTTGTGTAACTGATAAAGTGTCTAATATTGGAGGCCCAGATGAAGGCTCCAAGAGTTTATCAGAAAAAGACTTTGGTCTTCTCAAGGTGTTCTTGAAATCCTGACCATGTAATTCTGTCAAATCTTAACCTAAGCAGGAAACAAAGAGCCTTAGGAACTAAATGCTCAAATCGACAATGCAGGAACTTCCATCTTGAATCCAGAGGTTCTGGAAATGCTGTTTTTCTTGAAACCTTCCCTAATGCTATCTGATATTTAGCAAACAGACTTAGAGGAAAGACAGAGGTTGAGAAGGTGAGGAAGGTTTAAGTGGAAGTGAGCCAGACAACAATTTGAGGAGCTGTTTTCCTTAAAAAACACTGTGATTTTTTTCACAAGCAATTTTCCCCATAAATCCACCTAACTATAGAATTAGGTTATAATTGGAATTTGTGAAATTTTCCTCTACTTAAAATTGAAATGGAACCTATAAATGCCACTCTCAGGGTCCTGATCTCCCACAAACCTTGCCTTTTCTTTTTTGTGTGTGTAGAGCATAATGAATTATATATATATTCATTCCATCAAGACTTCAACTAGATTCCAGGTGTTCAAATTTCTTTTGACCTTAAAAATTCTACTTCAAAGCCATTAAATTAACTGAAATGTTTAAATGGCCCCAATTAGCTTTAATTATATAACTATATATAGTCAGTAAGAAATGAACCTATATAGATAAGAACCTAATGGAAAGAAAGAAAACACCCATTCTAAAGCTTGGTGTGAATTAGTACTCAGACATCACAGGAATTCTGCCTTTTAAATGAGGTTAATAGGCTCCTAAACACATCCTAAACACGATGGGAATATTTCCCGTAAATACTGACTATATTTCAGGGGGTCACCATAAACGAAGAGCTGGCCACAGACCCCTCTCTGGATCAGGGAATTCTTTCTAGAGAATTCAGTTTTATAGTTCAATTCATTAATAACCATGTTCTGAACAGAAGAAGTCTAACCCCAACCTTGCTCCTCAGACTTCAAATGCAGTACACTTTAAAAGCCCGGTTCACAAAGAGAATCTTCCAGACACTTCTGTTCTAACCAGAAAAAAAAATTTTTTAATGTACTAGCTCTGCTCAGTCATTGCCCCCCCATCCTCAATTTCGTCATCTTATTTTTATTATAACAGTTGTGTGTGTGCAGAAGGAAAGGAGAACATGGAGAAAGGCTGCTCTAAAACCTCTGTGCATCTATTAAGAGGTCCCGGGTTTTAAAGAACCCTAAATGTACGGGCTCTCAGGTCCCATGAGATTCTGTACAACACAGTTCCTTCAAAGAAGTCGGAAGGGTTGAGAAAAGGCTGGACAGGAGTTTTAGGGTTTTTCTTTGTGTTTGTTTCTTTTTGTCAGTGGAGAGGACTCTACATGTGGCATCAACCAACAAACATTTTTTTTCCAAGAAACATTTTCAAGCTGTCCTATGATCTACCTCAGACAACTGATGCTCACGTTAATCCTACCAGGCTGAAAATGCCATCCCCACTTTCCAGATAAAGGAGCTGAAGCTCAGGAGGATTCAGTGTTGGATCTGGATTATACCGCCAGACCTGAGAGAGTTGTGATGGGAACCTGGATCTCTCTGATGCCAAGTCCACTCTGCCACTGCCCTTAGGGAACAGAAAAGAGGTCCTGGTTTACCCTTAAATGAGAGATGCATTCTTTGCTATGGTCACAAACACTATCCTGCACCTTGGTGCATCCTGCCTGGTGTGTACCTGTGATGGTAAGGATGGGTTAGATATGCTATGAAACAGTCTCGTTCATACTACACATCTGAAGCAGATTGGCTGGGAGGTTCTGCATCCCACAGTCACCCAGGGAGGTAGGCTACCATCTTATTAAGCCAACATCTCAATGCAAACTTTCAGGAGTCACTACAGCACGGGAAGAGAGCATGGACAATTACAACTCGGCTCTTAAATGTTATTACCCTATGTAAGGCCAGACTCCATTAAACTCTTAGAGGAAAACAGGCAGAACACCCTATGACATATATCACAGCAAGATCCTTTTTGACCCACCTCCTACAGAAATGGAAATAAAAACAAAAATAAACAAATGGGACCTAACGAAACTTAAAAGCTTTTGCACAGCAAAGGAAACCATAAACAAGACCAAAAGACAACCCTCAGAATGGGAGAAAATATTTGCAAATGAAGCAACTGACAAAGGGTTAATCTCCAAAATTTACAAGCAGCTCATGCAGCTCAATATTAAAAAAACAAACAACCCAATCCAAAAATGGGCAGAAAACCTAAACAGACATTTCTCCAAAGAAGATATACAGATTGCCAACAGACACATGAAAGAATGCTCAACATCATTAATCATTAGAGAAATGCAAATCAAAACTACAATGAGATCTCATCTCACAC
>NW_006799780.1:1020689-1052180 GCF_000442215.2 Lipotes vexillifer
CCGTGAGCCATGGCCGCTGAGCCTGTGCGTCCGGAGCCTGTGCTCTGCAACGGGAGAGGCCACAGCAATGAGAGGCCCGCGTACCACAAAAAAAAAAACAAAAAAACTACAATGAGATATCATCTGACACCTGTCAGAATGGCCATCATCAAAAAAATCTACAAACAATAAATGCTGGAGAGGGTGTGGAGAAAAGGGAACCCTCTTGCACTGTTGGTGGGAATGTAAGTTGATACAGCCACTATGGAGAACAGTATGGACGTTCCTTAAAAAACTAAAAATAGAACTACCATACGACCCAGCAATCCCATTACTGGGCATATACCCTGCGAAAACCATAATTCAAAAAGAGTCATGTACCAAAATGTTCATTGTAGCTCTATTTACAATAGACAGGACATGGAAGCAACCTAAGTGTGCATCAATAGATGAATGGATAAAGAAGATGTGGCACATATATGCAATGGAATATTACTCAGCCATAAAAAGGAATGAAACTGAGTTGTTTGTAGTGAGGTGGATGGACCTAGAGACTGTCATACAGAGTGAAGTAAGTCAGAAAGAGAAAAACAAATACCGTATGCTAACACATATATATGGAATCTAAAAAATAAATAAATAAATAAAAGGTCATGAAGAACCTAGGGGCAAGATGGGAATAAAGATGCAGACCTACTAGAGAATGGACTTGAGGATATGGGGAGGGGGAAGGGTAAGCTGGGACAAAGTGAGAGAGTGGCATGGACGTATATACACTACCAAGCGTAAAATAGATAGCTAGTGGGAAGCAGCTGCATAGCACAGGGAGATCAGCTCGGTGCTTTGTGACCACCTAGAGGGGTGGGATAGGGAGTGTGGGAGGGAGGGAGATGCAAGGGGGAAGAGATATGGGGACATATGTATATGTATAACTGATTCACTTTGTTGTAAAGCAGAAACTAACACCATTGTAAAGCAATTATACTCCAATAAAGATGTTAAAAAAAAAAAAAAAAAAAGGATGCATGTCCTATCAGGCACAGGGAGCTGGGTTTGAGTCAGTAACCAAGGGAAAGAATAAATGTACCTTAGCGGGTAAAGGACTTCTGTCTTATATTAGTGTAAAAATTACACTAGTCTAGTATTTAGATAACAATATATTATAAACATATTACTATGTACTTATATTTTGTAACATAAGTATATTATAAAATAATTAAAAACAATAATTTATAACAGGAAAAATCTATGTTAATATAAATGTAATACATGACTTTATAGAAAATATAAATAATACATACATGTGTAAAAACCATAAATATCACCAATTACCCTATCACCAAAAATTAATTGATGTTAACATTTTGGGAGACTGTCTTCAGATCTTCTTCTATGCATATAAACAAATAAACAAACAAACAAATAACTAGATATATTGACCATCCATTCACATTTACTGTATAATCCCAATGGAAAGAGAACATGCTTCTTTTCCAATAGTTCTAGCAATAGTCCCAGGGCCAACTCTCATTGGCCCAGCTTGGATTATGTACCTATCCCTAAATCTGAAACACACAAAAGCCAATTTAACCTATAAGATATAGGTTAAAACTAAATATATACTTTTTTGAGTCATTATACTTAATGAAATAAATGAAACCATGCATGTGCAAGTTTTTTTCAAATGTAATTATTAAAATAATTAATTATATATGTTATTAATATCATCACTGCCCTTTCTCCATTGTCCTTTTTCCTCTCGTCTTTTTGCTTTACCTGTTTTTCTGCATTTTCCTCTTCCCACCAAATCTCCATCATGTCTGGGTTAACTTGGCTGTGGTGGACTAGTAAGGAGACCAAGTGCTATTTATAGCGGTGTTTCCTCAGGGGGTGTGGTGTGTGGTGATATGGGAACACACCATTAAGGGATACTTCTATCTCTCATTACAGCCAAAGTGGCTTCTGAGAACTTTGTCCATGGTGAGGAAGAATGTAGAGAATGCGCTCCTCTCTCCCAGCAGAGACAAGCCCTGCCTTTTACACCACCTGGTCAACCATTTAGGCATAGATTTGGTAGAATAAGAGTTTGTTATTCAGGGAATATCTGGGATGATGCATTACTGCCAGTAGACCTACAGAAGGACATTTCAGCTGGAGAGAGACCAGAAAAAAACAATCAACCCAAATCCTGGAGAGGACATCGAAGTGAGAATTGGCATTTTAATTTGGCAAACTGAAGGTTGGCAACAGGTCAGGGACTGTAAGGACAGAGTGTCATAAAGTCCTTTGTGGAATCTTGGATATGTGAAATAAGTAGTTTGGGAATAATTAAATTCCTACTTTAAAAAGTGGGTGGTTGACAACACATGTACATTGGAATTGAATAATTAAGTAAATGAATGGCAGATGGTGGGAGTCAGGTTTCTTACTGTTGGAGTAGATGTTTACAGACAAATAAGAGAAGGCTAGAATGATCCATGTGGTAATGAATTAGAATTGAAGACATAAGTGGGAAATCATGCTTAACTTAATATCGATACAGATGGTTACATATGGAAATACTTATAGATATACATACATACATGGGTTAGTATACACATCTATTTCCTTGCTATGTCAGCTGAGAGGATGTAGAAGCAATGGCATCCCAGTAGCAATGAGCACACCTAGCACCCAGATCTTGGTTTCTAATACCATTCTCCAATAAAAGGACTAGGTCACCTTGGAGAAATGGTTGATTCTAGAACTGGGGAAGGAAATATACAGGATGGTCCAAGAGCATATTATAATGCCAGAAAGTAAGAAAGTACTCAAAACTCCACAATGATGGGGGAAGTGGTAAGGTAGAGAACACAAAGGAACACAGGAACCAACTGAAAGAACTCCTAATGGCTAAAGCTGTAACAATTTGAACAAGAAAATAAGATATTATCGTATTATAAGCCAAAGTATAAAATGAATATTCATGAGTACATACCAATATAATAAATAATTGAATAATTAGATAAATGAGGGATAATAGATAAATCTCCCATATAGAAGAATTCCAAATAACATGTGTAGATACTCTCTGTCTTCAAGGAGGTGGAGCATAACTCCTCAATCCTTAAGTTGTAGATTGCCCATAATGACTTCCTTCCAAAGAGAACAGTATGGAAAGGAGTGGGGGGAGTAACTTTACAGTGCAGAAGCCTGTCAAATACTACCTTAGCCAGTCATCAGGTCACCATCAACAGTAACAAGTCATGTTGATATACATACACTTGATATGATGTGATGAGAACAGCGTTTCACCTCTGTGGTCTTCCTCCCCCCAAAAATCCATACTCCAAGTCAGATCATGAGAAAAACATCAGACAAATCCCGGTTGAAGGTCAGTCTACAAAATATCTGACCAGTACTCCCCTGCACTATTAAAGTCATCAGAAACAGGAAAATTCTGAGAAACTGTCACGGTCAAGAGGAGCCTAAAGCATGACAACTAGATAACATAGTATCCTGGATGTGATCCTGCAACGGAAAAAGGAAATGAAAAAAAAACCGAGGAAAACTGACTAAAGATTGGACTTAGCTAAAAAAAAAAAAAATTAAATAAATAAATGTTCTTACCCTGAAGTGACAGAAATCCATTCACATTTCGTTGGCCAAAGCAAGTTACATGGCCACACCTGACTTCAGGCCAACCCTCCCATGTGCCCAGAAGAAGGGAACCAGAAATTTCAGTGAGCTCCAGCCATGTCTACAACAGTACTCTTATTCTTCAGGAGCCCGGGCCTTCACCCTAGTACTGGCTCTGCCACTTGATAAGCCTCTTAGCCTCACCGGTTCTACCTTCCCCCATGAAAGTGAGGTTCTGGGATAGACAGTCACCCCTCTGATTCCGTACCAGAACAAATCTATTACCCCTGCTAGATCTCAGAGCCCATGCGCTTCAGAGCAGGTCAGTGCGGTCAGCTCCAACTCGAGCGCGTGGCTCAGGGAAGATCGTGCAGGGCGCTGTGGAAATGGACTCATTTGTGCACACAACAGGGAAGCCGGCTAGAGTCAGCCAGTTCTTAGAGTTTTGAGAGAATCCACACAAGCATGATGAATGTGTCAAGGGATTCTGTGTCACAAAATATACTTTGTTAACTCACTTTGACAAAGGCATTTTAGTTTTAACTGCTTGTGACAGCAGCTCACCGTTTACTCATAAATGTGTCCCACATACAGGTGTTACCCATTTTGTACCATAGATGTGTTCCTTAAAAGAAAGGCGGTATATGGTCAAAGGAAACCAATGACGAAAGTCTTTGAGAAAGAGTGAAAAGATCATCTCTAGTTTTACTTTTTCTCTAAGATGCTCCTTGATGACACCCAGAGCCTCTGGCACAGTGCTCAAAGGACAAAGACAGTCAGCAATATTTGTGAGTGAATGAATAAAACCCCGTTGTTCATCTGTGGTTGACTTGCATTTTCATAAAACAGTAATGATACCTGACACTTATATAGCACTTTCCAGTTATAAAGCCTCACATTTTCCTGGGACAGGTAAGAGCATAAACTTTGCTGTCAGGCTAGAATTCTGATCGTAGCTGTTTGTTAGTAGCTGCAAGCTACTGTTGCTCCTGTTGTTACTTCACCTCTTGGAGCCCCTGTCTCATTTGTGAAATGAGAGCAATGCCAGCTTCTCAGGATTGTTGAAATGGTATAATGAGATCAGTATGGTAACATGTGTAATACAGGACCTAACATGGATAAGATGCTTCATAAAAGGTGATTTCTCTCCCTATTCTGTGAGGCAGGAAGGGGAGGTATCATTACAGCATAGCACGACGCTAATGACCTGTGCTGGGCATGACTCACGTTAAAGTAGGAAGGGGCAAACATAGAAGTGAGGAGACCAGCTGAGAGGTGTTGCCATGGTCCAGGTGAAGGGTGAGGGTGGCTTAGATTTGGTGGTGGCAGTGAAAAGAAGAGACATGAATGAAATTGTGAAATAATTTAGGAATAGAATTGATGGGATGTGGTGATGAATTTGATATGCAGAGTGAGAGAGAGAGATGTCTCTCGCGTTTCTGGGTGTCTGAATTGACTTCCTAAGATTTGGAGGGGGGGCAGAGAGGCAACGGGGATAGGAAGAATCTGGTCTGGCCATGTTGCATTTGAGAGGCCTCTGAGACATCCAAGAAGAAGAAGTCATCGGATATAAGAATTTGGAGCTTAAATACATATTTGGGAATCCTTGCCACCCAGGTGGTATTAAAGCAGTGGGCTGGTGAGATCATCTAGGGAGAGAACATAGAAAATACTGAGAGGAGACCGAGGGCCAAGCCCAGATCTCTGGACTAGGGAACGAACTGGGGAGAAAAACAGAAGAATAAAGTGTCACAGAAACAAAGAAAGATTCAGTGCTTGGGAAGGAGGGAGTGGTCTATTCCACCTTGAGAGGTGAGGTAGGATGAAACCTGAAAGGCATCACCAACGGGGACCACACGGAAGTTATCTGTGATGCTGACAAGAATGGAGGGTGGAGGACCAAGCAGGAAGGGACCACAGAGCTGAGAATGGGACCTAAGGGGAAGACACAGTGCTCTGTGAACATCTCTGAGAAGCTTGGCTCTGAAGGAGAATGTAGAGAGAAGGGCTTGAGGAGCATATGGGACAGGAGAGATAGCTTATTGGTTTCGTTTTGTGTTGAGAAATGTGAGAGCACATCTGTATGCTGAGGGGGAGGAACCAGCAGAGAAGGCAGGAGAGAAGGTGCTGCAGTGAGGAGAGCACCCATGTCCAAGGCCACCAGGCACCACGCTCTCTAACCAGCCCCAGGTTCTGTCTCCTGCCTGAGGCACTGAGAGAGGGGATTTCTCCAGAGCCTCCTGGCACTAGGGTCCTGCAGAGCTTCTAAGGGCCATTCACCGGGTAGCAGAAAGAAACAGAGGCTCTTTCCCACTGCCTAGAAGTGGAGGAAAGAGAAAGATGAAAAACAGAAGGGCAGAGGAGGAAGAGAGGAAGAAAACAGAAAATGGAGATGGCCAGTCCTCCCCTGTGCCCAGGTGGTCGGGAAGCTGGGAAGCTGAACTCCAGACGATGTGGGGGCTCTGATGCCTCAGACGGCCGTCTTCTCCAGCTGAAGCCCAAGACTTGCCCAGCCTCAGGAGGCTAGTTGTCAAGTCTTGGCTTTCCTTGCAGATCTCAAAGTCTTGTCAGTCCAGAGAAACTTCCAGGGTGGCAGCCACTATCCCAGAGCTGAGAAACCGGACTTTCCTCTCTTTGTACCTCCCAGCTCCCCACCTAGGTCTTGAGCCACAGAAGGTTGTATGATTTCAATGAATTATCACAAGATGAAAGTGTTTTGCCTTCCTACCAAGTCGGTCATGTTTCCTGTAGGCAAAGGGGACGCAGAAGAAAAAAAGGCTGGCCCCTGGCACGATTCATTCACTCTCTGAGGCATGAGATTTGATTACCAGTCTTATAACACGCATGACAGCAAACGTTACTATTTGCCACAGAATTATCTGCCCCCCTTTGAAATTCATCTACCATGTTAGGATCTTTGACCCCCAGAGGCATCTTTGATGCCACAGGCTGACTTCATGCCACTTAACTGCTGCTGCCTCCTCTTAGCAACAACGCCTTTCTTGAAATACAAGACATTAGGACAAAGAAGTGCCTAATTTCTGGGAGTAAATATTACAGTTCACTGAAGAACCTGCTTACTTTATAAAGCAGCCAGCTAGCCATGATTCTTCAGCCTCTAACCTAAACCTTCTGTCACTCTTCTGATTGGCACCCTGGGATCATTGTTTTTAAAAGTACATTAAAAAAGAAAAAGAGAAACAACCACCAAGTATCACTGGTTAATACACTTATTATCTTCCGCATCGTTCTCCGCTTTTCCTGCGCTTACAACTAGACCAGAAAGAAGTCCAAAGTACGACCGTTTTCTAACTTCTGGGTGGTGACGGGCTTGGAGGCGACATGTGATGCTGTTGGCTGGGGGAGGCTGAAACTAGAATTTAAAAAGCAGGAGCCGCCCCTTGACTTCCATCTCTGGAAATTCAACGGCCACCTCCACACTGTCTCTTCTAATACCCATCATAGTCTTGAAACCCATTATTCAGCATAATATCTTTTAAATTGTTGACAGGAGCCACTTTGGAAGAGTGTGCCCCCTGCTCTCCTTTTAACTCCCTCTGGCCTCCTTCCCTGATGGGCCTGTGCTGGCTCTTAGAGCGGCTTTCTTCCTTGTTGTCCAGCTACACCTGGCATAGTGCTTCTGCCCTCTCATAAGGCCATTTCAAAATGCTCTCTCTTTACAATGTAAGCTTTTCTTGTGCTGAAACCCTGTCTTTCATTTGCTCTACAAAGCTCTTGTCACACCGCATAATATAAGCTAGACAATGGCGGCATAGAAGAAATAACAACTGAACATAATCACCCACTATGGAACCACTAATGAATAGTCTGCCTTTGGAGGGCTTCTTACAAACTAAAATACAAACGAGGATAAAGGGCAAGGCTGAGGAAGAGTCAATAGAACCTCACAATGTGAAGACTTAACCTCTGTCTCCATCAACTCATTAGGCTTTTGAGTTTTATTACCAGCCAGAATCTTCTCTACTTGCCAAGGGCCAAATGTCTTAAATGTCTTGTCAGAGCCTGGCTAAAAAAAAAAAAAGAATTGCTTTTTCTCCATGTTAAGATATAAACTTAGAAGCCACAGTTCCTGTTGGAGATCGCTATACATTTTGCGAATATGAAATCAACATTGTTACATAAATGTGTGATGAAAAGAAGCAATTGTGTTGTAACCACTTTTTAAAAATTCCACAAAGATAGTACCTATGATTTATGCTGTTCCTGCCATTTTGACAAGTGTTTTTATTTCTTGCTGTATTAGGTTAATGTTCAAGGTCCATGCTATTTTCAGCTTGCAAAATTATGTCTAAGTGCTAACATAAGGGAAATCAAATCTTATATTTTAGTCTGCTTTGCTTCCAATGACTGGAATCAACATATCCAACCATTCACACAACACTTCCTGAATGGCAAAATAATGATGTCTATTCTCCTAATATTAGTTGAGGGCTTACTATGCCAGGCATTGTCCTAAATGCTATATTAGTTTTATCCTCATGATAACACTATGAGGTAGCAATATTCATACCCCCAATGGTGAGATGAGGAAACTGAAGCCCAGAGAGGATAAGCAAGCTGACCACGAGTGAATTTACCTCCAGAACCTAGGCTCATCTTGACTAATACCCAACACTGCCTCCATCATGGAGAAATTACTGGTGACACATGAGAAGACTGAAATGACCGATGAGGTTGATATTTAGAACGGGTATGAGGCCAGACTTGTAGAGAGATTCTCCAACTTTTCCCACCTGATGTCTGTTTCCAGTAGGGCCCTCTTCTAGAAACAACACACACACCCTCTCCTCACACATCATAACGTGGTTCTTGAGGACCTTCACATAGTTTTACATGACCCAGTACCTTGGTTGCTGCTCTGCCCATAGGAGTTTATGCCAGAGATGGGCACCTTCATTATTTCATTTACCAAATGTTTAGATGTTGATGTGAGAGGACAGCCTGGGGAGCAAGAGGTCGGGTGTACTGCTGAGGGGTGCTTTGCTGGCGTGTGAAGCCCTAAAGGGACTACAACTCAGCTTGGCCAACTTCACATCTTTAACCCAGGGCCAGGCCTGAATGCAAAGCCTGAATTTTTGATCCAGTACAATTTCATAAAACAAAACCAAACTGAAAATAAACAAAAACACCTCCCCTTGGGCTTCCCTGGTGGCGCAGTGGTTGAGAGTCCGCCTGCCGATGCAGGGGACACGGGTTCGTGCCCTGGTCTGGGAAGATCCCCCATGCCGCGGAGCGGCTGGGCCCGTGAGCCATGGCCGCTGAGCCTGCGCATCCGGAGGCTGTGCTCCGCAACGGGAGAGGCCACAGCAGTGAGAGGCCCACTCACCGCAACAAAAAAAAAAAAAAAAAAAAAAAAAAAAACCTCCCCTGAGAAAATCTATTTATTTCTTCCTTCAAAATGTACTTATATGTGAAGTATCTTGGAATGAATATCCATTAATCAGAACACAACTTTTATTATCTTCAAAGAATATGCCTCTTTTTACTGACACTCCAAGGCAAATTCAAAGGATTACAGTGAGCTCAAAACCAAATTTTGTAGAAGGGGCTTCTGACAGCTATCAAACCTTCTTAAAAAATACTTTACAAGGTCTTCTGCTACATCCCCTGACTTTCAATAACTGGAGGTGCAGGGACTTCTTGCACAGGAAAAGGTTATGTGTTGAGGTACCTAGAACCATCCATGCCATATTTATTTATTAATATTGCTTCTTACTGGGTGAGAGAGTCGAAGAAAGACAAGAACCTGGTCACTGCCCATAGGCAGCTAGTCAGTAGATGGGAAAACCAGGCAGGCTTTCAGGACATAATCAGAGAACCATTTCAAGCCATTTCAATAATCAAGGGTGTTTGGTTCTGACTGTCAAAGAATTCAGGGTTAGAGGAGTACTTTAATCAAGAGAAGATGCTTAAAGGCAGAAGTAATAATATATAACATTAGAATGATTATTCTAAAAATATCTTTGTGGTAGCAAGAAAGCTGCATACTTTTACTTTCCATATTTGGAAAGGGTGTCTACAGGGTGAGTGGTTCCCAGGAAACCAAGTAAGTAAGGGCAATGGGAATAATTTGCTGTGAGACTCCAAGTAAGCTTATTTCCCTCTCTGGGCCTCAATTTCCTTGTTTGTAAAACATGGGGTTAAACTGGAAAATTCTGTGGGTCTCTGCCAGCTCTAACATCCTATGGTAAGACTGTGTCTCCATACACAGCAGTAAGACAGATCTTCAAGCTGACCAACTTTCGGAAAGGTCTACTCAGCAAGGGAGGGTGTACCCTGACTATCCCCCGAGGGAGGCAAGTGATGAGGACATTTCCCACCTGAAGGTCCTGGGGCATTTTCATACAATGCTCAGAGCAACCTTCTCTTACCTTGGTGCATCTTCTCTGAAGGGCTTCATCATACTTCAGGACAATGGCATCCCTCACTTCTGCAAATTCTGAATTCTAGCAACATCTTTACCTTCCCTCTAACTTTTAAATAACTTGATGGAGTAGACTAATTTTCTTTCTAGATTCATGTGCTCTCATTTATCTATTTCCCTAGGATCTCTGTTTCTTTCTCATATTCATACTGAGTTACTCAATCAATTTTACTATCACCCACTCGCCAGTTGATTAAATCCTAAATTTTATCATCAGAGTATTTTGGGGAGATAATATGTTATAAAATTTAAAGTAATTTTTTTTTTAAGATATTGGGGGTAGGAGTTTATTAATTAATTAATTTATTTTTGCTGTGTTGGGTCTTCATTTCTGTGTGAGGGCTTTCTCTAGTTGTGGCAAGCGGGGGCCCCTCTTCATCGTGGTGCGCGGGCCTCTCACTATCGCGGCCTCTTTCGTTGCGGAGCACAGGCTCCAGACGCGCAGGCTCAGTAGTTGTGGCTCACGGGCCTAGTTGCTCCGCGGCATGTGGGATCCTCCCAGACCAGGGCTTGAACCCGTGTCCCCTGCATTGGCAGGCAGATTCTCAACCACTGCACCACCAGGGAAGCCCTAAAGTAATTTTTAATTAACATCATAATATGCTCATAATTGCATTTTCCATAAAAGTCTTTAAACTTATGGAATCATCATATAAAGCAGAGCTTGAACCCAAACACTTATCACTGGACTTTTTGAAAATATTGTAGATTTCTCACCTTAATTATGTTTTTTTAGCAGCTTTCTTTACATGAAGCTAGGAGAAATGATACTGATATATTTTGACATTTTTCCAAGTATAGTCCAAATAATACCATACAAATGCAGAAAGAGGATGTTCCTAAGCTCTGTAGTAATTTGTATTCGATGTATGATATTGAGAAACAAGTTCCTAGAATTAAATTAATCAAATAATTAAATATCACATGGTTAATGTATAGGTCTCTGTCATGTTAGCTTAGTATACTAAAACCACAACCTTTATTTTCAACTAGGTACAAAAGTCATAGACTACAGTTTCTTGTAACATCCCTTTTGGACAGAAAATATACTTAGTTATTCAGTCTAAGAGCGTATTTGCTTCTGAAGATGTTTATGTGGCCTCTGGAAAAGCCTCAAGTATGCCATAGGGTAGATTTGCCCAAACCAATTTGGCTTTTTTGACTGACTTCAGGGGCCAAGAAAGAAAACATGAAGTCAGTCTAAAAATTGCTTTATATGTTTGTAAACCAACTTCACCAGTCAAATGGGCTAAAACCATCAAACCAGTTCAGGTTTGTGGACAGTCTTCATTTAAATCCTAGTAGAATGGAAGTGGCCCAACATTCCCACCCCTTCAAATAACAACAGAGCTTGGCTCAGGCTGGAACAAACCTCAGAGACTGAACTGCTCACGTAACACAGGAGCCCGTTCGCTAGCAGAAACAGCACAGGGAAGCGAGGGCACCAGGCACCATCAGGCCTGGGGCCTCCAAGGGGCACCTTTTGATTTGCAGGAGTGAATTGCTAAGAGGAGGTGAGACTCTCTGAATTTTAACATCTCTGCTCAATGGAGATTTTCCAAACAAATGCTTTTTTCTCTTGCCCAGTAATAATTACACATCTGTTCTATATATTCTTGAACACTCACACCTGTTGACATTTTGCTGTCACAAGAAAAGCCCTGAGAGAGGAGAACCCATTGAATTTATCTGTGCTTTTAGTGATTTCTGAGAGAAAGGTGGTATTGCAGCAATCCATTGAAGCCACGTACTATAGCAAAGCTAAAAGTCTATCACACAAAAGCACCACCTGTAACCACTCTTTTGAAAGGCAAGTCCTTGGCAAACAATGGCCCGAGTGAACCAGTTTAATCAGGCAGCAGTCAAGATCACTGAGACATAAATTAAGCATTCATCCTTGAGTAGCAGCCAAGCAGCCAAAGTCCCCATAATCCCAATTAATCCCATTTTGTGTGGTTGCCCTTGGGCCAAGGGCAGAGGGGAAGAGAATTTGCACATGCTGGTTCCGCATCAGCTCTTTACCTGTACAGGGGTGGGTCTGTAATAAAGGAGGGCACCTATGCAAGGGCTCCTGTCCTTATGTTGTAGCAGTCAGAGTCCTCCCCCCACCTCCATCCCCCTCAGCATCTGCAATCTGTCAGCAGAACTTTCTTCAAGGACATCCCTCACTTTTGGAGAGCTAGATGCTGGGTCTCCTTTGCAGACAGACGCGACTGTCTCATTCTCGTTTGTTTGTTCAACGGCATTGACTTCCCATCACCTACTCTTGTGGTCACACAGAGGGAACAAACACTCCACAATCCCCCTGGAACTCATTTTTGCCAACTGATTTTCCATTCTGGAGAAGTTGACTTGCTTCCTAGGGATAGGACATTTCCCTCCAGAGACCAGCTGTTGTGTCCACAGACAGAATCAGCCTAATGGGACCACTGCTTACCTCTCTTGCTCTTTGTGGCAAGGAAACTCGGTCTACTCTCTGCAAACATGTCCTCGTCTTTGCTGCAGTCACTGTGCTCGGGCCCCCAGGCCCCTTCCCACTTTACCAGAAGCCAGTCCAGACACTGGCTGTGTAAAAAGGGCTCTGTGGTGGCTGGCTGGCCACCAAAAGCCTTCCCCCTTTCTGTGAACATCCTAGCAGACCCCGTGTCCCAGCTTTCCTTATAGTTGAGGGGAGGAAGATGACATATGACTCGGTTCTCTCCAGCAGAACATGAGCACAAATGGTGTGCACCGTCTCTTGCTTTGGCCCATACAATCCTCCTGGACAAGCTTCTCCATGCTTGTTCCCCTTTTCTGGCTGACTGAGATGGAAATGCACCCCCTCAACTCCCCTGCCCCGTATTCTCCTGGAAGCCAAGTTTTAAAGATGGCAGTGTCACCGTCAGCCTGGGTCCCAGAATGACGACAGCGTAGAGCCACATCTCCCCTTGCCTTTTCCAACAATACTTTTCCAACCCTACCACACTGTTAGGTGAGCAAGAAATAAGCTTCCATTGTGCTGAGCAATTCTATGTGTGGGTCTGTTCATTACTACAGCCTAATCTACCCCAACCATACAGGCTCAAAACATGTCAGCTTCTGGACACTCTGTAGGGCTCAACCGCTGGACCAGCAATCTCTGACCACAAATCAGGAGAAAGGGAAGAGAGGTTGTGAGGGCTTCTCAGCACAACCCTAATCCTTCAACCCTGAGCTTCAGCAATTCCCTGATGGTAATGGGTCTCTATTCTAGTAACTCTGTCCACACCCATCTCTTCCTGTAGGTGAGCCCTTAGGTCCTTGGCCCTGATGGTGGGCTGGGCTCTGAGATTCTTCTCCAGCTGGAGGTACAGGTCTTTGTGGCTCTAGCTCAGCAGAGTCATTTGTGACTCAGGCTTATGAGTCAAGCCCACCAAAGGTGATGGAGAAGTAAGCCTTGACTTTTTGTGGAAATAAGAGCTAAGAAGAATCAGCATGAATCTCACTTCTGGGAAGAAAGAAAAGCACTGAAACTTTCCACTCTAAGTCACATTTAAGGAGAATGAGGGTCTGTGGGCCCTTGTTTTAACTGCCACTGAGTCCTTGTCAAAGTTTTCGTTTCGTGAGGAGTGTCAACTTTAATTTCCATTATTTCAGTTAATTGTTTAAAAATAAATTCGATAGAAATAAAAATAATGTCTCAGATTTATTTTTGAAGATGCTAAGTGTTAAAATTTGGAAGAAGAAATAGAAAATAGTATCCTCATTTTCATCACCAATATACTGGTGTCAAGAGATTGGACTCAGGGATTTTTTTTTTTTTTTTTTTGCGGTACGCAGGCCTCTCATTGTTGTGGCCTCTCCCGTTGAGGAGCACAGGCTCTGGACGCACAGGCTCAGCGGCCATGGCTCACGAGCCGAGCCGCTCCACAGCATGTGGGGTCTTCCCGGACTGGGGCACGAACCCGTGTCCCCTGCATCGGCAGGCAGACTCTCAACCACTGCACCACCAGGGAAGCCCATGGACTCAGGGATTTAATTAGCACTAAGAATAGGACAAATGGGACATGACGCACTGTAAACAGTGTTCAGTATAAAGAAAAACCACCTGTACTTCAAATAGGTAGGACTGTTTCTTCGAGAAAAAAAAAATGTATTAACTTGATTGGAAAGGATCAGACATGTTAACAGGCAATATAGAGAAGGTACAGCCAAGAAAAATCATTCACTCATAAAAATCATTATTTAAGAGAAAAATGTTGTTTTACTCAAACTCATTGATACTCATTTCAGTGTTGTTTTTTGTTTTTTTTTCTAAACTCTCCATTTGTTGATAAGAAGTTACAAAGCAAGGAGAGAGGCAATATGCCCCTGCAGATAAGTCAGTTCCCTCTAGATGGGTAGGTAACCCAGTTAAAACTAAGTTGCTTCTGGTTATCTCTTACATTGCTGGTGGGAATGTAAGTGTGATGATTTCTAAAAAAATTATACATTTACTATATGACTCAACAATTACATACTGGGCATTTGTCCCAAAGAAATAAAAACTTTTATCCACATGAAAACCTAAACACAATTGTTCATAACAGTTTATTTGCAGTAGCCAAAAGCGAGAAACAACCAAAATGCCCTACAATAGATGAATGAATAAACAAACTGTGGTATATTCATACCATGGAATATTACTCAGCAATGAAAAGGAACCAACTATTGATACATGCAACAACCTGGATGGACCTCAAAGGCATTATGCTGAGTGAATAAATCGATCTCAAAAGTTCAAACACCGTATGATATGATTTATATAGATAGCATTTGCAAAATGACAAAATTATAAAGATTAAGAACAAACTAGTGGTTAGCAGGGGTTAGGAATTGTAGGAGAATGCGGCGTAGGCAGAGAAATTGGTGGAAAAAAATGAGTTTCTAATTCCCACCTCACATGTTACATGTAATTTTTAATGTAAATTATCAAATATTTCTATCTCTATTTTTTAATGTGTGCTAAATATTTTTAAAAGGAGTAACTGAAGCCAGTTTCAGAATAATGGTGATGTAAAGCATATTTTCCAGTATGAAAGAGGAGGTCAGATGATCTATTTTAGTCAGGGGCTTCAAAAAGTGAGGGGGACACTCCAGGGGGTACAGAAGACAATCAATTGGATAGTGGGAAAGAAGTATTAGAATACTTAGAATTTCTATTTAGTGCATATCTTATGCATTTAAAATTTCTATTTTGGAGTATATGTTATGATGTATATATTAGTTTCATAGGACCAGTGTATCATTTACACATAAGTAAATGTGACTATGGGGATGCAAGCTCAAAAATGTTTTCCTTTTTTTTAAAAAAAATTTATTTATTGGGCTTCCCTGGTGGCGCAGTGGTTGAGAGTCCGCCTGCCGATGCAGGGGCCACGGGTTCGTGCCCCGGTCTGGGAGGATCCCACATGCCACAGAGCGGCTGGGCCCGCGAGCCATGGCCACTGAACCTGTGCGACCGGAGCCTGTCCTCCGCAATGGGAGAGGCCACAGCAGTGAGAGGCCCGCGTACCGCAAAAAAAAAAAAAATTATTTATGTATTTATTTTTGGCTGCACTGGGTCTTTGTTGCTGCGCCCAGGCTTTCTCTAGTTGCAGCAAGCAGGGGCCACTCTTCGCTGCGGTGCGCCAGCTTCTCATTGAGGTGGCTTCTCTTGTTGCAGAGCAGGGGCTCTAGGCATGCGGGCTCAGTAGTTGTGGCTCACAGGCTCTAGAGCGCAGGATCAGTAGTTGTGGCACACGGGCTCAGTTGCTTCGCAGCATGTGGGATCTTCCCTGACCAGGGCTCAAACCTGTGTCCCCTGCATTGGCAGGTGGATTCTTAACCACTGCGCCACCAGGGAGGTCCCTCAAAAATGTTTTCCTGATAGGAGTGCATGAAAGAATCCTCCCTAGAAAGATGTCAGGAGAGCCATGTTTGTTGGTCCTCTGTTTACCCTCAACTGTTGGTCTTTTCTTCTTACTCAACTTGCACTTTCTGTGCGAGAAACCAACTCAAAGAGTTGTAACTGCTATCACTATGGTAAAAGGGTAAGACTCTTATCTCCAGACCAGATTACACTCCTGAGCAATCTTCAAATTCAACTGCCCACAGAGCATATTCTATCAGTGTGGGCCCAATAAGCACATGCCCTCCCCCACACTCAAACTGAGCTCAATTTATCCAGCCCTCCTTATTTTAAACCCACTCCCTTTATTATATTCCTCATTCTTGTCTATAATTCACATGATCACCCTAGCTAGAAATATGGTGGTTATCTGAGATTCTTTTCCCCCTCTCTCTTGAATTTTACGTTGTTAATTTTTACTTTTTCATTATCTCTAAATTCCTCCTGTTTCAGCTCTCCATGTATCAACAAGGATAAACCTCACAAATATAAAAGAAAGTTGCAAAAAGATGCATGGTCCAGGGCTTCCCTGGTGGCACAGTGGTTGGGAGTCTGCCTGCCGAAGCAGGGGACACGGGTTCGTGCCCTGGTCCAGGAAGATCCCACATGCCGCGGAGCGGCTGGGCCCCGTGAGCCATGGCCGCTGAGCCTGCGCGTCTGGAGCCTGTGCTCCGCAACGGGAGAGGCCACAGCAGTGAGAGGCCCACGTACCGTGCAAAAAAGAAAAAAAGAAAAAAAACAAAGATGCATAGTCTGATAGGTACAATTCTAAATATAGGAAACAGTGTATATTGTTAATGGACACATACATGCATCAGAAAACTAAAAATCATGCATGGAAATAATGTATCCAACCTTAGGACAGTGATTGCCTCTAAGGAGGGAAGAAAGGAGGAGAAACTGAGGAATAAGGCTACATTTCTCTTTAAATAAAGAGGCAAAATTTTGACTTTTGTTAAGCTGGGTGTTGGTCACGTGAGTGTCAGTTATACTATTCTGTGAATTTTTCTGTATGTTTGAGATATTTCATAATTCAAAATTTTTTTTTAAAGAAAAATTCCTAATTCTTCTCCTCACCTCCCTGCCCATGGCCAAAGGGCCTAGTTCAGGCTCTTGGTATTTCTCTATGAATTACTACAAGTTCCTCACTGATCTCCCAGCCTCCTTTTTGCTCCTCTTTAACTTATCCATCACATGCAAACAAAACAAACATTCTAAAATGAAAACTGGAGCATGTATACCTCTGCTTGTGGCCCCTTTAATGGTTCTATATCAGTTAGAAAATGACATAAAATGCTGAATAGCAAACAACCATAAAAATCTCAGATGTATGCAACAATAAGCATTTATTTGGCCTATGAATATTGAAGTCGGCTGGGGGGTTTGGCTGACCTAGGCTGTGCTTCTGGGCTGGTCTGGCCCTGGTCCACATGGCTCTTACTTCACCAGCCTGAGCATGTCCTTCTCATGATGATGGCAGAGATGCAAGTAGGGAAATGGAAATACACAAGACCTAGGCTTGGATCACGTACACCATCACCTACACTTCACTGTATTGGCCAAAGCCAGACACTTGGCCAAACCCAAAGTCAAGAAGTAGAGAAACATACTTTAGATCTTTAGTGGTAAGAACTGCAAAGTCACGTGGCAAAGAATGTGAATACACAGAGTGGTAAAGAATTGGGGCCAATAGCATCGTTTTTCATAGATCCTAGCATTTAAGGATCAATTTTCTTCTCTTAGTGAGGCACAGACAATACTCTATGAAGGCATCCTGAGCCACCTCCTCAGCCTCATTGCCTGCTGCTCTACCCTCTGTGCTCAGGCCATTCTGAAACATTGGCATGTCTCTGAATGAGCCTGCAGTTTCTTCTCTCTTTGCCTCTGCATGTTATTCCTTCTGTCTTCACCAGGCAAGTGCCCATTTGTTCTTCATAACCTCAACTCAGATCTCCTTGACCAACCCATTCCCATGCAGGCCAATTTTCAGCTTCCACCTTCACACCAGTAAACCTGAGCATACCCCTTCCATTTTCATTGCATTTTGAGCACACAGTGTGGAAACCCAGCACCACTCTTACTCGACTCCTTTCAATCCTTTGGGAACAGAGATTTGCATCGTCAGTGCTTACCAATTTATTGAGGCTCAGTAAATGTTTTTCGATGAATACAATCTTCTGGCTATTGGTTAAACTTCCCTAGTTTCTAGAAACAAAGTAAGGTGTGCTCTGACCAGAAGACCACATAGTCTAGTTTTCAGGGCAAGTGAAAATCTAGTTGTAAATTAATACATTGATATCCTGGTAAAACCTTTATTTAGCTTAGAATCAGATCATTTTCAAATGAGCTGCACAAGGGGTACTGACCTTGAATCACAAGCCACCAGTAAGATGCCAGGTGAGGAGTGGCCTAAGAGCCAGCTGACCTTACCCATTATGTTACTATCAGTGTAATTTGAGGATGGAAGAGACCTGAGGTATATTTGCTTTATGAAACTGTACAATAGTAGGGTGTGTGAAGGAAATCAGAGAGTAAATTCCTACCTACTATGCTAATAGCTACAGTCATCCATCCCCAATTCTTGGAAGAGGCCTTAAAATCAGGCTGTGATTGAGGCCTCTACTATGCACTACTGCAGGAAGACAAAGGGAGGGAATGAATCCAAATGACCTTCTGAGCTGCTATGCTGAAATCACTTATATTTTTTTTGGTCAGTACAGCCTCACTTTGGAGTGATAAGTACCAGCCCCTTCTTTTTTTTTTTTTTTTTTTTTTTGTGGCACGCGCGCCTCTCACTGTTGTGGCCTCTCCCATTGCGGAGCACAGGCTCCGGACGCACAGGCTCAGAGGCCATGGCTCACGGGCCCAGCCGCTCCGCGGCATGTGGGATCTTCCCAGACCAGGGCACGAACCCACGTCCCCTGCATCGGCAGGCGGACTCCCAACCACTGCGCCACCAGGGAAGCCCCAGCCCCTTCTTTAAAACACCGTTGGGTTTTGTGTTCAAGGACAGCCCCCCAGCAGAAACACCCTACTTGGATCCTACACCACTTGGATTCATAAACAACCAAAAGAGTCAGTTAGGGACAAAAGTGAGCACAGAACGTACTACTAGAAACAATGGACTCACTGTTGTTTGTTGGCTTTTTTCTTTAGTGGGGGGAATGTAAATCAAAGAACAAGAAAACAACTTTTTAGTCAATCGAGCCGGGTAAATGACACCCCCAAGGCTTTACACATTCAAGAGACCTAATTACAGCATTAACAAATGCTTTACTACCACCAAGAGAAAGGACTAGCTTCGTCTGCTTCCATTTCTAATTTCCTTAAATACAGGAAAATGCGCGAAATAACTTTACGCCAATATTGCTTGCTACAAAGCAGAGTTCATTTGTGTGGTTCTGGCAAAGAGATTGTTCATCAATGTTGTGAATGTACACTAGAAGACATCTGATGTGAAATTCATAATTGAAATGTTATGAGCAGTTTAGCATATGGATCCTTCACATCCACTTAATTGCCAGTTTAGTAATAATTTTATGTAATGAGGCATTATTAATAATACGTGAAATACTAAATTGACGTAATACCCTAAAAACGTAATATGACATTTGCCACTGAAAGAATATTATGATTCTAGGCGTCTTTACTACGATTTCCAAAACATATGCGATATTACATAAAATATTAATCTTTACAAACAGCTTGGTTATGATGTATTTCAAATTCATTCTCCAGGTTATAATTTCTTTTTTACAAAATGTGCAAAACTTTGTCCTTGTGGACTCACGTTGCAACTGTTGCTTAACGCTCCCACCCCGCTGGGTGGTTGCCATCTCGCTCCTCCTCCATTGAAGTGGCATCTGATTCACCAGGAGGGGTAAGTGAGACAGAAAAGTCGGAAAGGTTTGTCCCAGTTCAAGCACTGAGTAAAAAGAGGGAAGCAGAAGCCAAATGCTCTCTATTGACAGACTCCTCAAAGTTTCATCACACCTCAGGGATTATTAAAATATCTCAATACAGGGCTTCCCTGGTGGCACAGTGGTTGAGAGTCCACCTGCCGATGCAGGGGACACGGGTTTGTGCCCCGGTCCGGGAGGATCCCACATGCCGCGGAGTGGCTGGGCCCGTGAGCCATGGCCGCTGGGCCTGCGCGTCCGGAGCCTGTGCTCCGCAACCGGAGAGAGGCCCGAGTACTGCAAAAAAAAAAAAAAAAAAAATTCTCAATACAGTTCCTAAAACCTTCTGATTGGGGCCATGATTATCATTTGCATTTGCGAGGCCTGAGGGAAGAATGCAAATGGAGACTCACATACTGCGGGTTTACATATTTTAAAAGTTATAAGTGAAGCAAACTATTAACTAAAATACGATCCTTTCTACCTTGACAAAAGTCTGTCAAAACGACAAAATGGAAAAATATGTAAAAAGCCTTGGTTTTTAATATGAATTAAAATCAGGTAAAATATAGAATATCAAAAACAACTAACCCTGATTATTACTATTCTTTATTATTGTTATTCCACTGTTGGGCTATGAATGAGTAATGAAATAAAAATATATATAATTCATAAAAAATTAAAATTCAGCTCACAAAATTTGTTTTTCTTGCTATTATTTCAGCAAAATTTCTAAAGAGCTGTTATAATCAACATTTTAACATTACTTGTGTCCTATTGACAGTAATGACCTAAATGACTAAAAAGCAGAATGTCATTGTAGGCAGATGGAAATTCTAATATATTTTCATAATATATATTAAATGTAAACATTCATATTTTTCATATATTTTTTCAAAAATTTCTAAAATATTCACAATTATGCATTAAACTTAAAAGGTAGAATGAAAATTGTAATTGATAACTATCATTTAAATCCATTTATTTAAATAATGCTGCAAATTTTAATTTAACCCTTTGAAATTTTAATTAAATTTTTATAATTAAAATCTTTGTATTTTATAAGGACAAAACTATTTGCAGTTACAGCATTTTACGTTCATCTGGTTGCCAGGGTAAAGAACAAGCATCACACTTCCACATGCGTGTCTAGACAAATATATCTATATAAATCTATATAGACATACAGATTTAAGAGTAATACGATCAGTTAATACTGCAAAATGTTCCTAAGGCATCATGTGCAATCGTTGCAAATTCCACACGAGCTTGTGAACCAGGAATTGGAACGCAACTGGAAGAGAAGTAAGAAAATGGATGCTAAGCACTACTGGGAAACAACACTTCATTGTATAATAGTCTATTACCTTCATGCTGACAGGAAGGATTTGACAAGTTAATTAACTTGTCCTTTCTCTTACCTAAGCACTTTAGCCTCTTAAGTCTCCCTGCACTCAAAAGCAGTGTCCGCCTCCTCTGAAGCTGGCAGTGGCACAACCCATGCATCTCAGCATTTGGATGCAGTTGCCTTTTGTTTTGAGGACACAGGGCGGGGGCGGGGGGGTGGCGGGGCAGGAAATGTAGAAAAGTGTTTCCTGGGGCCTGGAAGGTATTAGCCATGTAAGCAGATATTTAGAGGTTAGGGTTTTTCTATGTAAGCACTGAGCACTGGATCCCAAGTGACAGAGGTGCACATGTTCCTTGATAAATGTGTGTGTGTGTGTGTGGGTGTGTGTGTGTGATTGTAGGATCCTCTAAAGTGCAGGTTCCAGAACAGGACTACCTCTTGCCTGGCTCTAAGTGCAACACAGAACGTGGTACACATACACAGAAAGAGTTTAATAAATGTTGCTCCCATACGAAATAATAACACTGCCTCAAAGAATCTGAAATTTTCCCCTACATACTTCCCTTTTTGAGCCAGACTTTAGCTCAGATCTTTCTCCATCTATTCGTGGTGTGTTTGCTGGCAGTCGGGGTGGGGGGGGCAAGGGGGGAGTGGCCATCACCTTTAAAATTTTGTATCTATGTCCAAGGCTGGTTTAGCTTATCACATAGGTATTGCCATACAGCATGTTATAGCACTGAAATTCCTCCACAGCATTTGTGGAGTAGTGGTTTTCCTGAACCCTATGTGTGCCTCTAACCCTCATATCGCCCACCTCCCTTCCTTGGGACCGACTTCCCAAGATCTCTACAGAGAATCTCCAAGACTCTGCTTCAGTGCCTAAGCCACATGTGTGGCTCAATATTTTTAATATCACCCGTGTCAATGTCGTATAGCAGGGAGAAATACAGGTGAAAGGGACAATGGGTTAACACCATTTGCACTTGCATCAACAATATTTTAAAGAGCATCACTGGTGGAACACTGGTAGGATATCTCTGGATGGCACCAATTTATCTGAATAATAGGAGAAGAGATGCCCTTTCATTGTGAGGTTGGCTACTGAAATCTGATTCAGGGTCAGTTAGAAGGAGAGCTATTTCCATGCTGACAGATGTCCAGTAGCTTTTGTCAAGTGAGTTGGTGGCCTTTATCCAGTTCCAAGTGGCCAGATGTCCAAATCACTAAAATCACTATTCTAAGCAGATGTGTGATCTGATTAAGGCCCTTCTTGGGCTTTTTGACTCAGAGTTCAAAACTGAATTGGAGCAGAGATTGAGACAGACCTGTAGGGAAGAACTACAGCATATTCTGATTCTAAGACAAAACCGAATGCTTAAATGTACCCAGCACTAACCCATTTCGTAGAGTAACCTAGGATTTGATCTTCATGAAATATTATTTTAGCACCTGTCGAAAAGTCTGCAAGAAAACAATTGGTTATTAAAAGTAATTGTGTTATTTCAATGTTGAATATTTTTTGTACTGAATGTTCATCAAAGGCTGGTGAGAATGAAAGGAAGGAAGAAGAGGCTAACATAATAGGACACTTTCCAAGTTAAAGTCACTTATTGTGATTTCCAAACCCAAGTTAGCCCAGCCCCTTCCAAGCCCAGATTGAGTGTGGCCTAGGGTTTCTTCCAGAGCTTGGCCCAGCACCAAGAGTTTGCTATTATGAAATAGATTCAACCTTTATATGTATTTTTATACTGTCCATGTTCAGAGACACATGCATCCTTAAGGTTATACAGTTTGGAAATCTCTCTTTAAGAAAAGAATATCAAATCATAAATTCAAAATTTGTAGGGCCCCAACCAGGGCTTTACAAAGGGCCCCTGCAAGTAAGGGGCCCTGAAACGTAAGCTCCAGGAGCATCTTGGTGGACCCACCTCTGTCTAGACAGTTCTCCCTGTGTAGTAGGAACCAACAGACTCTGTGGAGCTGTGACCTTCTTTTCTTTACTCCTTGTAAGTTCTTTGTTGTGCTATTGTGCCTGCCGTAAAGGAAAATGCAATTTGGGCAAAATCCACCAGATTTCTGTAGCAGGAGAAAACGGATTTTCTGTCATTTAAAAGAGATCTGATTAAAGGGCCACTCCCATATAAAGTCTTGATGAAATGTGAGTTGTGTGGCCAGATTAAAAAAAAAAAAAAGATAGAATCTGTGCTGCTTTCTTTAAGCTTAAAAATGGGTATAGCTGGTATCCATATCTGGAAAACTCTTTCAGATCAACAATATAGTGTCAACCCCCGTACACTCTGAGGTGGTATGGGAGGGGGAGCAGGCCAGTTATTGTATAACTAATGTCTTATCCCCCTTATTGTGCCATGTAAAGCAGAACATGGAGGGTAGGGATTGAAATGACCGTGGTATCATTCAGGAATTTAAGTTGAGATGTTGTTTCTGAAGGTTTATTTCCATTTTCTCTAAAAAGATAAATTATAGAAACATTATTACATCCTTCCCTCTTTCTAAGTTTATGGGAGGCAGTGCCTTTGAGAGTCAGGTGGGAGTCCAAGTCCTGAGTGGGGCAATCCAAGGGAGACGGTATACAAGATCCTATGGGACAGACAAGGATGAGACAAAATGGCCAGGCACCTTAGCAACTTGCTCTGTTCCTGGGCAGGACTCATGTTCTGGAGTCAAGAGGAGGCATCTGGATCCTGGTGATGAAGGTGAGATAACTTGAGTTTTTCATGAGTCATTTAGAAATATTTTTGGATTTCTAAATGTATCAATATTTCTTTTAACTTACTTCTTTTCATTAACTTCTAACTGTGTTGTGATAACTTTTCTTAGCTTCCCTGGTGGCGCAGGGGTTAAGAACCCACCTGCCAGTGCAGGGGACCCGGGTTCGAGCCCTGGTCTGGGAAGATCCCACCTGCCGTGGAGCAACTAAGTCCATGTGCTACAACTACTGAGCCTGCGCTCTACAGCCTGAAAGCCACAACTAATGAGTCGGAGTGCCACAACTACTGAAGCCCGTGGGCCTAGAGCCCATGCTCTGCAACAAGAGAAGCCACCCAATGAGAAGCCCACGCACTGCAACAAAGAGTAGCCCCTGTTCGCCGCAACTAGAGAAAAGCCTGTGTGCAGCAACAAAGAACCAACACAGCCAAAAAAAAAAAAAAAATGTGAAACATATGACCTAGCATATCATCTATTTTTGGAAATGTTCCATGTGTGCTTAAGAAGAATGTCTACTCTCCAACTGTTGATAGGAGAATTCTATATATGCTCATTAAATGATGTTTATTAGTTGTGTTCAAATCTTCTAAGCCTTCACTGATTTTCTGCCTGCCTAACCTATCAAAATCTGAGGAAGAAAAGGAAAACAACTCAGTTTTAAAGTGAGTAAAAGAATCATGCCTCCTGATTTCACACTACATTACAAAGCTATACTAATCAAAACAGCATGGTACTGGCATGAAAACAGACACGTAGATTGATGGAACAGAATAGAAAGCCCAGAAATAAACCCACACCTACATGGTCAATTAACCCATGACAAAGGATGGGGAAAAGACAGCCTTTTCAAAAATTGGTTGGGGACTTTCCTGGCGGTCCAGTGATTAAGACTTCATGCTTCCATGGCAGGGGGCATGGGTTTGATCCCTAGTCAGGGAACTAAGATCCCACATGCCACATGGTGCAGAAAAAAAAAAAAATGGTGTTGGGAAAACTAGACGGCCACATGCAAAATAATGAAACTGGACTACTATCTTACACTATACACAAAAATTACCTCAAAATGAATTAAAGTCTTTTGAATGTAAGACCAGGACCATAAAACTCCTAGGAGAAAACATAGATGGTAAGCTCCTTGACATCACTCTTGGTGATATTTTTTTTTAGATCTGACTCCAAAGGCAATGGCAACAAAAGCAAAAATAAACAAATGGATCATATCAAACTTAAAAGCTTTTGCAGAGCAAAGAAAACCATCAACAAAATAAAAAGGCAACCTACTGAATGGAAGAAAATATTCATAAATCAGTATTTTTCTTCCATTCAGTAGGTTAATATCCAAAATTTACAAAAAGGGTTAATAAAAGGAGTAAATACCCAAAATACACAAAAGCTCATATAGCTCAATAGTAACAACAACAACAAAAACCAAGCCAATTAAAGTTGGGCAGAGGTTCTGAACAGACATTCTTCCAAAGAAGACACACAGATGGCCAACAGGCACATGAAAAGATGCTCAACATCACTCATCATCAGGGAAATGCAAATCAAAACCACAATGAGATATCACCTCATACCTGTCTGAGCAGCTATTATCAAAACAACTAGAAATAACAAGTGTTGACGAGGATGTGGAGAAAGGGGAGCCCTTGAGTACTGTTGGTGGGAATGTAAAATGGTGCAGCCACTATGGAAATAGTATTACTCAAAAAATTAAAAACAGAACTACCACACAATTCAGCAATTCCCCTTCTGGGTATTTATCCAACAAAAATGAAAACGCTAATTTGAAAAGATATATGCACCCCTATGTTCATTGTAGCATTATCTACAATAGGCAAGATATGGAAGCAACCTAAGTGTTCATCGATGGATAAATGGATAAAGAAGATGTGGTATGTATACATATATAAATACATATACAATGGAATACTACTCAGTCATAAAAAATGAAATCTTGTCATTTGCGGCAACATGGATGGACATTGAGAGTATTGTTTTAAGTGAAATAAGTCAGATAGAGAAAGACAAATATTGTATGATTGCACTTATATGTGGAATCTAAAGAATAGAACAAACAAAACTCATAGATACAGAGAACAGACTGATGGCTATAAGAGAAGAGGGGGTTGGGTGTGGGCAAAATGGGTGAAGTGGATCAAGAGGTACAAACTTCCAGTTATAAAATAAATCATGGGAATGTAATGTACAGAATGATGATTCTGGTCAATAATAATGTATTGCAAATTTGAATGTTGCTAAGAAAGTAAGTCTTAATTGTTTTCATCACAAGGAAAAAACTTTTTTAACTTTGTATGGTAACATGCTAACTAGACTTACTGCAGTGTCATTTCACAATGCATACAAATGTTGAATCATTATGTTGCAAACTTGAAACTAGTGCTGAATGTCAGTTATACTTCAGCTATAAAAAATAAAACAAAATGAACAAAAGACTTGAATAGGCATTACACAGACTAGAAAATATTTACAGCCAATACACATCCAAGAAGAGGCTTAACCTCATTAGTAATTAGAGAAACATAAAGACTACAAAGAGATACCATTTTTCATTCATTTAATCTGCAAAATTCAACAAGTCTGACAGTACCAGTTGTTGAAAGGATATAGATCAGGAGGATTTCTTATATATTATTAGTGGGAGTATATAAAGGCACAACCACTTTGAAAACTAATGTGACGTTATTTTGTAAACATGAACATTTATATACTCCAAGGCGGATCAGTTCTATAACCAAGAGAAATTCGTACACACATGCATCAAAAGATGTGTGTAGGGCTTCCCTGGTGGCGCAGCGGTTGAGAGTCCGCCTGCCGATGCAGGGGACACGGGTTCGTGCCCCGGTCCGGGAGGATCCCACGTGCCGCGGAGCGGCTGGGCCCGTGAGCCATGGCCGCTGAGGCTGAGCGTCCGGAGCCTGTGCTCCGCAACGGGAAAGGCCACAACAGTGAGAGGCCCGCGTACCGCAATCCATATTCGAAAAAAACAACAGCAAAAAAAAAAAAAAAAAAAAGATGTGTGTAAGGAAGTTCACTGCAGCACTACTTGTAATAGCAAAAAACTAGAAAAGATTCAAATACCCATCAACACGAGAAAAAATAACTAATGGAATATGTTACAGCAGTAAATAATGAATTAACTATAACTACCTGCAACAACAACAGATGGGTATCAGTAACACAATGTTACATAAAAAAACAAAAAATCAAGTCCCAGAAGTTACAAAGTTCCCTACAGTTTGTACTACTTGTTTTATGAAGGCATATACACACACACACACACACACACACACACACACACACACATAATAAAACATTTATCCTATTGCATATACGTAAGATAAACACACACTGTAGGACAGTGATTATCTTCTGGGGGCAAGGTGACAAGATAGGGGAGGAACACAAAGGTGGGTGTAAGTTATTGTCAGTGGTTTAGTTTTGGCATCAAGTGGTGATTTCATAGGTGCTTAATACATTACAAGAATAAAGAAATAAATAAAAGATAGTGCCACACATGAACAATGAAGCCTATATATCATAAGCAACTAGAACAGAATAGTTCTGTCTGCTTGAGGTTCCATTTAAATGTAAATAAATGAAAGATAGGGGAAGGCCTGGGGAAAGCCCAGATGTAATGAAGGGGTGGGAGAAACCCAAGCTTTAGCTGTCTGATTGTACTGTGAAGCATAATTTGGCTGGGTCTGCAGACATCTGATCCCCCCAGGCTGGGTTGATGGTAAACAAGTCTGATACTCTTACAGATCAGGTGCCTCAGTTCCACTCACGTTCAAGAGCAAGGGGGCTGTGATGATGCTATCTGTAGGAGGAGCCCTTTTCCACCTCTCACCAGCCCCAGTTCAATCCTGTCTTGACCAATGCTCAGCTAACTGACAGGGGCTGAGGCTTTAGGATAAGGATGGAGCCTGCTTTTAATGAACTAGAGGGGAAGAGCTCAGGAGGCAATTGTTCAACCTCACTCTTTTTCCACCTTCCAGCATCTTCCACTGGCCTCACAGAGCAAATGGGGCTGCAGCTTCCCTCTGGAAGCCAGAGGGCAAAGGATGCATTGAGGCAGTCCGTACAGGTCAGCCTGCCAGGGCACAGAGCAGGCTGGAGAAGGGTGGGAGTAGATCTGAAGAGACAAGCAGAAAATATCCACCAAGGAAGAAGAAACAGAAGTGCTGAGGGAGGCTCCTGAGAAAGCTTCTGAAAGGGAGACAGACTTTTTAGCCATCTTTTCTCTTCTTCCTTCCTGGAATGGAGATACAATGCCTAGAAGCACAGGTGTCATATTTTGGCCATGGAAGATGCAAAACACATTTGAAGAATGGTGAATCAGGAAGATAGAGCCTGGTTCCAGAGCAGCCATGAATATAAGCTATAGCCCCAGAGTCATTGTTACATGATAAAAAATCAAACAAACCAAACTTTTAACATCAGGCTTCTGTTACATGAAGCCAAATGCAATCCTGACCAATTCAGATACCTTGCCAAAGTCTCTGATCAGATATGCTGAATTATTAAGTAATTTTCTATTCCTTCCAATGTACTAGATGATAAACATCATTTTGGAATCATTTGAGTTAATGTTTGAGACTTCATAAAAAATAGATTCATTCATCTTCATTTTTTAAATTTAAAATTAACACTTTAATTGATAGTAGAAATAAGCTGAAAGTCACTAATTTTTCTTTTATCTTCATATTAACTGACAGACATCCCAAAGTTTTTATTCATTTTTCTGGCTCATTTAAGATAGCTTATTTTGGGAGTAAATAAGTTGAGGTGTCAAATTTGTAAAATATGGTTAATTAACACTTCTATCTAAAACAGTTGATTACCAAGTCTAAAAATATACTGATTTCTAATGCACCAACCTGTATAAAGACTTTTTACTTAGAAAATAATTATGAAAATATGGCAAGAAATAGAGTAATATCACGATCACTCTTATGATTAATTCTCTCCCAAAGACAAAATGAAATGAAACAGCTCTCTCATAGCTGAATAAACAAGAAAAGATAATACATAATAGATTAAATGTATATCTATTTATCCATCTATTAGTATGCCTTATATGATACATTAAATATTACTGAAAAGCCATACAACTTCTCAAGAGCATCTAAAATGTTTGAATATCAGTGAATATTTTGACTACACTAGAGAAGTTTGCCAGCTAAAGGAATTTCAGCTAGTGGATTTTATGGTAAAGAAAATAATTACATTTGTAGTTAACCGTTTTATAAAATCTACCTCTTATGAATTGGGGCAAAGCTGTATACAGAAAAACCTGTGATGTGTGACTAATCTGACTTCTTAGTCAGAAGCCTGTGAAAGATTTTGTAGCTCTTTGTAGGCCAATTAGGTCTCACAGCCTCACAGTCACCAGAGGCCTCTTTAACTGCATCTTCAAACCTGAAACTGTTGGCAGTTGATGCTCAGAGAAATGAGGTGTCAGGGGTGTTGGTGACAAAACTTAGAGTGGTGGGTCATGGGCAGGATCTGTGTATGCCAGGGGCATTTAAAGGAAATGCAGACAGATGGAACGACGGCACACACCGACTTCCTTTGGGCTCAGATTGATAAAAATAAATTGACTCAACACACTGTGGTTTAATAACATGAAACTTTTCTTTGGAATTCTTACTGCATTATTTTGTGCAGCCCTTGTTATTCAGATCAGATCTCCCTTCATAAAACGTCTGGTGGGGGGGTGGGGGAGGACTTCCCTGGCAGCCCAGTGGTTAGGACTCTAGGCTTCTACTGCAGAGGGCAGGGGTTCAATCCCTGGTCTGGGAACTAAGATCCCACATGCCACGCAGCCAATAAATAAATAAAACGTCTCAAAAAAAAAAAAGTCTCAGGGGGATATCTAGTAAAAAAATGCGGTTTTGGTTGCTGTCTCTGTGTAGCCAAAGATGGAGAAGGCTTATTACCTTTGGTCTCCAACCTTTCCCTTAGAGATATTGTTTGGATTAATCTTATATAGTAGAGACTGGCCAACTGTTCTCTTTTCCTCCCAGGCACTCAGTTAAACTATATTTCCCAGTCTCCCTTGGAATAGGTGCAGCCATCTGATAAGTTCTGCCCAGTGGAATATGGGCAGAAATGATGTACACCATGTTTAGGCCTGGCACACAGCAGTCCTCCCTTCTTTTTCCCTTATGTCAGCTAAACACAGGATCCTCTGAAGGCTTTAGAGAATGAAGCCACTATTCTGCAAGGAGCCTGGCTTCCTAAAAGACTGTGGAGCAGTCTCCCTGCCAACCCTTATTGGATTGATGTGAATAGGGAAAAGAATAACAGCAAAACTCATTAATGGGACACACCACTAAGATTTTAGGACTATTTGTTATAGCAATTAAAACACCCTGACTAATACATCTTAAGATCTGTATATGAAAAGAATACTGTTATAATTATCTTCTCAATTCATACATACAAATAAAAATGTGTGCATAGGCAACTTACTGATCATTCCAGTAAAAGTCTAGAAAATACCCATTCCCTAATGACTTTAACATATTTTGGCATATAGTTCTACAGTCTTGATAAGTATCAGACTTCATTTTGGGGGAACAAATGTCAGAACTAAGGGCTTTCATTCCTATTTTCTTCACCTGGAATCTATTTTAAAAACCATTCACTTCTTAGAAAATTATTCATTTTCAGTATTACTCAAATGATGATATCAATATATCAGAATATAAGACCCTGTCACCTCTATTTAACAAGGAAGAAAAATAATTGCATATGTAGTTTTTAATTGTTTCCAAAATCTTTTAAAACCAATCTTATCTTTTGGAACAATAAGAATAAGTGCTTGTATCACTGGCATATGATCACAAGAAATACTTCTGTGATTGTTAAAACACTAATTACTGCACTTATGCAATCCTGCCATGGGTATCCTACTCTTTTTTTAAATTAATTTTTATTGGAGTATAGTTGCTTTACAATGTTGTGTTAGCTTCTACTGCATAGCAAAATGAATCAGCCATCCATGTAATGTACACTGGAGTATAGTTGCTTTACAATGTTGTGTTAGCTTCTACTGCATAGCAAAATGAATCAGCCATCCATGTACATATATCCCCCCCCCCATTTAGGACACTACAGTGCATTAAGTAGAGTTCCCTGTGCTATACAGTATGTTCCCATCAGTTGTCTATTTTATACATAGTATCAATAGTGTATATGTGTCAATCCCAATCTTGCAATTCCTCCCACCCCACCCCTTTCCCCCTTGCTTTCCATACATTTGTCCTCTACATCTGTGTCTCTATTTCTGCTTGGCAATTAAGATCATCTATACCATTTTTCTAGATATCCTACTTTTACTATGTGCTCAATATATTCAGATAAACTCTAGCTTGCACAAATAGTTCTTGGAAATGGCTTATTCCCTCAAAGTCTTTACTCACCCCAATCCTGTAGTACGCTATTTGACCAAGTTAAGAATGTTTGACCACAAAAGCATAGTGAGCTTCCAGTTATTTTTTCTCTTAGATGCTTTCAATCGACTACTCAGAGATTAGTTTTCCCTACACAGAGTCATTGA
>NW_006799780.1:1052350-1061751 GCF_000442215.2 Lipotes vexillifer
TTCCCTACACAGAGTCATTGAGCTCAGTCATCTCAAAATAGCTAAAACAAAGCAGTATAGATCAGCTCCAGGTTCAATGGTCACACTGGAGGAGCACAATTCATTTGTTAATTAAATGCATACTATCTACACCACTGCCTCCAGTTAGCTTCAAATTTCTGTTTACAGGCTTGGTTTGCCTAAGAAGTGAAAACAAAATAGACACCTCCCTCTGCTCCTGCTAAATAGTCTTCCACGGAAGCTTTTCTCCCACTCCGAGTAGCAGATCAGCCCAGTAGCATTTTAATGAATGTCAACTCTGCTACTTGTTTCTCCCTACACCCCAAAATTAATAATATAATTTGATGGTAACATAATAATTGATAATTTATATCAATAATTTGACAGTAACACAATTTGGGGGAACAACCAACTGCCATATTATGATTCTACCCAGAAGCCCCAGGGATCAGCCTGATTTGGACCTAAACTTGTGGACAGATTTTGCCCTGGATATGACTTGAGTCTGCTCAATACTGAGCTCCCTGAGGGCAGGGACTGTATCTATTTGGCTTTCTGCTGTGTATGCAACACCCGGTGCAGGGCCTAGATTATAGCGGTTTCTCAAAAAATACGTTATAGAAAGGAAGCAGTATCAAGAGATAAGGCTAGAGAACCTCATTTTATATTTTTCTCTCTATATACATATCTATATAGATATTCTTTTTCAGATTATTTTCCATTATGGGTTATTACAAGAGGAACCAGTAATTTTAAGTAGGGGATGCACATGAATACATCTTCATTTTTAGAAAAGCTCCCTCTGGCAGCGTGTGCCAGCTGCACTGGACTCCAAGCTATGTGAAGGGAGGGGACTCTGCCTGTCTTGTTCATCATTGGTATTCCCAGTACAGAACACAGGGCCTGGAACATATAACCTACTCAAGAGTTACCTGCTAAATGAATGAATTAAAAAGTCTATGAAGCTTGTCTCTGAATCTTGCAGAAGAACAGAAAAGTTTTAGGGCCTCATGAGGAATTTTGACCTCCTCTAGGTTAGCCCTGTGATTTGACTTCGCTGGTCCTTGACCCTTCTGAACTTCTAAGAAATTCACCAGAGCAAAGTGAGACATCACTCTGATCTAGAGACATCTTTTGGACCCAACTAGACATATCTCTTGGGTCTAAAGTAGAACTGATTCATTCTCCAAGACATAGAGTAGGATGAGCCATCCTCCTGGAGAACATTTTCTCAAGGGACATTTGCAGGATGCCTGGAGGTCCTTGTCAGCCCATTCCCAAAATAACAGCGCTCCAAAGGATACAAACCATAGGACCAGCAGTTAATTTTATGGCTGATAAACATGTTTCAACCTTGAGCTCCCCAATGTGTTTCTGTGGGTCGACTAGGCAGCCTCTGGAGTGCTGACCTTTGAAAAATGGGCATCACAACCTGACATTTGAGGCTGTTCAGTGCCTGTGGTGTCCGCACAGTTCAATAAGTCTTGCTTCTCACAAAGCCTCCTTGCCTGCTAACCCTGACTGTTCCCTAATATAAATGAGAAAATTAAACATTTATTTTGATGAGAAAATAGTACTCTCTCTTCGACACTTCCTCACACCCTCACCGATGGGATTTAGTTATAGTTTTTAGTAGCTGTTTTTACACTTTTAATTATTTTGTAGAGTTAAAATACGTAATAATGGATAACTGTGCAATACATTAAATACTTATGGGTACATTGTGCCTTCTGTTATAATATAAAATCCATCTATTCTGGTTGATGGGTTTTAACCTCACACAGAATACTTTAAACTCCATTTGGACTTGTGCCTACAATCACCTTAGCAAAGTCTCTTAAGTAACTGCGCACAGCCTAATTAGTATGCATTATCAATTAACAAACTTAATAGCCGGCAGATTGATTAGATCCTCTGTTGCAGGGGCAGAGCTGAAGCGAAACAGAATGAAAAATCATTGCATGCATACACTGCAGCTTTGTTATTTTCTCAGATACCCTCCTCCTCCTTCACATTCCTTTAATTAATGCATGCATATGGTTCTGCGTATCTGGTAAACCTGAGCTTTCCCTGACTCCTTCATAAAGCTCATTCTTAAACAGAGGGATTCCCTGCTTCCATTTTCTTTGGGGGGCTCTGCATAGATCATTTTCACCCCTCTTCTTGCCCTTTGCGTCGCACTGAATTTTAAAGGGCTGCTTCTCCCAGCCTGGTTATCCTCCCGGTGGTGGAAATGGGAGAGGAATACAAAGATGAGTGGGAAGCATGTGCTTTTTAACACAGAGGACCGCCCGGGAGTCACACTGGTGGGGCTTTGACAACCGTAAAGTGCTTCTAGCAATTATTTCCAAAAAGAATGGTACAAATGGACTGTCCTGTTATATCTTGTCTATTTTTGATGGACTGGAAACAATATGAACAAATGAAGGAAAATCTACATTCCCTGAAAGCGGGGATCAAGCTAAAAGGAGTCGCCAACTGCACTGTTCATAAAACACTGGCATTATAAGAATTTTACACCTTCCATAAACTTTCATCACAAAACTCTAAAAAGACTTCTGAAGACATTTCCAACACCGTAAACTGTCACCCTGTAGTGCTGGCTTGGGTTTTATTTTTCTATTTTAAACAAAGTAACGGTTCACGTCAGTTTTTCATTTACTAGCTGTTCTCGGGTATAGCATCTTTCTGCTTCTATGTGGGAAGAGTTATAATTAGGATGCGGAGGAGGCACAGAGAAGTGTTTTTTTAAATTTTGAAGCAACCTGTATGCCTGTGGTTTATTGACTGTTCCCTCCAAAATCATATCAGGCATAATCCCAGGTCTAGAAAACTTTTTCTTGACTGTCCTTCAAAAGGAAGTTTCCTGCCGGCCTCTCTGACTTCACCTCCTGCCGTTTTCCTCTTAGTTCATGATGTTCCAGCTACATCAGTCTTCTCACTTCCTGAGCACACAGAGTTCCTTCCTCTCACTTGCTTCTCTCAGCCTGGGATGCCCCTCCCTTCTGATGGTTTGCTTTTTCTTATCATGAAGGTCTCAGCTCAGCTATCACCTGCTAAGAGAGGCCTTCCCCAATGCCCCAGTCTAAAGTAATGCCCACTCCCCTTGCCCAACCACCATACTCTTTTCATCACTCTATCATATTAATGTCATAGCTCTTCCACTGTCATACATGATCTTACTTACCTGCTTCTTTATTTAATATATTCATCCCTTCTAAGAATGCAAGCTTCTCATTAGGAAGGAGCTCATCTGTTTATTCCTGTCTGTTTGGCTTCAACACTGAGCACAGTTCCAGCACATTTTAGGAGCTTAATAAATGTCTGTTGAATAAACTATGATTGAATAAATGAATAGAGAATGAATAAGGAGTGGGCATTAGTGTAAATGTGCATGAGAAGAGAAAAGGGGGTCAACACTGAACCCAGAGTAACACCAACATTTACTAAACGAGTCCATGGGCAAAGGGCATATCTCCAAAGAAGACAGGCAAATAGCCAACAAGCACATGAGAAGATGTTCATCCTTAGCTATTAGGGATATACAAATCAAAATCACAAGGTACCCACTAGGATGGCTAGAATAAAAAAGACAGATAATAATAAGTGTTGGCAAGGATATGGAGAAATTGGGACTTCCATACATGGCTGGTGGGAATGTAAAATGATGTAGCCTCTGTAGAAAACAGTCTGGTAGTTCCTCAAAATGTTAAACATAGAGCTGCCATATGACCTAGTAATTCCACTGTAAAATACACACCCTAGAGAAATGAAAACATATGTCCACACAAAAACTTGTACATGAATGTTTATAGCAGCATTATTCATTATAGCCAAAAACATCCCAAAGTCCATCGGCTGACAAATGCATGAATAAAATGTGGTCTATCCATACCATGAATTACTATTTGACCATAAAAAGGAATGGCAGGCTGACACCCACTACAACATGAATAAACCTTATGTTTATGCTAAGTGAAAGAAGCCAGTCACAAAAGACCATATATTATATTTCATTTATATGAAATGACTAGAAGAGGACGCTCTACAGAGACAGGCAGTGGGGAATGATACAGGGAAAAGGCATCATCAAGTAGCATCAACCAGAGCTGAATCCCTCAGGGACCTCTGGGAAGTGGCACAAACACTCGCCTCAGCATTGTCCTGCTCAGGCAAGGCAGGGTGCGTGTTTATACAGCACCTCCCGCTTCCAGGGGAGTGAGTGTTCCAGCACCCGCCCCCCACACACACGCACTGGCACAGAATGGCCTTCAGTAGTCGGGGCAGATCCTACCTGCCGGCAGACACCGGGAAGCACCACCACGAGGGCCGAGGGCTGGGGAGGCACTGGCGCGTCCTGGAGGGCAGGAGGCAGGGAGGCCAGGCCCCGCGCAAGGCTGGGGAGGCAGCCTTGTGCTCAGAGCAGGTGGCGAGGTCAGAGGCTTGAGGAGGGTGAGGAGGGGTTCACACCTCTGTAGCCTGGCCTTCTGTGAGACAAACTCTCCGTGGTCCAAGCTGGCTGACTCTGCACCTAGCGCCCTCCCCCTCATCCCACCAACATCCCATGATCCATCTCCGCTCATTTCTTGAGCCCTTGTGTCTGCCTTTCACGTGTCAAGCCCACCAGCAATCTGTGAGACCCGGAAGGGTATGGGCCACAGCTGTGTGATCTCAACGCCTAACTGCTCCCACCTGGGAACAGAGCCTCTGCGATAACATGGAGGATAGTGAAGCTGTTTTAAAAGTTTTGTTCTGGGGCTTCCCTGGTGGTGCAGTGGTTGAGAGTCCGCCTGCCGATGCAGGGGACGCGGGTTCGTGCCCCGGTCCGGGAAGATCCCACATGCCGCGGAGCAGCTGGGCCCGTGAGCCGTGGCCGCTTGAGCCTGCGCGTCCAGAAGCCTGTGCTCCGCAACGGGAGAGGCCACAACAGCGAGAGGCCCGCGTACCGCAAAATAAATAAATAAAAGTTTTGTTTTGTCTTTTTACTCACTTTATGCCCAAATTAATACAGCTCTGTTCCCTCTGGGGTGGGGCTGGTGGGACTGGGGCCCGTGGAAAGAAGGAGAGGACTGGAGAATGGGCCGCAGGAATGGAGGGGCGGGGAGGAAGGGCCCGTCCTGTCCTAAGGACCGTGGTTTCCTGGCCACTGGCCCAATCACGCGGACTCTCACAGCAGCTATGAGACTTCCTCAAGGGTGGGGCTGTGTCACATTCGTTTTCAACCTGTGTGCTTAGGTCTCCCCTACTCTTAGGTTCCCAGTAAATGCTTTTCAGCTGAATTAGACTGATGGGAGGCAGCTGAGGTGGTTAGCTTGCCCCAAGGGGCCCCTCCTGGGCCTGCTTTTCTGATTAGGACGCTTTGCTGCCTCCTGTTCCATTCACCTAACTGCTTCCCAAGCCCACGGCTCTCTTTCACCTTCACCCTCCCTTCTCCACACACATACATGTACTTTGTCTTCTCAAACCTGAGGAGAAACTCATCTTCGCCTTCTCCAGCCATCACACCCCTTTCTTTCTCAGGCGGCAGAAGCATTTCAAATAGGGGCTCTGATGAGTCCCACAATTTTGGATTCCACAGACCATTCGTATTTCAGAAGACAGATTTGTGAAACAGACAAAGATTTGGTAACCTAATAAAAACATCAAATATTGCCATCTATCTGGGGCTTCCCTGGTGGCGCAGTGGTTGAGAATCCGCCTGCCGACGCAGGGAGTACAGGTTCGTGACCCGATCCGGGAAGATCCCACATGCCACGGTAGCGGCTGGGCCCGTGAGCCGTGGCCGCTGAACCCGCGCGTCGGGAGCCTGTGCTCCGCAACGGGAGAGGCCACAACAGTGAGAAGCCCGCGTACCACAAAAAAAAAAAAAAAAAAAAAAATTGCCATCTATCAACACCATAACTTCGTACGAGAAAGGACATTTAACAACAGCCAAAAAAAGCCTTTCCCTGATAGGAAACACGTATTTTCAGAATGAAGTTTGAAGGATACTTTGTAAAGATAGCACAGTTGGCAAATATATGATGTTCATTTTTTATTTTGTTGTGCTGTAGATTGGTGAAAATTTTGCTGAAGATCAGTGTTGAGACCCACTGGTCTAAAGTGATTCTAAGAGTGGAATTTGAATGAGAAAGAGCCAGCAAAAGAGGCTGAGGAGCAGTTAGAGAAACAGGAGGAAGACCAAGAATGTGGTGTCTGGGAGCAAGTGGAAAACAGTGTAACAAGTAGAAGAGAATGATCACCTGTGTCAAATGCTGCGGACAGGTTAAGGTAGATGGTTATACATTAAACTAAAGAAAATAAAAGACATTTGGAAAAGAGAAAAAAGACAAGAGTAGAATTTGAGGCTAGGGAAGTCATGGCTGGAAGGGAGAGGTATTTGGGGCCATATAAAGCCATAAAATAAACATGTGCCACACCACCCGTGCTGTAGGGCTGGTCCTGATTAACAGCACCCACAGCTGGCCAAGCACTCTAGGTCCTTCTTTCTGCGCTCCACTTCCTAGGACCCTCACTTGCCTTCCACCTCAATTCTGACCCTAGAGCCCCCAATCTAGTTTGTTCTTCACGTCTCCTGGGTAACTTATCATCCCCTTCAACGTTTTATAATCTTACTGTCAGTTTAGAGAAATTAAGTAGTCTTGAGATAGTCTGACAATATTCAAAATCTAATTTTACTGGAAGAACAAATCAAGTTAGTTACTTGGGTAACTTGTACTACAGCTTTCCAGTTGTTGGCTTTTGCAGGTACTTAAAACCTAGTCTGCCAGAAACAATGTCCAACCCAGCAGCATTGAGCAACCTAGTGCCCAGATTATGGTCTTAAATACAATTTCCTACTAAAAGGAATCAGTGCTCCTTGGAGAAGTGATTGATGCCAGGATTATGCAAGGTGAGCCTGGAATACCTTGTCATACCAGACAGCAAGAAAGCTCTGAGACAGCCAAGGTCATGTCAAAAGACACAAGAGCCAACTTGAAGGCACTCCCACTGCCCAAAGGTGAAAGAATCTGAGCATTAAAAAGGATAACAAGTATAATGTATTAAAATACATCAAATATATAAAAATCCATAAGTGCATAAAGACAAAAAAAAATTGATAACTTCACCATTAGGTGAAAGGCCAACGGGAAACTTTATATGATGAATCAGGCTAACAGCCCCTCAACCTACTGGTCAGTTGTGAAATCACAAAAAGAGAGACAATGGGACACCATGTGCCTCCTGATGTAACGCAACAATGAAACCCACATGTCGTTATGTTCAAGTAGTCTTGACAGAAAAAGATAAATAAAAATAAAGCCTATACAGCTGATTCGCTTTGTTATAAAGCAGAAACGAACACACCATTGTAAAGAAATTATACTCCAATAAAGAAGTTCAAAAAATTTTAAATAAATAAAATAAATAAATAAAACAAAATAAAATAAAGCCTATATCTGATTAAGGCTCTAGATTTTACTACAGAATGTACAGAGAACAGAAGAATGTGTTCAACTATGGGAATGCATTTAGAAAGATCCAGAATATGGCATATTTTATAGGAAATAAAATTTTACTTTATTAATAATAATTTTATTTTATAGAAAAATTATCTGATTTCTTCAATAAATAAACAGCAAAAAATTAAAAGGAGAAGACCCAGAAATTTAAAAATTCTTTAGAGGCATATCAACAAAATGCAGAGTATGTAACTTGCTTGGATTCTGAATAACAACAAGCCAACTGCAAAGAAGTTATGACACAAATGGAAAAACCTGAATACTGTTTAGATACATGATGATATTAAGGAATTGTTACTTTTTTAGGTGTGATGATGGTATTGTGGCCATTTATGTTAAAAAAAAAGGTCCTTATTTTTTTTAGAGGTGCATATTGAAGTATTTACAAGAGAAAATATCTTATTCGTCATTTTAAAAAAAACACAGTTGAAAAGGGGTTGTGGAAGAGGTGCCTAGGTAAACAAGATTGGTCAGGTGCTAACTATTAAAGCTGCAAGATGGGTACATGGTGATTTATTATACTAGTTTCTCCACTTTTGTATATATTTGAAATTTTCCATAATAAAAAATAAAACCCTAGCTTCATGAAGGTTTTGAGTATCATGCTTTCCTGCCAGAACATCAGTGCTAGAATTTTACTCTGCAGGAATAAAACAAGTAAAACAAACAGCTTTTCTCCTACAAATTGTTACTGGGTATATGGTGACATGTAAGTCTGTGCTACTTAATTTTAATGTACTCCACAAATGAGACACTCTGAGACTTCCTTCAGGAACACTTCATTGTTTATTTAGTAACATATAAGGAGAATGGCAGTGAGGCTAGTGGGGGCGAAAAAGCTAGTTTCTTTTCCAGTCACTTTTAATAAAGGAGTTGGGGAGGGTAAAGCTAGTTTAACACAGGGCTTGATGTTTCTCCTTGAAGCAGGTTAGGACAGTAACAGTACTTACTGAGTACTTACTAACCACAAGTCACTGTGCTAAGCACTTTATACCGCATACGATAACACTACAAGAGAGGTACTATTATCATCCCCATCTTACAGATGAAGAAACAGAAGTTTAGAGAATTAAAGTAACATACTTCTTCCACTCATAAACCCACCAAAGATAGATCTGCTCCCTACTTTGTGACCTTTGTCCGTTCTCTTCCTTCAGCCTCATAATTGCAGCTGCCATTTTTGAGTGCCCACTAGGTACTAGCAATGTGAAATTTACATACATCAATTCACTTTAACCTTCACTCAAACACCGAAGGGGTTTCCTACCATCCTCATTTTATAGATGAAGAAACTGAGGCTCAGAGAAATGACTTGCCAAGATGACACCACTAGCAATGGAGGAGGGTTTCAAACTGACCCCAAAGCCTGTCTCTTGATCACTACCTGTTATCTGTGGCTCAAAAGGTCCCTCCTCTGTTCTCCACTACACTGCTACTCCCTCCCTTTGGGTACCAATGTCATTATATCATGCACGTTCATTGGGGACAGGGATGGTGTCCATTCAGCAAATACCTATCAGGCACCTTATGTGCAGTCACTGAATCTTCCCCAGTGCCTAGCACGTAGCTGGTGCTTCATAAATGCCATCTGAACAGCAGCACGTTTCTTAAGATCAGCATAAAACAAACCACCACTTACAGTCAATATTTTAATATACTATGTAATTATTCCCCCCTTCCTTGCTCAAAGTTTTTGCCTAAGTAAAATAGTATTTATCACACTGGAAATCATTGTTTTGGGTATGTTAAAGCCTGAACAAATTTAGAATTTCATCAGGACTGGTCAATGGCACAAAACTCTGAATGGTAATGTGGAATGGTGGTAGTTTCAGGTCAGAAAGCTATGACATTCTGAGGCAGAGAAAAGCCAAGAGGCTATTAAACATATGTTCTTTCCCT
>NW_006799780.1:1062309-1090214 GCF_000442215.2 Lipotes vexillifer
CTTTCCCTAGAGTTAGCAACATCCCCTTTAGATGCTTTAAACTTACAAATAGCCACTCTAACCCTTTTTAATTTTAACACTGCTGATAAGATATAATTGTTCAAAGTGGAAAGGAAAAAAACATCACTCTTCATTATTTAATGCAGATGAACCAAATTGGAAAAAATTACATTTCCTTCTCTGAAAAAGCTGTCTCTTATTTTTATCATCCTCAGTCCTTTGCTTTATATAGTTTACACTCGATTCAGAAAATGCCTGTCTAAATTCACTTTCTTAGCTTAAGTTACTAACTCCTTGTTCTTGTATTTGACACTAACTCAAATAGCCTTGAAACAATTATCCTCTTCATTCCCTTCAGAATTGTCTATACTTTAATGAGTTCCCACTTAATCTCTTCTTTGCCAAAGAATACCACTCTGAATAGCTAAGATCCTTAAATCCCCAGGTGGTTCTCTTTGCCCTCTGTTGTACCGTCTCCATTTCTATAATATCCTTTTATAATAAGGTGACTGGAACTGTGCATAGTATTCCAAATGTGGCCTCATCAGTCCTCACAAAGAACCCAGATAATCCCCTGGATTTATATTCAATCCCTGTTCCTAATCACCCCCAAATGGGGGCCATCACAGGGTCTTTACTGCCATTAAACTCTGAAAATATGAAATATTGAGTTTCTTTCTACTCCCATTTTATCCATCCAAATTTCCAGTTTCCAAACACAGTGGGAAGTCTGGACCACTCTGGCAACTAAATATACATTTTTTTCCCCCCACGATCCTGGGGCAAAAAGAAAGTATACATGTCCTTCGGGCCTGTTCACTGTAGCAGGCAGGAACAAGAGACTCTTTCTTCAGGCAGCCAATGACTGAAAGAGGATCCCTCCTTTGGGAGATTAACACTGGGTTTGTTTTGCACTGACCCCATCATTTCCTCCTCCATTGCATCTCCTTCAGAGGAGAGGGGGGCTCTAAAGCCAAAGATGACCCTGGAGTGGAGGAAAAATAGCAGATGCTCCTCAAAGACGTACATTCTTGAGTAGAAAATTTGGTGAATTCAGGTTTTTGAAAAGATCCCTAGAACCCAAAGAATACAAATGCTTCAAATGTTTTTGCACCTAACCTCAAGCATGCACACCTGCACACACACAGGTATACACACACACACACACACACACACTCACCTTCTATATTCCAGCTATTCAATGTGAAACATGATCTCAGTCCTCTTGAGGCTTTAGTCTTGTGTGGGAGACAATCAAATGAACACCTAAAGGAACACATAATCACAAAATAAAATAAGCTTTCAGAGGAGCCTGATCCAGTCTGAAGGACCAGGGAAGGCTCCCCCAAGGAAGTGATGGAACTGTGATGGGTGTACAGTAATGAGTAAGAGGTATTGCACTGGCTTGGAGATAGGTGTGGGCTGAGCATTCCAGGCAAAGTGAACCACATGTGCAAAGGCCTTATGGCTTTTGGGGGAAATGAAACAATACCAATTTGCTGGAGGGCAGAGAGTGAAAATGGTACAGAAGAGCTAGAGATAGGTAGGACCAGACCATGCAAAGCTTGGTAAGGATTTGGGTATTTTTTCTATGAGCAATGGGGAACCACTGAAGAATATAAATTAGGGGAGTGTTGCTTAAATTTTTGTTGGAGTATAGTTGACTTACAATGTTGTGTTAGTTTCTGCTGTACAGCAAAGTGAATCAGTTATACATATACATACATCCACTCTTTTTTAGATTCTTTTCCCATGTAGGTCATTACAGAGTATTGAGTAGAGTTCCCTGTGCTATACGGTAGATCCTTATTAGTTACCTATTTTATATACAGTAGTGTGCATATGTCAGTCCCAATCTCCCAATTTATCTCTTCTCCCCTTTCCACCCTGGTAACCATAAGATTGTTTTCTACATCTATGACTTTATTTCTTTTTTGTAAATAAGTTCATTTGTACAATTTTTTAAGATTTCACATATAAGCTGTATCATATGATATTTGTCTTTGTCTGACTTACTTCACTAAGTATGACAACCTCTAAGTCCATCCATGTTGCTGCAAATGGCATTATTTCATTCTTTTTTATGGCTAAGTAATATTCCATTGTGTATATATACCACATCTTCTTTATCCATTTATCTGTCAATGGACATTTAGGCTGCTTCCATGTCTTGGCTATTGTAAATAGTGTTGCAATGAACATTGGGGTGCATGTATCTTCTTTTTTTGGGGGGTATGCGGGCCTCTCACTGTTGTGGCCTCTCCCGTTGTGGAGCACAGGCTCCGGACGCGCAGGCTCAGCGGCCATGGCTCATGGGCCCAGCCGCTCCGCGGCATGGGGGATCCTCCCGGACCGGGGCACAAATGCGTGTCCCCTGCATCGGCAGGCAGACTCTCAACCACTGCGCCACCAGGGAAGCCCTGCATGTATCTTTTTGAATTATGGTTTTTCTCCAGGTATATGCCCAGGAGTGGGATTGCTGGATCATATGGTAGCTCTATTTTTAGTTTTTTAAGGGACCTCCATACTGTTCTCCATAGTGGTTGTACCAATTTACATCCCCACCAACAGTGTAGAAGGGTTTCCTTTCCTCCACACCCTATCTAGCATTTATTATTTGTAGACTTTTTCATGATGGCCATTTTAACCAGTGTGAGGTGATACCTCATTGTAGTTTTGACTTGCATTTCTCTAATTATTAATGATGTTGAGCACCTTTTCATGTGCCCGTTGGCTATCTGTATGTCTTCTTTGGAGAAATGTCTATTTAAAAGGAAGTGACTAACAAGGGATTAATCTCCAAAATATACAAATAGCCCATGCAGCTCAATAACAAAAAAACAAACAACCCAGTCAAAAAATAGGGGAGTGTTTTGAAAGCATGTTTGTGTTTTGAAAAGTTTTCACAGGCTGGCATGATCAGAGGGTGTGGCAAATACCTGTGATGTGCTGTGCCACATCCCCTTGAGCCACCTGGCTTCAGCACAGCTACAGTGGACAGTTCCACACAGTGACTAAGGGAAGCCCATATTTAAGGGGAGGGGAATGAGATTCTACCTGTTAATTGGAGGAGTGTCAAACAACTTGCCACAGTAATATGCTTTGGGAGTGGACCCTATAAATGAATTCCTAGCTTTGTTTCATTTCCAGTGTCAAGATACTCAAACAAGAGAACAAAGTCTTGCCCGGAATGCTCCTGTGAGGGTCTGATATTTACTTAACACATCAATATACATGACTAAATCTGTCTCTCCAAGTTATTCCTGCTCATTATAGGGGAGATTCCTACTTGGTACTAAAGCAGTGAGGAGGTAGGGAAGAACTGAGACTGTTAGTCTACCCAAGAGTCATGGGTACCAGGGAAAGCAGCCAACTCCTTCCTTGTGATAGAGGCTGCCTTAAGAGAAAGTAGAAGGAAAAGTACATTAATGACATATTCAAGTTTTTGAAATTGAACTTAGAAATAGCGAGGTTCATGATTTATTTTTCAATATTTGTATTGACTACTTTGATCTCACAAATGTCAAGCCATTTATTCTATGGTTAAGGTGCTCATATTTTCAATGGAAGTATTTCCTTTTAAATGTTAAGAGACATCAACCTCGAAATCAATTCATTTTCTCCTTTTGTAAAAATTAGAATATCATAGCAGGACACAGTCTAATTGATGTTAACAGGGATCAGTGCAAAAAAGGAAACCCAAAGTCTTCTATCTGATTTTCCTTTTAAGACTAACAATTGAATAATAGTAGCTATTTTGAACTCATCTACGGCCATTGATCTAACTTGTCACAAATAAATCAATAGTCAATCAATATGCTCTCTGAACTAAACAATGAATTTGGGAACAGTCAGTTCAAATCCTAACACCACCATGGTGACCCCACTCTAGCCACTTATCCTTAGTTAAACTGCTTTTCATTTTAATCTGTCAACAATGGCACTGCTGTTTTTGCCATCACAAAAATAAGTTGATTCATAAAGTATAACTTCCAATGCATAGTTATTTTCTCCTGAGACCCTGGGCTTGTAATTCCAGAAGGAGCTGAGAGGAAGAAAATTAGGGTAATGTAAATTCAACATGTAGATTTATTCTGAGTGTGAACACCAGATGTCTTAGATATAATATAGGCAGTTGGAACTTTTCCATAAAAAACCTTATTCATTATCCATTATTCATTTAAAGTAACATGAATTTTTAAACATTCTGGTTAACTCTTGCTGTGTAACAAACTACCCCAAAACTTAGTAGCTCAAAGCCATAATTTATTAGTAGTACTATATACATCATGACTCTGTGGGTCAGGAATTCAGACAGAACAGTGAAGATGGTTCATCTCTGCCCTATGATGCCTGGGACCTCAGCTGGGATAACTCAGAAGAACAGGAGCTGGAAAGCTGTCAGGGTCTCTGTCTCTCTCTTTTTCCCCTCCACCTCCTGCCCTTCAAGATACACAACTTTCTCCACCTTCTCTCTCCATGTAGTTAGTTTGGGCTTGCTCACAGTACGGAAGCTTCAGAGTAGTCACATATCTTACATGGCAACTGGGGGCTTTAAGAAGGAGTGTACCCATGAACAGAAACCAGAAGATTTAAGTTCTCTTAAAATGTTGGCCCAGGGGCTTCCCTGGTGGCACAGTGGTTAAGAATCCGCCTGCCAATGCAGGGGACACAGGTTTGAGCCCTGGTCCGGGAAGATCCCACATGCCACGGAGCAACTAAGCCTGTGAGCCACAACTACTGAAGCCCACGTGCTCTAGGGCCTGCATGCTGCAAGTACTGAGCCCCCATGCTGCAACTACTGAAGCCCGCACGCCTAGAGCCCGTGCTCCACAATGAGAAGCCACTGAAATGAGAAGCCCACACACTGCAACGAAGAGTAGCCTCCACTCGCCACAACTAGAGAAAGCCCATGCGCAGCAATGAAGACACAACACAGCCACACACACAAAAAATGTTGGCCCAAATTGGCACAGTGCCACTTCCACCATATTCTGTTGGTCAAAAATAGTCCACTCAGATTCAAGGGAAAGGAGCATAGATCCCATGTCTCAGTAGGAAGCATTTTGAAGAATCTAAGCCATCTTTAGTCCACCACACTTAATTATCTCCTAGTATGCCTTATAATGTAACAGATATTCTAGCTTCCGATAATGGAAGAGAAGCCCCTATTGGGCCAACCCTCATAAAGATAACAACTATGAACACTGGACAAATATAAACAAACAGATATCTGAAGGCACTGGAGAGCAAACAAAATCAAACACTGAAAGGGAGCCAACAACTGGAAGAAGAAATGGCACTGGAAAAAATTTTCATTTTTTATGGCTTTTTACCTAAGGGCCCTAGCCAGTGCCAATCAGAGCAGCTAACAGTAGGATAGAAGGTCTAAAGTCTTACTGGCTTGAAGAATAAGAGGAAAAACTTCAGAGATAACACAGCAGCCTAAAAGTGAAGGGAGGATACCGTAAAAAAAGAGAGAGCCCCAAATTCTGCATATGAACTCTGCCCAAATCTCTGACCACTGAACTATTCATATATAGAGCAAACTCCAAGCAGCCCAGATAAGACTACAAGTGCTGAATGAGATTTCAGCTGTTGTCCAGCCAAGTTAGCTGTCTGTTTTATGTTTTAATAACAAAACAATAACTTTCAGAAGGACAAAACAAAATCCAGGGTCTTAATACTGTATCATTCAATGTCCAGGATATAATCCAAATGTATAAATACATTTAAAAATGTGACCTAGACTCAAAAGAAAATGAAATCAATGAAGATCAACCCAAAGATGACTCACAAATTGAAATTAGTAGACAGGGAGTTTAAAACAGCTGTTATAATTATGTTCAAGGACACAAAAGAAAATATGCTTTTAATGAATGAACAAATAGGAAATCTCAGCAGAGAAATGGAAACTATTTAAACAAAGAATCAAATCAGAATCTTAGAAATGAAAAATAAAATATATAAAATAAAAATTCGCTGATTGGGCTTAGTAGAAGAATAGAGATGACAAAGAAAGAAGTCAGTGAACTTGAAGCTCAAGCAACAGAAATTATTCATTCCAAAGAACAGAAAGAAAAAACACTGAAAAACATGAACAGATCCCCAAGGATCTGTGGAACAATGTCAGAAAGTATTAATACATGTGAAATTAGAGTCCCAAAAGTTGAGGAGGGGGAAATGAAGCAGAAAAAATATCTGAAGAAAGAATGACCAAAATTGCCCAAATCTATTGTAAGACATAAATCTATAGATTGAAGAAGTTAAGCAAACCACAAGATGAATAAATACAAAGAAAAACTACTTCTATGTACATCATAGTCAGACTTCTGAAAACCAAAGATAAAAAGAAAATCTTGAAAGTAGCTAGAGAAAAATAGCACATTACACACAGAGAAACAATGATAAGAATTAGGCTGACTTCTTGTCAGAAACAATGAAGTCCAGGAGAAATATTTAAAATGCTGAAAGAAAAATACCACTGTCAATACCAGAATTCTATATCCAGCAAAAATATTCTTCAAGAATGAAGACAAAATAAAGATGCTTTCAGATAAAAGCAACAGAACACCACAGAAAAATATACCTTGTTAACTCTACTTGAACTTACTAACAGTCACTGTTAATTTAAAATATAATCATATTTATGTGACTTAATTATACTTCAATAAAAAAATATATAAACAGATTTTTCTCTTTGTACTCCCAAATGTTCTGTTATTCCATTTCATTTTGGCTAGCTTGCCTCTTACACAAATTCCCTACTTCTGCCTCCTTTTTTCTCCTATCAAAGAGTATTAAAACCTTATTGACTGAACTGTAGTAAAGAGGTACAATTTTGAGCAAATACTCTGTGCCAGGATCCTTCTAAAGCTATTACATTTAATCCTTATCCTTATCAACAGTTGGGGCTGGTATTATCAGGACAAAATTACAGATGAGAAAATAGGCTGAAACTAATTATCAGTAATGTGTCCAAGGTCACAAAGCTAGTGCTAGAACCAGGTCCAGGTAGAGGTTCTTGATCTGCTTGAACAATATTTCATGGGCACGTATATATAGCTTGAAAATTGACTATGTCCCTTAAGGATCCCTTCTAAGATCTGTTTATACTATTTGAGTAACTAACTCTTTTTTTTATTTTAAAGGCAAAATTTCAGGCTGGCACTCTGATTGAGTCTGTTAGTTGCCTGGTGACTGCCTGCCCTCTCCCCTTCCCCACATTCTCCCCCCTTTAGCAATAAAGAACACCCCAACGACCCCCAAACACAACACTCTATCTCCCAGCCTCCCTTCAAGCTAGGTGTGGGCCATGTGACCAAGTTTGGATAAATGGGATAGGAGTGGGTTTGAATATAACCAGAGTTCAACTTCTGATCAAGTACTTAAAGAAAAAACATTTGCCTTAGACTCCCTGTTCCCTGTTTCCTGAGGGCTGGAAAATGCAAACATGGGCCCCTGCCTTGGACCTGGCAATGAAAGCTACATGTGAAAGGCAGCAGAGTCAACCTCTCCGCCAGTCTTCAAAGATGGCTCTGGGTGGCTGGACTGGGCATGGAATACCTTAAAACAATTTAAAGAAAACCAAAAGATTAAAAAATTTAAAGGCATTTGTTGAAAACCTGGATATCTGGTCATCTCTGTGAATTTGGCATTTTACTTAACCTCTCTAAACTGTTTTCCCATCTCAAAAATGGGATGATTATTTTACTTTCCTCACAGGGCTGGTCTGAGGGGCGAATAAGATGATGTGTATAAACATTAACACAGTGCCTGGCACAGAGTTAGAGCCCAGACATGTTACACGTATCATGTGTCACTGGGCTAGATGCTATGAAAGATTCTTCAAGTACTGAGTGCCCTCAGACACTGCAAAGAACACCTGCTTAATGAACGCTACATGTGGAGATTAAGAACTTGCAGCTGCTAAGACAGATGGTAATGATGTCAAAGGCTATGTTTTTATTCTCATTTGACCCCCTTCTTTCTCACCATTCTCAACTCATCTCATCTCTCTTAAAAGAATGTAGGGTGGTTTAAAAACATGGTCTTCTATAGTTCTGAAGGAGATTTTATACACACACACACACACACACACACACACGTACACACACACACACACTCCAGGTTAATTCTTAGAAAATTAATATCTCATTTTGAGGCCAGCTCATTATGGGATTACTAAGATGGTAAATTTCTTTCAATAAAAGAAATTATTATTTTCCTGCTGTATTCCTAGAGACTTCCCTCCCAGTCCTCCCCCAACCCCAATCTGAGCTTCTCTCAATTCTCCTTCAAAAGGATATGTGATAGCCTGGGAAGGGGATAGCATGGGATGACTGTTCAACATTCAATGCGTGTCTTCAGCACCAACAGAGGAAAGATTAGAAATATAAGCACAGCCCCTTGTTTATTGCAATTTCACAGTTGTGGCAAATGCCACAGAACTCAGGGCTGGTGGCAGGAATTAGTGAAGACCTGATAGTAATGTTTTCTTTCCCCTCACTGTCTCCTCTCTTTTCAGGGTGGCTGCCAGTTAATGCTTCTAATAAGTTAATTTGTAAATAAGGAGTAAAGGAAGGCCAAGGAGAGGAGGCTATGGGAGAGCTAGGGCAGGGAGGGGAGGGCCAGACTGGCAAAGGGGGAGGAAAAACCAGAGAGAAGGGGATGAGAACATAGGAGAGAAGGGAAAAAGGGGCAGAGGACAGAGCAAGGAACAGTTTGGGTAGAAGTGGAGTCGACTTTTATTTATTTATTTTTAATTTATTTTACTTTTTATTTATTTATTTTTGGCTGCACTGGGTCTTAGTTGCTACATGCAGGCTTTCTCTAGCTGCAGTGAGCAGGGGCTACTCTTCATTGCGGTGCACGGGCTTCTCATTGCAGTGGCTTCTCTTGCTGTGGAGCACGGGCTCTAGGCTCATGGGCTTCAGTAGCTGTGGCACACGGGCTTAGCTGCTCCACAGCATGTGGCATCTTCCCAGACCAGGACTTGAACCCGTGTTCCCTCCACTGGCAGGTGGATTCTTAACCACTGCGCCACCAGGGAAGTCCCCAGAGTAGGCTTTTAAAAGAAAAAGGGAGGGCTTCCCTGGTGGCGCAGTGGTTGAGAGTCTGCCTGCCGATGCAGGGCACACGGGTTCGTGCCCCGGTCCGGGAAGATCCCACATGCCGCGGAGCGGCTGGGCCCGTGAGCCATGGCCGCTGAGCCTGCGCGTCCGGAGCCTGTGCTCCGCAACGGGAGAGGCCACAACAGGAAGAGGCCCGTGTACTGCAAAAAAAAAAAAAAAAAAAAAAAAAAAAAAAAAGAAGAAAGGAAAAAGTTGCACACATGAGGAAGAGCAGCCGTTTCAATTTCCTCTCTCTAGCAACAATATAAGGATGATGGGGAGAAATATAGCGATAATCTCAAAACAAATGAAGGAGGCAAATCTGAGTCTAGACTCCCTTTTTTAGCATCTGGAAATTTTGAAAGAGTACAACTTGTATAAATTCTAAGGTAGTCATCTCCCCGCCTTGCCGCCAGTCCTGCTTCTGGTGATACATTATTGCCTCCATCTTTAAGTCTAGGAATAACTCAGAGCAGGACAGATTCCAATTCCCCAAGCCTAAATTCTAACCTCCACAAAGGGCTTTGCCACACTGGATTGGCCAGGACCTAGGAACGACTTAAGTAAGGGAGGTGCTGGGAGCCTAGGTGGCATGTTGGTGGAAACCTCACATTATGGGGTTCTGACATCCTTTAGAATAGGGCCTCCTGCCTTCTGGGATCCCCCATGGCCCGAGGTTGATGTCTCATATGCCTCTCCCCACCCAGGGGGCTTCTCGACTGCCAGGAAAGCTTCACTGACTTGCCTCCCAATTTGCCATTGCATGGTGGGAGAAGGATAAAAGGGAAATGCAAACATTGAGAGGAAAATGGACTAGAAAACTGAGGGATGAAAACAGGCTACGAAATTTGAACCCCAATTTCTAGGTATTTCCCCTACTAGTTCTGACTCAGCAATTATGAAGCAATTGACTTTAGAACTAACCATTTGCCTTTCAACAAATACACCAGGTGCAAGACTCAGAACCCAGGGTAGTTGAAGTAAGCACATCTGGCTCTGTATTATTTCCCAATTTAAAAGACTTGTGATTTTTTTTTTTTTTTTCAGTACGCGGGCCTCTCACCGCTGTGGCCTCTCCCGTTGCGGAGCACAGGCTCCAGACGCGCAGGCTCAGCGGCCATGGCTCACGGGCCCAGCCGCTCCGCGGCATGTGGGATCTTCCCGGACCGGGGCACGAACCCGTGTGCCCTGCATCGGCAGGCGGACTCTCAACCACTGCGCCACCAGGGAAGCCCAAGACTTGTGATTTTTGCAAAAGGTTCTGGATGAACAGCTTTGGGTAAAGCGTGGCTTTGCTTGTCACATGGAGTGCCAGGGTCCACGTTTGGGCTGCATGACTTTATCCCTCCACCTTTCCAATGCCTTTCCTTTGAACTATTACCAGCCAGCCCTTTCTTCTGCTTTCCTGTCATGATCCAAATTCCCTCCACACTGGCAACCCCCTGAGAAAGCCAGGAGAACAGTGCGTCTGCAGCCACAGCCCCAGCTCTGTCACTATAGGGAAGGCAAACCCAGAACCTTCCATCAGCCGTCTCCCTCCCACGGAAGACTGTCGGTCAGTGTCAGTGGGCCAAGAGCCTTTTACCAGCTCCAAACAATCCAGACTCATTCCCAAGAACCAAGGAAAATGCTCAATTCTCCATCAGTAGCTTGAAACTTTCAGTTCCACTTGAGACAGATTTGAGTTGACTTGTCAAAATCTGAGATACAGTATGCAGTTGAATTTGAAAGGAAAAAGAGGGGAAAAAACCCCCAAGTTGTCCTATATTTCCTCCATGTGTGTTGAGTTTTAAAAGTATTCCCTACTGTCTTTTTCTACCTGCTCCCAGTGTAAGTAATTGATAACTTGGATAACTTTGGAACACCAGTCACCAGGCTGAAATTAAGCAGGTGCCCGTGGAAAAAGCGCATTGGCCATGAGGGAGAGGGGCAGTAGGGTACATTGGTTATAAGCACAAGGTCTGGAGCCAAACTTTTTGAGTTCAAATCCCTCCTCCACTGTTTACGTCTTCTGGGACCTTGGGAAGTATTTAATCTATGCCTCAGTTTCTTCAACTATAGAAAAGCAAGTGTTAAAAATGGTGTGAACTGAGTTGCTGTGAGGATTAAATAAGCTAACAACTGGCACACAGTAAGTACCCTACTTGGATTTATTACTCCTCCTCCACTATTACGACGACTACTACGTGTTCTGTGGGCCATACAGGGGCCTCTCTAGTATGAAACTAGTCTTCTCGGTTGCCCAGGAGGAAGAGCCCTGGGTAGGTGACCCCATCTTCTAACTGTATTTCTTTTCTTTTTAAAAAAATTTTATTGAAGTATAGTTGACTTACAATGTTGTGTTAATTTCTGCTGTAGAGCAAAGTGATTCTGTTATACACATATATATTCTTTTTCATATTCTTTTCCATTATGGTTTATCACAGGATATTGAACATAGTTCCCTGTGCTATACAGTAGGACCTTGTTGTTCATCCATCCTACAGATAACAGTTTGCATCTAATTGTCTTTCAGCTGTGATTACTCACTATAATAAAGAGAACAGATTAGAGAAAAGATGAGCAAAAAAAGTAAGGTGGTCCTTCCCAGCCCTGTTGCTTAAACCTCCCCCACCCCGACTACAGACTCTAGGTTGACGGCTACAGATTAAGGGATTCCTAAGGGGGAGCACAAAGAAGGAGCTCACAAAATAGTTTTACTGATTATGTGACTGTGAGTTTAAGGTTGTGTATGGCACCAGCTGTCCCCAAATGAAATATCTGAAGCTAGAATCACATTTATTAGCACAGAATTGATTTACAAAACTCAAGGAGGGCACGGAATTCCTATGAACTGTAAATTAGTAAATTGCTTTTTAATCTACCATAAAAGATCATTGAAAAGTCCTCTTAAAATCAAAGGGCTGCTAATTCAATCATAAACACATTTACCCAATGGTGCTCAAGGCAAGAGGAAACCTTCAAGGCTGCGCAATTACATTTAAAACATATAATTTAAGAAACGATTTAAGTTTAATTACAATATCGAATGAAGATATGTGTTATTCTGAGGAGACATTGGCCTCCACATTAATATTTGCTTTTAAAAATATTTTTAAATGAAACGGCACTTTCCCCATATCGTGCTTCCTGATCATACCTACTTTTCTGAGAGCCAAGGAAGATAATGGTGAAGATGATGGTTCCAGACACAGCTGTCCTCTTTGGGGCAGAGTGTGTGCCCTCCAAGCTACAGTGTGCAGAGAGGACTAGGGAGGGAGAGATTGAGTTGGCCTGGAATAGGAATTGCAGGCTACACACTACATCAGAGACAGAAACTTTTACCGTTCAGCAATCTGTCCCCATGTGATAGATGCGGAAACTGAGACCCAGAAAGATGAGGTGACTGGCTTGCCATTAGGGCCCAATGTCAGAACTAAAAGCCAGTTTTTCTCTTAAGTCAGTCTTCTTTCTACTTTACCAGTAGTTCTCAAATTCAAAAGTGCTTAAGAATTACCTGGAGATCCTGTTTGATATAGTGGTTCCTGCCTCTCCTTTTCTGAGTCCACAGGACTAAGATGCGATACAAATCCAGGCAACATGGATGCAAGTGGATCCAGAGACCACACTTTTTTTTAAATTTTATTTTATTTATTTTTTATACAGCGGGTTCTTATTAGTTATCTATTTTATACATATTAGTGTATACGTGTCAATCCCAATCTCCCAATTCATCCCACCACCACCACCACCCCTCGCTTTCCCCCCTTGGTGTCCATACGTTTGTTCTCTACATCTGTGTCTCTATTTCTTCCCTGCAAACAGGTTCATGTGTACCATTTTTCTAGGTTCCACATATATACATTAATACACAATATTTGTTTTTCTCTTTCTGACTTACTTCACTCTGTATGAGTCTCTAGACAGAGACCACACTTTGAGAAACTCTGCTGTAAGTTGACTGTCTTACTGCAGATGCTTCTCAATTTATTAAGCCATTCAGCTAATCAATCCAGAAGTGAAAGCCCTTTGAAAATTCGTACCAATGTACTTTCAATATGCCCTGAAGATGCTCTTCACTCCTCGGTACATTTTTCTATTCAAAATATGATCCACAGAGCAGCAGCAGCAGCATTATTACCTGGGATCTTGTTAGAAATACAGAATACCAGGCTCCACCCCAGACCTAATGAATCAAAACCTGCATCTTAACAAGACCCTTTGGTGATTTGAATGCCCAGCAAAGTTTTAGAAGCACTGATAAAAGGTCCACAAAGTCTTGTGGAATACAAAAACAATTGATCTTATTCTATCTTATGATTTCATGGGTCAGGAGTGGGGCCGGACTCAGATGAGTGATTTGTTCTGTTCCATGGTGACTGGGGTGGCCCAGGTGTCTGGGGATAGTGGAACAGCTCAACTAGATCCGTATGACTGGGGCCTTGGTTCATCTCCAGGTGGCATATGCTGTGGCTAGAATGTCCCATATGGTGTCTTCATGCACATGACTGGCATTTGGGCTGAAATGGGTGGAAGCCAGGGGCTGGTCAGCGTTACTCTGTTTCCACTGGAGGTGGTCTCAGGGGACTCAGGTGCCTGGCTTCACTCAGGGGGGCTGCTGGGGAGGAGAGAGGGTTCCAAGAGACAGGAAGTGGAGGCCGCCAGTCTCTTAAAGCCTGGGGTCGGGACTTCCCTGGTGGCGCAGTGGTTAAGAATCCACCTGCCAATGTAGGGGATGTGGGTTTGATCCCTGGTCCGGGAAGATCCCACATGCCGCGGAGGAGCTAAGCCCGTGCGCCACAACTACTGAGCCTGCGCTCTAGAGCCCGCGAGCCATAGCTACTGAGCCCGTGTGCCACAACTACTGAAGCCCATGTGCCTAGAGGCCATGCTCCGCAACAAGAGAAGCCACCACAAGGAGAAGCCCACGCAATGAAGCCCAGCCCCCACTCGCCGCAACTAGAGAAAGCCCACGCACAGCAAGGAAGACACAACACAGCCAAAGATAAATAAATAAATAAATAATAAAATTAAAATTAAAAAAAAAACCCAAAGACATTCATTATAAAAAAAAAAAAAAGCCTGAGGTCAGAAACTGGCCCAGCCTCACACTGGTTGTGGAGTCACAGAGCCTGCCCAGATTCAAGGGGAGGGGATGTGGACCCCAGCTCTCCGTGACAGGAGAATTTGTGGCCATCTCTAACCTGCTTACTAACTGAACATAGGAAATGCTTAGAATTGTGAAGCACTTTTAGCCAATCTATGAGCAAAGAGCCAGGCTGTGAGGGCTAAACTGGAAGTAAAATCCAAGGTGAGAAAAAGAGAGACAGCTGGAAAAGACTTTACAGGAGAAGACGAGACTCAATGGACTTGGAAGTGTGAGTAGGAGCTAGACAAGCTGAAAGAAAGGGAAAGGACCTTCTAGAGTAATTTCTAGATCTTAGTAGCCTAAGGCTAGTTTTTTTGTCCCCGCTCCCACCCCCAGCCCCGCCCCTACCCCTGACTCTGGGCCTTAGGATAAGTGTGGTAGAATCCTACCACAGAACCGGTAGGTATCCTACCTTACAGGATACCACGTTGTCCTCTTCCCATAGTTACCTCCATGTGAATCTGCAAAGCAGAAACAGCTTCTCAGATTAAGGTTTCCAAAGAAATCTGAAATGTCCCACAGGCTCACCACTCTCTTAAGCATTCAGAGAAAATCAGCAGCTTTGTACTATATCACAGAGAGTGGTTTGCTCAAATCGGAGTCATTTCCTATCCAAAAAGGATAGATAATTCTAGGCCCTGATTTTCCTCTGCTCTAACTGGGAATATTATAGCCATCCTATAGGAAACAACCCTTAGAATAACCCTTGGATCCAGAGAAGGAGCCAGAAATATATGTACAAATAAGTAATTTTTTAAAGGCAGGAAACTGGGACTTCTCTGGTGGTCCAGTGGTCCAATGCAGGGGGCATGGGTTTGATCCCTGGTCGGGAAACTAAGATCCCCACATGCCGAGCAGTGAGGCCAAAAAAAAATGTAAAAAGCAGGAAACCAACTGAACATAAAATAGGGCCCCAATTACATAAAAAATAAATATAGATAAAATAGTGGAAGAAGAAATGACAAAATGTTAACTGATTATTTCTGAGTTGTAAAAATTACCATGACTTTCTCCTCTTCTCCATCTTTCAGTAAGTTTTCCACAATGAATAGTATTGTTTTCATAATCACAAAAGCCTATGTGGTCTAAAGATAAATGTTGATTTTCAAAGAAGATTCTAAGAACCCTCACACAGCAATGAATTCTTCAAAAACACAGATTTCACAAACCCTGTCACAAATCCTTCCAGAGACCTACATACAAGTATTTGCCCTGAAAAATGCCAGCTCTGTTCCTCAAGATTTACTTGTCAGGAAATCAAGACACACAGAATGAGTTATTTCAGAAGGAAATGTTCTGGGATTCTGGAAACAGATGATGCTTTCTTTCAGCCTGTTGTCATTCTTCTTCATGAGATACTGTCGCCAACCCTCTGGATTTAACTCAGCTTGACAGTAGCCACACTTCTGTGTTGATCTTCATCTTCCCTTTTGGTAAAAGTCTGTAAATTGAGGCTCAGCTCACAGCTATTTCATACTAGTCAGACGCTGGGACGCTTAGAACTAAGAATAGACCAGAGGTGCGGTAATGTGAAGCCGACCGCCTCCCTGGCAGACACGTTATGCTCCGGACCTCAACCACATGAATGTTGACCAGGCCATCTGCTCTCTCATTTATAGGCCAGAGGGCCATGGCTCTCACTGCCTATCATAAACGAGTGGCAGCATAACCCTTCACTTGCTTTTCTTCTTTACTCCCAGTTTGCACTGCCGCTAAAATATTCTGCCTCTCAGCTGCCATTATCAGCGTCTAAATCACCCCTCGTCTAAGGCCCTCGTTTTCCGAGGGCAGAAACCACAGACTCAGCAGCTAGGATGTCATCAGCATACTCCAGACTACATCATCTCCTTCTGCCAACCTTAATACCACTATGGCAACCATCAACAGCAATACCCATGATTATTTCGGTAGAAATATTGAACAGATGTGACAGCCTTGTCAAATTCCTTTGCTGGTGTCCAACCACTCTGTTATACCTTTTGCAATTCTAAAATCTCTCTTCTGGCCATAACGGAGACAGCGTGCGCTGACCTCGCGAGCAGGAAACTGTTCCTGTAGCATCAATTGGCATATTGAATACTGACTACCAACACCAACTTACACATCTGGTGCTTTACAGCCTGCTAATCATTTTCACACACATCCTCCTTTTGACTCTCAAGACAGCTGAGTCCACGATGGTATAACTGAAAAGAGCACGGACTTCCTGTGGGAAGTTTTAAGTTTCTGGGCTCCCTACTGCTTGTGAACCTTGAGCAAGTTCCTTTGCACTTGTTTCTTGTCAGTAAAATACTAAACCCAATTTGAAAACCAAATGAGACGGTACACTTAAAAATAACCAATTATGAAAACAGGTATTCAAACAAATACTTAAACACAAATATTCCAAATATTCGTAGTAGTATTATTCACAATAGCCAAGAGGTGGAAATAATCCTAATGTCCATCTACAGATGAACGGTTAAACAAAAGGTGATATATGCCTACGATGGAGTATTATTCAGCTGTAAAAAGGAATGAAGTACTGATAAGAGACATCATGAAGGAACCTAGAAAACATTATGCGAAGTGAAAGAAGCCAGACATCAAAGGTCACACATTGCAATGATTCCTTTTATACGAAACACGCAGAACGGGTCAATCCATAGAGACAGAAAGCAGATTTGTGATTTTGAGGGGCTGAGGAGAGGTGGGAATAGGGAGTGACTGTTTAATGGGTATGGGTTTTCTTTTGGAGATATGAAAATGTTTTGGCACTGGATAGAGGTGGTGGCTGCATGACACTGTAATAAACGCCACTGAGTTGCTCAGTTTAAAATTGTTAATTTTATGTTATATAAATTTTACCTAAATAAGAGAAATAAATTATAAAGCACACAAAAGTCCTAGTTAGTAGATCCCAGAGACAGAACAGTCTCCAAAAGATTAAGTGACATATGAAAGGACAAAAACTTAACAAACAAAAACAAGAAAATCAAAACAAAATAAAACAAAAAATCCACTCAGACTAGAATTTTCTGGTCTTCTTAGGGGCCAGGTAGGTTTTCTTTGTGCCATTACTGCAATCCAGTTCTGTGTGTGGACATAGACACTTAAGTAAGTTTTTAAGATGTCACCATTTTCTCCATTGAACTTTTATATTGACGCCGATGGCCTGTTGCCTAATCCAGTCCACATAGTGCCATATTCAGCATCCTCTTCTCCTTATTCACTCACAAAGATACTAAGACAAAACGATAATCTAGCCTAAAGAATGGGGTCTTTGGAAAACCAGAAGAGCTTCCCTCTTTACCTTGTCTAAAGAAAGAGAAAGTTCCTGAATGCTCAGTCGTAAGTTGAGAAGATAGTGAGCTTTGTTAGAAATGCATTACCTTGGGCCCCATCCCAGTCCAGCTGGATCAGAATCTGAATTTTACCAAGATTCCCAGGTGATGTGTGTGTATATGAAAAGTTTAGACACATTGCTCTGGGGCTGTAGACTTGTAACAGAGCCCTACTTACATAAAGTCTGAGGATGTTGGAGATGTAAACAACAAGCTGTGTTGGGCCTACTGGGACATTTGTTCTGAGCAGAAAATATGTTCATTTCAAACATCTTCATCAACATTTACTGAAAAGCTTGTGACCCGTGGAGAAAGCACATGGGCTGTTCACTGAGTTATACCTAATTTCACAGATATGAGTAGCCTCCATGATTCTTCCGTACACTGGAAACAATAATTCCACCTCTCTAGTTTTCTAGTAATACCCCCAGTTCACAGGAAATGTCTACTAAGGCATTATTAAGTTATCAAACGTCACAGACCGTGGGAAATTTAGAGGTCACCTGGCCAGTGGTTCCTAAATGCTATTCCATGGACCAGTTCTGAATTGAATACATCAGAATCACCTGGGAACATTTCAAAACGGCAGAGTCCTAGGATACAGAATCAGCTCATTACATGTGGGAAGAGGCCCTGGAATGTGTGTTTTTATTTATTTATTATTATTTTTTAAAATTTTTGGCTGTGTTGGGTCTTCGCTGCTGCACGAAGGCTTTCTCTAGTTGCAACGAGCAGGGCTACTCTTCGTTGCAGTGGGCAGGCTTCTCATTGCGGTGGCTTCTCTTGTTGCAGAGCACAGGCTCTAGGTGCATGGGCTTCAGTAGTTGTGGCACGTGGGTTCAGTAGTTGTGGCACATGGGCTTAGTTGCTCCGTGGCATGTGGGATCTTCCTGGACCAGGACTCGAACCCATGTCCCCTGTGTTGGTAGGCGTATTCTTAAACACTGCGCCACCAGGGAAGTCCTGGAATGTGTGTTTTTAAAAAGCTCTCCAGGTGATTCCATTGCAGTCAGGTTTGAAAACCACCTTTCTAGCTCAGGCCGTGCATCCCCTCCAGAGCCTCCCCACCAACTCAGCCTAAATACCTTTAGGGACAAATACATTTCATTTCTGATGGCTAATTGTTAGAAAATTCCTTCCAACACATTGAGTCAATACCTGCCTCTCTATACTTTTCACCTGTAGGTTCTGTCCTTTTGAACCATACAAAGTAATACGAGTGTGTTTCAGATGTAGAGTCTCTCTTCAATACCATGTGACAGCCCTTCAAATGTCTGGCTCCAGGCCCTGTGTCCATCTATGTCTTCTCCCTAATAACACTCATTACCTTGAAGTCTGTTTCATCCAGTAATAATTTAGTTACACACTTTCTTTTTCTATTCTTTTACTTTTAACCTGTAATAATTTACATGTATAAGAATATATCATTGGGCTTCCCTGGTGGCGCAGCGGTTGAGAGTCCGCCTGCCGATGCAGGGGACATGGGTTCGTGCCCCAGTCCAGGAAGATCCCACATGCCACGGAGCGGCTAGGCCCGTGAGCCATGGCCACTGAGCCTGCGTGTCCAGAGCCTGTGCTCCGCAACAGAAGAGGCCACAACAGTGAGAGGCCCACGTACCACACACACAAAAAAAGAATATATCATTGTCTCTCCTAAGACACATATAGCTAGATTTTTTTTAAGTCTAATAATTTCTTTAGTTTAGTCAAACATTACACATTTATTGTAACTACTAATCTAATGGGAATTATTTCTATCATATTTTGTGCTTTCTTTTTACCCTGTTTTATTTTTTTCTCTTCTTTCTTCTTTCCTTTCCTAAATTCTACTGAATTGATTGAGTTTTCTTTATTACTTTCCTGCCATATTGCCCCCACTCCCACACTTCCCTGAATTTGGAAGTTGTACCAGCTTCAGTAGTAACTCTTTAGAGGTGTTTTTTTTTAATTAAATAACATGAATATCTAACAAAATACAAACTTAATCAACTTTAGTTGTTATTCTTAAAATTTTGTTATGAATACTTAACATAATCTAAAGTTAATCAACATCTATTCTGCCTCCTTAACAAATCAAGGAACTTAGAACACTTCAACTCCGAATAATCACCTCCCACCTTCCATATACTTATTTCCAATATTTTAGATTTATCATGCTTTCATACCCCAAATAAATTACTGTTGTTTCATGTCAATTCTTTTGTAGACTCACTCATATATTTGCTCCCCATTCTGTTCTTTATCTCAAGTTCTTCCTTCTGGGTTCAATTTCATCTTTCACTGATGATCTATTAGTAGAAAATTTTTCGTGTTTGTTGGAAAATGTTTTCATTTTCCCCTCACTCTTGTGTGATAAGTTAGCTGTATACATAGCTCTTGATTGGCAGTTATTTCCTCTCAGCACTTTGAATATATTATTCATTGTCTTATGGCTTTTGTTGTTGTAAACAAGTCAGAGACAGTCTAAATGTAGTTCCTTTACGGATTATCTATCTTTTTTCCTCTGAATGCATTAAGTATTTTCTCTTTGACTTTGGTGTTTGGCAGTTTTATTACAATGTGTCTAGATGTCAATTTTTTATGCCTCCCATTTGGGATGCATTATACTTCTTGAATATGAAGATTTCTTTCTTTTATTAGTTCTGGAAAATTATTGCCATTATCTCTTCAAATATTGTCTCTTCCCCTGTTGCTTTGTAGTCTCTTTAGGAGAATCCTATTAGACATATTTTTTACTTTCTTATTCTAAACTCCATGTCTCTAAATCACTTTTTTTTTTTTTTTTTTTTTTTCTCTGGATTTTGTTTGTTGGAAGATTTTTTTTTTTTTTTTTGCGGTATGTGGGCCTCTCACTCTTGTGGCCTCTCCCGTTGTGGAGCGCAAGCTCAGCGGCCATGACTCACGGGCCCAGCCGCTCCGCGGCATATGGGATCTTCCCAGACCGGGGCACGAACCCGTGTCCCCTGCATCAGCAGATGTCCCCTGCATCTGCAGGCAGACTCTCAACCACTGCACCACCAGGGAAGCCCCTAAATCTCTTTTTTATATTATATTTTTTTATCTCTTCATGCTGCATTCTAGATAATTTTTCCATTCACTAATGTCTTTTCAGCTATGTCTAATTTGCTGTATAGCTTGTCCATTGAGTATACAATTTCAAAAGATACATTTTTCATTATGAAAAGTTCTCTTTGTCTCTTTTTTCAGATTTTTCTTTTCTACTTTCTTGTCTTATTTTTATTCCTTCCTGTGTCTTCAATGTTTTTAACCAAACTTATTTTATAGTTTTTAATAGGCCTTTTTATTACCTGAACTCTTGAATGTCTAATCCTGCCATTGTTCTGTTTGTTGATTTTCATACGTATTTTGTAATTTTGTATTGCGAGGTCATCTTCTGTAGGCTTTATCTGGGAAGTTTTGCCTGGGTGAAGAGATGGTCCTTCCAAAGAGATTTTTGCTTTGGCTTTTGACAGTTGACTCAGAAATATCACCAATTCCAGACTACTTTTATGCTAATTTCTGGCCTCAGGGGTACCTAGTAATGCAATCAATATAAATAAGCCCCAAACCTGCACAAGGAGCAGATCCATCCTTGGGGGAGACTTTTTTTCCATCTCAAGCCCAGGTTGAGATAGAAGAGTTTTCTTGTATTAATGGACAGATTTTTTTTTTTTTCTAGTGCATTATTTTTCTGAGGGTCCTAGATTTATGTAGCGATCTTGGTTCTAACTCCTGCCTCATGTAAGACGCTTTTCTTCTGTCTCCGTGGTGTTAACTGTTAAAATGCACAGCAAGTGTTAAAATGCACAGCAGCTCCAGTGTCAGCTCATAAACTTACAACTCTATTGTTTTGGTTTTGGCCCTGGAGTATTTCCCATTTTTTCTTGTGATGTCATCTATTCATTCAAAATGATTTTTTAAATATATTCAACCCCAAATTTCTAGGTGTTTGTGGCAGGAAGGCTTTCAGTTCATCTACCCTACAATATTGATGAAAATAAAAATACCCTAAGTGTTATCTGTATACATTTTATTTTTATAATAACTAAATAATAATTCATCTCAGTACATTTTCTCAACTATATTCAACCATACTCCAACATTAAAAGGTGTATTTCCAAACCTTTAGGCTATACTAATCTCAAAATATGTCCAATAAAAGCAATGCTTTGCTATACCTATAAAGTATCCAAATGCAAAGTGGGACTGGTAAATAATGAGACTGAGTCCATAAGCTAAATAATTACATATTTTTGTACAAACACTATCTGCATATGTTCTCCAGTAAGTGAAAACAGAACTCCAAAAGTGAATTTTCCTCTTATTTGGTCACTTACTTTTTGGATGTAAATAACTTTATTGCTATACTAGGCATCTTAATTATTGAAAACAATAACAGCAACATAATCCTTTAATGAAAAGTAATACAGAAGAAGAAATCAGAAACCTAAACACTAATCAAACAAATACTCTAAGTTTTGTTTTTTGGGTTTTTTTTTGCTGTACGTGGGCCTCTCACTGTCGCAGCCTCTCCCGTTGCGGAGCACAGGCTCCGGACGCGCAGGCCCAGCGGCCATGGCTCATGGGCCCAGCCGCTCCGCGGCATGTGGGATCTTCCCAGACCGGGGCACGAACCTGTGTCCCCTGCATCGGCAGGCGGACTCTCAACCACTGCGCCACCAGGGAAGCCCAAATACTCTAAGTTTTGATGTAGGGCAGAGAGTTAGCCAATATGGTTATTTACTTCAGCTCCATCATTAGATTACTGTGTTACCCAAAACAAGCTTTCACTTTCTTTCATGGTTCTGTCTCACCGTCTCTAACTTGTAACTTTACCACTGAATAACAGCGTAATCTAGGGAGAGCCTCCAAGGGCACAGGGCTCCTTTTCCTCTTCAATAGCAGGACTAACTAGTTCCACCTGGTTTTTAAGGTATCTCCGTGTCTAAGCCCCATGGTTCTAAATCCTGGGTAACGGACATCTGTAGAGTACACAAGTCTTTTTTTTTTTTTGGAATGTCTGTGTAAGCTGAGTGGGGATATTCTGTGTGGAACCACTTTATTTATCTACAAGTATATTAATAACTACAAATATGACCACATGTAAAGATGTGATGGCAAAGAACAACACAAGAGCACAAAACAATGAATCAGAAAAGCTGGCCCTTAACAAGCCTTCTAAAAAGTTCAGATGTAGCCTTCTATAAAAACATCAAAATGTGTTCTGTCTCTACTCAGTAAATATCTTCAAACCTCCCATGCTGTGAGAATGTACCTCTTGTTCTGTGGCTGCTACATTCCATATTAAACCCAAGGTCTTCTTGCCTTCAAAGCACTTTAACCTGCACTCAGTCTACATTTATCACTTTTCTTAAAGGTACTGGTGACAAGACCTCAAAAGGATGTGAACTAAACATCCACAAGTCCATACTGACATGAATAAATGATTAAGTAAATAAATAAGTAAATGGGGGCTTCCCTGGTTGCACAGTGGTTGAGAATCTGCCTGCCAATGCAGGGGACACGGGTTCGAGCCCTGGTCTGGGAAGATCCCACATGCCGCGGAGCAACTGGGCCTGTGAGCCACGATTACTGAGCCTGCGTGTCTGGAGCTTGTGCTCCGCAACAAGAGAAGTCTCAACAGTGAGAGGCCCACGCACCGCGATGAAGAGTGGCCCCCGCTCGCCACAACTAGAGAAAGCCCACGCACAGAAACGAAGACCCAACACAGCCAAAAATAAATACATACATACATACATACATACATAAAGTAAATGGGAGAGACAAACTTCCTTACAGAAGAATTCCAAATAATTTATAGATACTCCTCCCTCTAGGAGCATGGGTTGGACTTAGTGACTTGTTTCCAAAGAGGAAAGTATGGGAAGGGTAGGGGAGAGACTTCACAGTGGAGGAACCTGACAAACACAGCCTCAGCCAGGTGATCATGATAAAATTCATGGTGATAGGGCTTCCCTGGTGGCGCAGGGGTTGAGAGTCCGCCTGCCAATGCAGGGGACACGGGTTTGTGCCCCGGTCCGGGAAGATCCCACATGCCGCGGAGCAGCTGGGCCCGTGAGCCATGGCTGCTGAGCCTGCGCGTCCGGAGCCTGTGCTCCGCAACGGGAGAGGCCACGGCAGGGAGAGGCCCGTGTACCGCAAAAAAAAAAAAAAAAAATTCATGGTGATAGCACATACCCCCTGATGTGATGTGATGGAAAGAGCATTTCTCCTCTATGGCATTCTCCCCCCAAACTCCAGTTTAATCATGAGAAAGCCATCAGATAAACACATATTGGGGGACATTCTACAAAATACCTAACCAGTATTCCTCAAAGCTCTTAAGGTCATGAGAAACAATGAAAGACTGAGAAACTATTACAACCAGAGAAGACTAAGGACACATGGTGACTGAACACAATGTGGAACCCTGGAAAGGATGCTGGAATGAAAAATGACATTAGTGGAAAATCTAGGGAAATCCAAATAAAGTCTGGAGTTTATAAATAACATGTACTAATGTTTTGGCAAATATACCATGAGTCTGTAAGATGTTACTATTAGGGGAAACTGGATGGTGGGAACTCTGCACTATCTTTGCAGCTTTTCTTTAAAACTAAATTTATCCAAAATAGAAAAGTTTATTTAAAAAAAAAAAAAAACCAATATGACTCCAAAGAATTGAAAACTCAAACAAATACTCATACATAAATGGTCATAACAGCAGTATTCATAATACCCAAAAGGTAGAAACAACCCAAGTGTCTATCAATGTATAAACAAATTCTGGCATAGAATACAATGAAATATTATTTAGTCATAAAAAAGAATGAAATACTGACATTGTGGATAAACCTAGAAAACATGATAAATAAAAGAAGCTATATAAAAAACGTCACATACTGCAATGATTCTCTTTACATGAAATATCTCAAATACAACAATCCATAGAGACAGAAAGCAGATAGGTGGTTGCCAGGGGCTGTGAAGATGGGAAAAGGAGAATAACTGCTTGATGGATATTGGTTCACTTTTGGGGAAATGGAAGTGCCTTGGAACTACATAGAAGTGGTGATTATACAACATTGTGAATGTACTAAACACCACTGAATTGCTCACTTTAAAACAGTTAATTTTATGTTATGTGAGTTTCACCTCAATAAAAAAAAGAAAGGGAATATAACCTAAATGTTGGGTTTCATGAATTTCAGCCAAGAGACAGATAGGAGAAAACAGATCTAGAGTAACAGATGGACCAACCATCCTCCAGATCAATCCTTAGCAGGAAACTATGGAAAATGAGCAGGAGCTAGGAGTCTGCAGACAGGAAATAAAGAAGCTGTAACCTAGAAAAAGAGACATCAATGAACTTAAGACTATTTTTCTAGGGAATGTTATATGGGTTATAATACCAAAAGGAAACTCTTATTTAAGTCAGGAACAATTCTTTATTTTTTATGCTCTTCAACTTTTCTCATGACATTTTCCCAATGATCAAGAACAGGATTCTCTATTATCTAGAAGATAAATTCCACAAAGGAGACCATAGATATCTTTTTTGCACTGAATCCTTAGAGCCCGGCATGATGCATGGTACACCCTGGTAAACCCTCAAATAAAATTGATTAAATTTACAAATTTTTTAAAAATATGGGATATACTAATGGTAAAATTTAGTGGTAAAAGATTCTATTTTGTTTTAGTTATTTTTGTAACAAATGGTGCCACTACAATAATTAATGCACTATTGTTATTTTATATTATTGTTCATTAGTATGCATATTTTAACATCTCAGTGAACTCTTCTGATGCAGTCACGAGCTTTTGATGAGAGTTTAAAAGACTATAATAAACCAAACTGTATGCTTTATTTAACTTAAGAATGGGCAAAATAATTTTTTAAACTTGTTCATTAATACAGTTGAAATTTCCCACTTCTTGTCAGTATTCCTAGGTCTCTGCCCATATTTGCTGATCCAGTAACTAGAATTTTTAAACATAAGCTCTTTGAGCTAAAAATGAGGATAGAGGGGCTTCCCTGGTGGTGCAGTGGTTGAGAGTCCGCCTGCCGATGCAGGGGACACGGGTTCGTGCCCCGGTCCGGGAAGGTCCCACATGCCGCGGAGCGGCTGGGCCCGTGAGCCATGGCCGCTGAGCCTGTGCGTGCGGAGCCTGTGCTCCGCGATGGGAGAGGCCACAACAGTGAGAGGCCTGCATACCGCAAAAAAAAATGAGGATAGAGAACTATGCGATGTTAAGGATGCCATTTTTTGTATTATAATTCTACTTGTAATCATTTATGTGACAGTGACTATGAACAGCCCAGTCATTCCCTTCAGTGATTTATAGAGTAACACTGCATCTAGAGGAGACAGGTTAAGCTAACCTGCAGAGTTTAAAAGTTAAACATATAAAGGCTGAAACTTTCCTTTATGTAAGAGAATTTTGTAGAATAATGATGTACTTGAAAAGCAGGCTCTGCAGACAGACTGCCAGAGTTTGCACCTCTGCTCCATCCACCACTGTGTGACCTCTGATGAAAAACTGATTCCTCTAGGTTCATGTCCTCAGCTGTCAAGAAGGGTGACAACAGTACTGACCCCACAGTCTGCTTGTGAGGACTACTTAAGCTAATTTACCTAAAGATTGTAGAACAGGACTGCCAGCTTACATCTGCCATTATTATTTCTATCACCAACATGTAATATTGTGATAATAAAATGAAAAAGAGATCTTTTAAAACTATTTCCTCAAAGAACAAAGATTTTCCTCAGAAACCAATAAGTTATTTAATACCAAGTTTTATTTTTGTACAAAGAATTTCCTGACGGGCTTATGCATATTTTCTATAAACAATCACATTGAGGATTTTAACAAGAAAGAGATATCAACACAGAAAGGAAAAACTATGATGGTAGACGGGAGATATGCTTCATTTTTAAGCTTGGTAGCAGCCAAGTATTTCAGCTTCAGTAATTACTGACCCCAAGGGACATCAATTTTAAAACATCGCTCAAATATTCCATTTAGAGTTTTCAAAATACAAACTTGGGGCCAGGGAACAAGCTGGTTTCTTTCTGAGATACATGAAAAATCAATTCCTAAATTACATGATCTCCTTTAAGATTAATTTTAAAACATTCTCAGGAACATATGCATCTATAGAAATACTATAATTGTTCACAGATAAATACTATACAAATCACTAAGCCAGTAACATAAGAATCTATAAAAATAATTGTTGTATATTATGCAAGTGCCTTAGGAATAATCACCTGAAGAAGCTTCTGTCACCTGGAGGAATGGAATTTGCTAAGTGAGATCTAGACCTGGAAGCCAGTCAGCAAGATTCCTTTCCCCAGTTCCACCATTTGCCATGCAGTCCAAGACAAAGCTCTCATTTTTGTTATGGCTCTGTATATGTCTCTAACATTTAAATAATATCTGCCACTCATCTCATTAACAGAGGTGCTGTGAGGATGCAAGAGATAACGTTAGTTAAGAATTCTGACATGCCCACAAACACAAAACGTTATCCCTGATAAATATAATGGTTGCCGTGGCAGGCTCTGTTGAAGATGTATGGTGCTTGTCAATGGTGAGGGCGAGGATAAGCCATGTGAGAAGCTCCAAGATGACCTTGGTCCAGAGCTGGGAGTGGCTAGAGTGAGGTGGGCAGAGCCAGCTGGTGGTCCTACACATAGGGTGCCTAAGGTCCTCTGTTAATAACAAAGCTTTAAGGTCACCTCTGTCTTCAGGTGCTGGGATAGTTGGAGGTCAGTACAAGGAAGACTTCTGCACTTGACAGCTCCCAGCCCAACCCAGTCCACCTGGGAGGGAAGAATGCCCTTCTCCCTCTTGACCTTTTCCAGGAGAAACGGAAGACTGTCAACAATGGCTTTTGTTCACTCTTTCAGAAGAGCAAAACTGAAACCGTGCTAAGCACTTCAAATCCTTCTTAAATATTAAAAATAATAAAGAGAGCAGTGGAGACTGTGTTTTTAATCACCCACATGCAAGCATTTAAAAAACAATGACTTTTTTTTTTCTTAATCTAAATGTGCTTCTCCAGCTTTGTGCATGGAAAAAAAGAAAACTTTTCATTTTCTGCCTTTGCCTTTTGGTTTTACAGGGACAAAATGTGAAATACACTTCCTTAATTTTCACTTCAGTGTTTGCAGTTTAGGATTCCATTAATATATCCTTTCCCTGGGTTGTGCAGGGTCCTCGTTTGCAGTCAGTTCATTCTGCACTGATGTATATTTCATTGCCCAAGGCTTAATGTTGATTTATTGTCCGTCCATAAATTAGAAAAATATGCTCTGGAATTCCATCCTGCTG
>NW_006799780.1:1090686-1120961 GCF_000442215.2 Lipotes vexillifer
AATTCAAAGATAAGGAATTTTCAGGGTTTGCTTTTTTCCTGAATATAATTTGAATGCTTCTATCTGTCTAAATGCTCACTTTGCCATAATCCAAATGATGCTCCCACATATCTACTGACCAGGCAATTTCCCTCCCTCTCTTTGTAAAGTACAGGTTCTCGTTGCCATTATGTTTATATTAATTAGAGGTCTATGTGAATAGAAAAATGATCAGGCTTGCTCTGGAGCAATTTAGCTGGAGGCTGGAGAGAAGACGCTTAGGAGAGCAAATATTTTCAAGGTGCAACCGGTGACCTGTAACAAGCTGGGGAGATTCATGGCGAGAATCGTACATTTTGACACAACAGTGATTTGATTAAAAGAGAAAGTAATGGGTTTAAACAGTCACTATGAGGATGTAGCCAGACTTTTGTAGCTTTGTGCAATTTACTTTACAGACCAGCGATGGAGCAGGAGAGAAGACCTTTGCCACTGAAAAAAAAAGGTCACTTGGATTTGGAAACAAACATAAACAACAACTGAGTGGTTGAAACTAGTTTTTTTTCCCCCTGTCCTTTTTGTTTTGTTTTGTTTTTAACACACATCCATGGAGAGGGCAGGATAATACTAAGGCAAAGAAAATATTGAGGTCACTTTGAGAATGGAATTAGATTTTATTTTTCTTGGCTATTTTTAAAAGAATTATTTTTTGGAGTTGGACTCCACTGAATCAGCCCGAAAGGAAAAGGGAAAAAGTGTAATTCTCTGCATTTTGAGAAAAAGAAAAATTTATACTAGAAAACTGAAATAATTTATTTCACTTAGATAAGCAGTATGATCCCCAAGAATAGCTAACATACATAGGATCAGTGTAGCAACAAATTTAATTCTAATACAGTGGTTGAGAATAGTGCAGCGTGGTTTGAATTAAATAGGTTGAAAAGGATATTAATAAAACATTAAGTAAAAAAGTGCAACTTACAAAACAACCTATATCGTATGATTCTATTAACGTGAGAACACAAGAAAAAAAAAATTGAAAGACATCCCATGTATGTGCATAAGTCCAAGGATAACCATATCTCCCTTAGAAAAGGGTCTGAAAGCAAACAGAACAGTGGCTATCCCTGAGAAGGGAATTTTAACTTTTGACTTTATGTACTTTTGCATTGTTTGATTTTTATTTATAATGATAACATTTTGAGGTGTAACTTGTATAAATTAATTTCTAAAGAGTTCCAGTAAAGGTTTGTTTTTAAGGGAAAAAGAAGCTTATTCCCTATTTTGATGCATATATCCTGCCTTAATCAAGATCAGTTGTAATTATTCTTATCATAACTATGTGTTGAGCGAAACAGTCATTGAATGTTATTATAAGATAAATCCTTTGAAGAAAAAGTTTTAAAAATTGCAGTCCCAATTAGGTGTTCACGTGGCGCAAACCTCATTAGTTCCTTAGTTTTCTCATTGGAAGCTCACTTGTTTTTCCTTTATCCCTCCATCCCCCTCAGCCTCAATGACCATGATCAGGTGGCTGCCTCAATCACTAAGCATTTATTATACAAGGCAATTCACATCCAAAAAAAAGATACTAAAAACATCAAGGTCCTATCACTGCTCTTTGTCTCAGAATTTCTAATAATAACATTCTCCCTGGCAAAATTTCTTGTTTTCCACAAGTCTGATTTTTAAAGTGATATTTTGGTGCTTTTGTTTTAAAAAAAGAATTTTCTAAAATGCATTCCTCATTTACTATAATCATTTTCATACATTTTAATATCTTTTCCTGTTTTGCAACTGCTGTCCCAAAGTTCTTCACCTATTTTAACCAAGGAGTGCCAGATGCTTAGGAAAAAAATTGATATGGGGACTTAAGGCCCTTGCTCTAAACTGTGTGCCATGTTTTCTAATATTTTTAGCCTGAGTATTGTTAAGTCGGGCTCCCCAGGAGCTATTGCCTCTGAGTTGAAGAGGAATATTTCTTGCAGGAGGCTTACTGGAGGGTGCTCTTGGAGTCACATCTGAAGAGGAGAGAAGGCAACAGGAATGGGGAGAAGTTGAGGTGCTATGCTTCCACCACAAAGGCCTCAGCTGATCCCACAGGGGTTCTGGAGCTGGGTGGTCCTGCAGAGGTGCTCCCCCTTGTACCTCACACTGACCAGTCCTTGGATGCAGGCTGACCCTGGAAGGGTGTGTAACTTTGGGCAAAGCAGATGACATCCCTTTAGCAGACGACGATTCCTGGAAAGGAATGTGACTGAGAGCCTTCAGCAACCAACACTCCCAGCAGCTTCGGTCTTAAAGGGGGGCTCTGGGTAGTGCACCCCAAGTCCACCACATTCAGTTTGCAGGTTTTATTATCTTCATTTCCATCTACAAAGAACAATGTTCTTTAAACAGTGGCTACAGCACCTCTCTAAAACAAAGGGGAAAAAGGAGAAACATTCCCTGTCGACAAACATGAGAGGACCATCAATCCAAGGCATTTTGGGTAAATGATGCTAAAAGTAGAAGCATGAAAAATATTCCATTCTTGTCATATAAGCAGTAAAGCAAGGAAAGAGGATGACTTAATGAGGGGCTTAGACTAAACATCTGAGATTTCATTTCCAAATTTTCTTGATTCTCTCATACTGCAGGACCAGTTCTCTGGCTTATTTCTTGCATTTGTATCACAGAAATAATTAACTACACATCCTATGAAGGGGTCTGGAGATGATTAACTAGAACATTCTATTATACATGGAATAGTATGGATCATACATGCATTACATCTAGTAGCTGATACTTTGGTCTTTAAGACAAAAGTGGAGGACATCAGGTACCCATGATTGTTTTCCCAGTTTTCTGTTCCAAAGAAACCTGCTTCCAAGAGGAGATGGTGCAAACAAAGTGGATTTGCAGAGCAAATGGGGAAAGTGGGCTTCATCAAATGCCCAGGGACCAAGGAGGACACGGTCTGGACCAGGAAAAGTGCTATCCCTGTCCCTGTCAGCATATGGCAACATGAACCCTGACTCTGCCTTGGCAGCCTGGAAATGGACTGGGCATATTTGGAAGCAAATGACATTAATTAAGATTTGCTTAGGTATGTGGGAAAGAGAAAACATAAATGTTTTAAAAAGATTGTTCACAGAGATGTTTATTCAACCTCTGGTAGCCTAAGTAGAAAACACTTATGTCTGAAAAAGGAAAAAGCTTGACATATTATGTTTGCCTAATACATTACCGGAAAAAAAAAAAAGATTCCACAAGCATTGCCCAAACAGTAGTCCTACTCAGACAGAATCATTTAAGGAAAATTCAAATCCTCCTTGTTCTAACACAGAAAAATGAAGGTACCTGAAAGAAATATCTGTTCCTAAACATCTCCACAGCATAACACCCCAGTCCATGTGTTTGTGTCTATGTATATGGTTTGGCAAGGGCAATAGATTCACATACACTGAATGGCAAAAATAGTGGTAGTAGTGCCTTGGATCCGAGCAAGATCTAGGATTAGGTCCTGGGATCGCTCATTCTTGGACTTGAGGTGTGGTCCCTCTCACTGGTTCCTTTAAAGTTTAACTCTTGAAGATAGCTTGTGTGATAAGAGTAAATGTGGAAGTAAGCAAGGACAGATGGGGGACAAAGAGGGGAATAGCAAAAAAGCTATTACAACGAGGTGTCCTAATAATAGTTGTAAGAGCTAATATAGGTTGAGTGCGTTCTGAGATTTCCTTCTCAGAGGGTTACATACATTACCTTAAAAAACATAGCAATAACCCTAAGGAGTTGGTACTGTCATCATCTCCATTTGTGCAGATGAGGAAACTGAGCCTTGGAGAGGCTAAGCAGCCATGTGGCAAATGAAGCCATAGCTCAGGAAGGTGACTTCTGTGTAAGAGCTGCACCTCCCATATATCTACAGACTCTCAGAGTTGGGGCTGCAAGAGACCTGTGAGATCCAGAGACTACCTTGCTCAAGCCTCTCCCACGGCAGGCAAGGAAACTGAGGCCAGATCAAGAGACAGGATAGCAATCTATTGCTTCTGTGGTCATGCATGTTATCTCCCAGAAAGATACGTAATTACATGATAAATGAGACTGTGGTCTGCAATGTTTCTATTTGCCCTGGTAATAAATCATCCTGGGTTTTGTGACCAGACCCCCAGTCTCTTCTTTCATGTGGTTTGCAGAACTAAGCACACTGACCTAGCCTGCTAGAAGAAAACATTGTGGATCTTCAGATTCCCTTGAAAAGGGTTTCTGAGGATCCGCTGAACCACAGCCCAATTTGTCCTGGAGTTCTGATGTCGTCATATGACAGGACAATGAGAGCAGCCGCTACCATGTAGAACTGAGGAGACCTGGTAATGCCATAAAGTCTGCAGTTGACTTTCAGGAAGATCCTTGGTATTTCCAGGGATCTTAGCAACAATGTGGCCTACGTTAGTATTGAACTCATGGGATTAGAGCTATCCAAGGGCAGGGACTCAGTTTACAGATGAGGCCACCCTCAAAAAGACCCTAGCCCATCATTTTTATTTCAGGAGCAGGGAACAGTTCAAAACTTACCATTTATTCAACCGTGGAACTGGGTTGCCCCTCTATGCTACATAACGCTACCAAGATGTACCTTAAGCCAATGATTTCTGGTCTTGACAAGGATCATTCTTTGGTCAGAAAACATAAATGGCTTGACTATTTCTATTCAAAGGCTGAAAAGCATCTACATATGCTGAACAAGATCAGGTTTTCTTTTTTTCTCTCTTATAAGAATTCTTAGCTGCTTCAAAGAATCACCATGTATTTATTCATCACACACTGACGCAGCCAAAGGCTAGAGGAATTTACTTCGGTAACTGAATTATAGTCGCCCAGTGGTTTGGCGACAGATTCTGTGCTACCACTTATGGATTTTGAGTCCGACATTTTACATCCTGAAAATATGCCAAACCTGTCTCTTAAGCATCGTTATTTTAGGATCACTCCCTGCTGCTACGTTTTCAAGTCTCTGCCCTTCACTTGTTCAGGAACACCTTGTGCTTTATTCAGGAAGGAGTCATTGGGAGCAGCTACGCGAGCCCTCCTGCTTTGGAAAAGCCCCGGGTCTCTCTGCTCACCTTCTCTTGTCTTCCTAAACAAGACACAGAGCTTGGGGTCTGGTGATGTCATTTTATATTGCTCAAATTTATTTAGCTTTAAATGGACACAGAGTGTTATATAGTGAAACAACCTTGGGCTGTGAAAACCGGCCAACCTGTGTTTTGGATAAGGCACTTAACTTCTCTGTGCACTTCTCATCTCCAAAACGAACATAATGATTCCTACCTCATTGTTAAGAAGTTTAATGATATAAGTGTACACTGCCTGGCATATACAAAATGCCCAGCGACTGGTAGCCATCATTATTATTTCTAAAAGATAAGGATTATTCTCAGTGAAGACGTTCTATACAATACTTAGCATAAGAGGACAGAAGAGCAGGTATCAACTGTAAATCAAACTTAGTTGAGGCTTCTTCAGGCTGTGAACAAAGGACTGGAGCCACCCTACCTGGGTCCCCAGAAAAGATCTAATTAATCCAGAGGCAGCAACATCACGGGGACAGGAACAGAAGTAAAGAACTTCAGATGAGGTGACTTCCCCAGCTGCCCCAGCACACTTTGCCCAGCGCCCTCCAAAGCCAGAGATGAAAAGAGCTGGCCTCTCTATCACCTCCTCCACCCGCCTCGCCGGGCTCTCTAGCAGAACCCAAGCCACAAACCTCAGACTGAGGTCTCCCAAGCCAAAGTGCTCCGAATCACAATTTCAGGACTTTCTAAATCAGCAGTTCAAGGACCTGTCACCCACTTATGCTTCTGACTTATGCAAATGTATAAGGATTGTTTTTAAAGTGAGCCACTGAATTAATATGATAGTCCTACCTCACTGCTAGAGTGATAATTTTTTTTAAGGCCTACAAAAGTTTTAGCTTGTCAGCCCACTTGGGCAAAGCTGTGTTGGAAACCTTTTGTTGCCTATTTTAATTCACTTTGCCTAAGAATACATACAGGTTAAAACCCAGTCCTAACAGGGAATAAGAAAAGAGATGTAGAAAACTGATCATGCAATAAGTAAAGATCGGGACAAAAACTAGAAGATACAGAAAGGGACATGGAAAAATGAAAACCATTATATTACAGTGGCAGGGTTGTGGGGAATTTCTTTCTTTTAAAAATTACTTTAATTTGGTATAATTTTTTTTTTTTTTTTTTTTTTTGTGGTACGCGGGTCTCTCACTGTTGTGGCCTCTCCCGTTGCGGAGCACAGGCTCTGGACGCACAGGCTCAGCGGCCACGGCTCACGGGCCCAGCTGCTCTGCGGCATGTGGGACCTTCCCGGACCGGGGCACAAACCCGTGTCCCCTGCATCGGCAGGCGGACTCTCAACCACTGCGCCACCAGGGAAGCCCTGGTATAATATTTTTAGAGTTTACAAAATCCCAGCATTGAGAGTGGGGAACACCAATCTTCTAGAAGATTCTTAACATTTATGTCAAACCCTTCTTACAAAAAAAGAAAACAAATGAAGACATAAAACATTTTAAAGTCCATTTTCTTCTTCTTTCAGGCTTCATACATAGTGATGTATGCTCTCAAATAATGGGGCTATTAATTCCCACACTGGAAAAGGCTAAATATTTAAATGGTGTTATTACTGATGATAAAGCACTGGCAAAGGAGGCCTCTCTCCCAGTTTTTCTTTTCATAATAATTAATTCTAATATTTTGACATGCAGATGACACAAAACTAGAAGGGAAAGCTTATAGATTCAAAGAGAAAATTCGTAACCAAAAGCATCTAGACTGGCTGGAAAAAAGGATGCATTCCAACAAGAAGGCATCTCACAGGTGTTAATGTAACACCCTACACTTAGACACAAAAAATTAACTGCCAAAGTATAGAGGTAGAACATCTTACCAAGAACAAGGAAACTAGTTTAGGGCTTTTATTGCTCACAAGTTCAGTAGAAGCAAACAGTGTGCTAGAGGTGCCCTAAAAGCTAAGGTAATTTTAGGTCCACTCTCAGAGCAAGGAAGGCAACTATTCTGCAGAGTACGCAAATGAACCCAAAACTCGAATCTGGTAATCAGAAACTTGGATGAACTGCAGTCAAGGGATTCTCACAGGGAGTCCAGGCAAAGTTCTTTCCGAGTCTATGATTCTAACTTCTCAATTCCCACTGTAGAAGCAACCTTCTACAGGTTGTGGAAGCAACCTAAGTGTCCATCGACAGATGAATGGATAAAGAAGATGTGGCACATATATACAATGGAATATTACTCAGCCATAAAAAGAAACGAAATTGAGTTATTTGTAGTGAGGTAGATGGACCTAGAGTCTGTCATATACTGTGAAGTAAGTCAGAAAGAGAAAAACAAATACCGTATGCTAACACACATATATGGAATCTAAAAATATATACATATATATACTTCTGACAAACCTAGGGGCAGGGCAGGAATAAAGATGCAGACGTAGAGAATGGACTTGAGGACACGGGGAGGGGGAAGGGTAAACTGTGACAAAGTGAGAGAGTGGCATGGACATATACACACTACCAAACCTAAAATAGCTAGCTAGTGGGAAGCAGCCGCATAGCACAGGGAGATCAATCAGCTTGGTGCTTTGTGACCATCTAGAGGGGTGGGATAGGGAGGGTGGGAGGGAGACACAAGAGGGCGGGGATATGGGGATATATGTGTATGTATAGCTGATTCACTGTGTTATACAGCAGAAACTAACACAACATTGTAAAGCAATTATACTCCAATAAAGATGTTAAAAAAAAGTCATTTATAAAGAAAAAGGGTCAACAACAACCAATTGAACATTTTCTCTTAAATTAAAATGTAAACGTTATAAAATGGTGTAAGCATTTGACGACTCTATTGCACACCTCTCACGATGGAGAAATGCATATTTTATTATATTTTATCTGTTATTTTTTTCCTTTAGTCATGCCGTCGTGTATTTCTTCCTTCTGTCTCTCCCTCCCCTTCTTCCTATCTGTTCTTTTGCTTGTTTGTTTGTTTTCTTTCTTTTTTAACGATGTGTTTCAGTAGGTGATATTATCCAACACTTTCACTGCAGGATGGTTAAAGAGGTATTACAACATGTTTATTATAAAACGAGGGTTGTTGGCACCGAACACAGTTGAGAATCGCTGCTCCACACGTGTCCTCCACTATAACGTTTCCAAAATCTTCTAGAAAGTGTTTAACGTCACTTCGCTCTTAGAAAAATGTCTGGCACTGGTTTGTGTGCAGTGGTCTGAGTTCCTCCAGAACAAGATGTAAAAACACAAAAACCCAGCCTACCCCGGGGGACCAGGATCCCTACACCTTAACTCTCCCCGCCTCCCACCCCCAGGTAGCTCCCGGGAGGCCCAGACAACTTCCCACACGCAGCGAGTCCGCTGAGATGCGAAGATGCGCGGCTGGAAAGCTTTGCCACCGTCGGGTCATATGTCAATCCTTGGCCCCAAACCCAGCCTCGGGCGCCCTCCCCAGCCGTGCCCCATGATGAGCGCCGCTGTGGCCCCTGACTTTTTCTTATTAATGTTTTTTAAAAGAAAAAAAAATGTAAATCATTACTCAGCTCAGCTCAGTCACCAGGCAAACTGTGTTTAATAAATTAGCTTAATCTATTCCGCAAGTGGTTTGTGAGTGCAGTGTTTCCTCCAGTTAAGGAAAACATTTATATTCTCTCTCGGCCCTACGTTCCTAGGCTCCCAGAGTCTCTCCCTGGGGGCGGGCGCAGGGGGCCATCCCGAGTGAGTGGCTTTCCTCGGGAGACGCCGCCTCGAGCCCTAGGGCGGGCGGCCGGAAGGGCAGTTGGTGGCCTCGTGGCTTTGTCCCCATCAGGCCCCCCCCACCCCCGGCAGTAGCCCGAGGCGCTGGTACCCACCTCGCTTCCTCGAGACCCGGCTCCCCACCTCCGCCCCCCGGCCCCCCCCCTCCGCCCCCTCCCCCCGCCCCAGCACATCCCACTCCTCCAAAGCCAAAGGGGCAACTGCTCCCCGTGAAATAATAATTCATTATGTCACCAGGAGGGAAGTAAGGGAGTTTAAGTGTCTTGATGGGATTAGAGGAAACCCCCGCAGAGATGATTTAGGGGCCGTGATAATTCATTTAATAGGGGCCTGGGGCAAATTGCTAGACAGGGAACTGGAACTGAACCAGCCTAGAAAGGGCGTCCGACAAGGCTGTGTGGGAGAGCTAGCTTCATTAGCAATATTTAAGAGATTTCATTTAAGAATGAGTCATAAAATGCGGTACTATTTTATCCACCTGGTTTGGTGGCCTTTAGCTTTTCTCTGCATGAATATTAAATTTGAAATGGCAGTACAGCAACACATTTTGGAAAGTGTTGTTTGGGCTGTTATTTGTATGGTTGGTTTAGTTTCTCGTTTGTTAACCTTTTAAAATGAATATCATTGAAAATGGATAACTGTACAACCAGAACTCGAAAAGATTAGGGGGAATATAATGCTTTAGAATAGGTTGTTACTAAACTGGGTAAAGGATTTAAGTTTTTATCTATCAAAACACAAAAGGCATAGCGAGTGAGTCAGTAAATGGCAAATTACTTTGACAATTCCCAATTTTCATGCAGATTTGGTGAAGCTGCCCCATTCAAAGCCACCACCCACAGCTTGGATGAGACCACAAAGCAGTGAACACAGATGGGACCTGCCTACAGACACTGTGAAAAGTCAAACACTTCAGGAAAATACTTCCAAAGAGTGTTTTCTTGGACAGATAATATTCCCTTTTGTTTCCAAGAGACAAAAGACGAACTCTAGTTTGATCGTAAAACTATTTCCTTCAAATGTGGATTTTTATCTTTGGTTGGGGGGTGCAGGTAGAAGTGGAGGTTGCTTGGAGTTTTACAAACCCAAGAAGTTTAAATGGGGAAACAGCGGTAGTGGTTCCAATTACAGCTATAAGGAAAAAAAAAAATTCTCTTTTGGTGTGCGTCTTCCTGTCTGGTGTCAGTGGCCACTTTACCGCACTAAATTGAGAGTCCTAGCTAGGAAACGTTTTAGCCAACACTCAGCCTTCACTCCACGGTGTCCTACACATTTGTGTAGCCTAATGCTCTTCCCTCCAAAAATCTTACATTTGCAAAATAAAACATTAACTTTGATCCCTCCCTTTTAAAAAATAAAAATCACTCTCCCAGATATGCTGCATCCATTTTTTTTTAATCACAGCTGCATTCTGTTATTTTAACACAACTGGCAGGTCTCTATTCACAGAGCTGCTTTAGCCACATAGGATACATACGATGCATAATTAATATGTACTCTAAAAGACTTTCTTAATCAAAAAAGACATTAACTACATGTAAAAGTATTCACTTATGTATATTGGTTTGGGCAATTTTCCACAATGACAGTAGAATGGGTATCTAAATATATTTTTATATATAACAAAACTTAGTAAATGTCGTTTGTAAGGCGTGCATGGGTAGGGTAGTACTAATATTCGTGTTCCTCTTATTTATATTCCACCATCTCCAGGTAAAGATGCTATATTTTATACAGGGTTGTAAACCACTTTGCAATATAGTGAAAGGATCTATTTCAAATAAAATAAAGGTGACTAATGTACTATACAGTCAGTCTCTGGACAAAGGCAAGCATCCTTTAAGGCTGGTTAGTTCCCTCAGAGCCTCTTCCCTGGTCCTTAGACTTCACTTTTCTCAGAGCTTCCCTTTAGGGAGAAGCAGCCAGCACCTGCCAGTAACAGCCCTGGTCAATGCTGGGCCAAGTTCTGAAAAGGTAGCTTCTCTTTGACTTAAGAACTTTCATTCTTTCCTTTCTCCGGTGAAAAGTCATTCCAAGCCTAACCAAGGGAGTCCCCCCAAAAGAAATCTGTCTGCAACATCTATTTTTGCTTTTCAGAAATAGGATTTCATTGCCAGTTAGAAAGCCAGAAAGCAAAGAAGCTCGGAGAGATGCGTATGCACACATACCCAAACTGTTGAATCTTGGAGTAACTGACAGTGTTTAAATGACCTCACAGGTTTAAAGGTTTCAAGCACAGTAAACACATCAGACAGGCTGTGTTGGGAGCCCAGTGTGCACAGATGCAGAAGCTACTAATGCAGGGACTGTCCTCTGCTTTCCCAGAGCCCAGCCTCCAACCACACAAAGCCACATCCTTGTCAACAGAAAGGACGGGAATACAGCGTTATGCACGTGATCAAATATCTTAGAGGACTGAGGTACTAGTATATTTTTAAAATATTTTAAACCAACAAAGCTGGGAGTTGGGTGGGCAAAAGGGAGTATAAATACTTTGATTTAAAGTCCCAATTTTCCTCATAATAAATTCCAGGGTTTTTTTTTTCCACATTACAAAAAATAAAGGTGAAGAAAATGCATAGCCAAGTTGTCTTCTCTTTAAAAAAAAACTATTTAAAATACTAAATACTGTTCCTGAGGGCCACCTAATTTTTGAAAAGAAAAAATACCTTCACACGAATGAACCAGAAGAACTAGTGCTCGCAGACAGCACACAGGCCTCTGCAACACTTCCCTGCCCCCCATTCAAAGCAACTAGGGACACCAAGTCCATTACAAATCACAGGAGATCACTGCTTTGTGAATCTGAAACCACTGTGTTTCAATAATGTGGGCGAAATACATCAAATATCATTAAAGTAAGTTTATACTATAAATTGACCCAAGCTTTGTGAAAAGTACTTTCGTAGTATGTATCAAAAGCCTTAAAAATGTTCACTTCATTTAATGCAGTAATTCTGTCTCAGACTAGCTCCTGGGGAGATCATCTGAAATGGAAACAAAGATGTAGGTAAAAAGATGTTTATCTTTTACATCTATAATAGGAAAAAAGCAGAAACCACACAAACATCCAATAATAGAAAATAGTGAAGTAAATGACGGCATCCTACAATGAAATTTAATAAATGCATATTCAATTTTATACATGTAGGATGCTCTGAACTGTGTCAAACAATACAGAGGAAAGAAAATGTTAACAGGATTACCTCTGGGTGGTAGGAATACATGGGGTTTTTCTCAAAATTTCGTGAGTTTTCTATAATGAGGATGTATTACTTTTATAATATGCATCTTTTAATAAATCATATCAATTTTATATACACACATACATATATATAATTCATTAATTCCTTCAGTGTTTATGACATGATAAGCTGACAGGCCGAACAGAAATCTCAGAGTCAAAATAAAAGTGAAATCAGTTAATTAGATATTTTCCCCTTAAATAACCACATAAAACAAATTAACACATATTTCTTTATTCATGTCAAGCAACACATATCTACATGTTTTCTTCTCTATCCAATAAATACATTTCATATTGTGATTTACTTTTGTGAGCATATGAAGGTAGAAAACATCCCATGTTTTAGTAGAAAAATCAGGAGATAAGTCCATATTCCATCACGATCACCTGCAGCTCACCCTTGGCACCCAGGGTACACATATTTATTTATTATTTACCCAAATAACAGCACATGGCAAATTTGCAAGGACAGCCCTGCTCTCAGGCCATTGCATTATCTACAGAAATCTGTTTTCAGCAGCAGACTATCTATAAATTTGACCCTTAGCTCGCTCGCTCTCTCTCTTTTATTTTTTTAACTAGGTCAAGTGGCTGTCCCTGTAGCACCATCAGTATATTCAATAAAAATCAAGTATATCCTGTGTTTGAAACATACATTATAAATAGATGTATAGATGGAGCAGATATTGAGAAAAGAAATGGTAAAGATTATGAATATTAAGATTTATATTAATCTATAAGCCTATTAAAGTACAGTAAAACCTGTCCTTCAGACCACCTTTTTAAAGATATCACCTCCCTGATGGGACCACTAAATTTCGGGCCAAATTATTTTCCCATAAAGAACAATGAAAAGAAAATGATTATATTAAGATTACTTCTACTATGGTTTCTTTTCATTGTTCCGCCAAAAATGATTCCAAACAGTAAAATAACATTGATATTGACCTTGTTAATGAACTTGAAGAATTTCATGGAATACTCAAACACCGATTTCCATTTTTAACAGGAAAAAAAAATGGACCCTCTGCCTCACATTGTCGACAGCACCAGCAGCATGTAGGGATCGTTTCATTGAAATTCGGTGGCTGTAGCTTATCTTGATATCGCTAATGTTCCATAAGGTTTGTCATGTGGATTTTTCTTTGTGCCAAAAGCTGGAGATGATTGTGTGATTTGTTAAAATATTGAAGAAGCCTTCAAGCCGAGAGGTTCATTTCGTTTCTTTTTGGTTACAAAGAATTTCACATACAATATTACTAAAGCGATTTTCAGTTTTCCAAAATGCCACGCTCTCCAAGGGAACAGCTTCCTCTCCTTTGGCCTTGCGAGGACTCCCCGTGGCTTTGATTGGCTTTTCTTCCAAACAAAACTGCCATGGGATCCACACTCCCTGGAGCCCCCCCACCAGGTGGGGCCTGGTTCTCCTAATCAGGTTCTTCAGCTCACCCAAGTCAGCCAGAAACGCCAGAGGCCCTACCCATCCTCGTGTTGGGCTCCAAAGCCTATTCCCTCACCGTTTAAGTCTCTGGAATTGCTTTTCTTTGCAGTCTCCCAGAATACAACACCATGTTTTTTTTTTCAGGTCTCCTCAAAGTCTGTCTACTTAAATAGGACTTCTTTTTTTCAATGGATATCAAGGATTAGTCAGGTGTAGATATTCTTTAAAGTACTCATACGTGTGCAAGGAACACATCTTAAAATTCTCCAATGAACGGGCTTCCCTGGTGGCGCAGTGGTTAAGAATCCGTCTGCCGATGCAGGGTTCGAGCCCTGGTCTGGGAAGATCCCACATGCCGTGGAGCAACTAAGCCCGTGCACCACAACTACTGAGCCTGAGCTCTAGAGAACCGCGAGCCACCACTACTGAGCCCGCATGTTACAACTTACTGAAGCCCAAGTGCCTAGAGCCCGTGCTCCGCAACAAGAGAAGCCCCTGCTTGCAGCAACTAGAGAAAGCCCGCGCACAGCAACGAAGACCCAACACAGCCAAACATGAAAACAAATAAATTAATTAATTTAAAAAAAAATCTCCAATGCAAGGTAAACACATGAGCAACGACTGCACAATGTTCAGGCCCCTTTGGGAGGCTTCACTCAACCCCAGAGTCTTGGAGGGCAGGAACTATGTCCTGTGCGTGTACCTGAGCCCAGCTTGGAGCCCACTGCCTGCCATCATCAGCTCCCAGTAAGCCAGTGTGGATCTGAGCTGCCAGTCACGTCATTCCAGTCTTGTCACCGTTCTTTAGCTAGAGTTCACTGCACAGTCATCAGCCCAGAATCACAGAATCTTGGTGCTGAAAGGAGACTGGAGCACACTGGTCCAGCCCAGGCTTTTCATCTCAGAGACAGAGTTACTGAGGTCTCCAGGGAAGGGATGCCTCAAGCGGTGTCAATACACAGCCACAAACCTTATGGATGAAAATCATGGGTGTTTGTTTCTGTTCCTAAAAAGAAGAGGCCCATGATTTTTTAAAAAGTATATTTTAGCTGATAGCTTAGAGTAGTAAGCAGCCAGCTGTGTGGTTTGAGCTCAAAAATAAACTATAAACATTCACAACTTAATCCTTCAAATACCGCAATGTCAGAACACTAAAATTTCTTTTTTTCAAGCAGGATTTATTTTTTTCAGTTGGAGATGCAGACAGCAAGGCATAGTGGACAGTGAGTGAGACACGGCATCTAGTAAGCTGGGTTTGAATTCCAGCCCCACTGTTTGCTAGCTGTGTGACCATGACCCAGTCACTTATCCTCTTTCTGGGCCTCAGCTTCCTCATCTGTAAAATGGGCATCGTAATACCATCAGCCCTCCCATGGCCATTTGAAAAGCAAAGGAGATAATCCACGTCAATACACTGTGTCAGGCAAAAGTAAGTGATTTGTTGGCTGGGGAATGAATTTCAAAGCTATAGCTGTGAGTATAAAGGAAAGAAAGCACAGATAAAGAGGAATGCACACACTCATTTTAACTTAGATATTTCCCTCTCTCTTTGGAGCAAGCTAACTGGATGATCAGACGTGTGATGAAACACAGACACCTGGGTGAAAACCCAGCTGGAGGCCCATGGAACCCCTCACACAGAACAGGTCCGGCTTTCTCTTTTTCTCTCCTCCCCAGTACCTGCCCCCATCCCTAAAAGAGACACTAAGGAAGCTCAGGCCTTTGAAAATGTGGACCAGAACAGCCCAGATTCCTAAGGAGAATATTAAGGCTTTCTTTCTGTTCCTTCAATGAGAGTCTCCTTGCCGCTCCCAGACCTACACGAGGTGGGATGGACGTCCTCTCCTTCCTCCGATTCATTTTACCTGAGGTTAACAGACCACAGTCCTCCCCCTGAGCCTTAACAGACCACAGTCCTCCCCCTGAGCCTAACATCTGTTCTTCTCACCTTGTCAGTTTCCTCCTTCTTTTCCCCCCCTAAAACCTGCAAGTGAAACATGCAGCTTTAGCTTTCTTGCATCAGGAAGCAGGGTAGAAAAAGCCAAGGGCATTATTTTTGTCCCACTTTTGCTGTTTCTATGGGGACAAGGCTGTCTTATTTTGCATGCTCACTGCGAAGACAGACAGTGCTCGGCTGTGAATACCCGTTATTCTGGACTGAAATTTGCCTTTCTCTGACACTGAAAAGACACTTTGGATTTTCACATATTCACTCAGCAAACATTAATTGAGGGGTGATTATGTGCTAAGCACTGTGTTAGAGCTAAAGTGTGCAAGGAGGCACTCTGCTTCTCAGGGGCAGCCCACTCTGTGCTTCTGGAGATGTCCTCTTGCTCTTTTTTGCACTCATCTAGTTCTAACAGCAGCCAAAGAGTCTTCCTTCTCCAAAGCGGAGGCCTGACACAGCACTGGGTACCTACTTGAGGCACAATTATTGCTCATGACATCAGACATGATCTTAGAACTTCTGAATGGACGGGACCAGTGAATCCCACCCCTGTATTGAACCACAGAAGAACGAGAGGCCTAGGGATTAAGTGGCTCGTGGAAGCCACCCGCAGTGGCCTGTCCCATCTGTCTTGAGTGGTTTAGGGCTGGTCAGAGGCCCAGGGATGTCTCAGAAGATGGCTAGATGTCCTTTCCAGTCTGGAGATTCCAGGCAGACCAGAAAGAACGGTGGTGACCTGGCCAAGCAGCCCTCTGGAGAGTTCAGGAATCTGAAGCAATGTGAGCTGCCGCCGGTTCGTGCCACCTCCAGTGTTCACCTACGCCACCACTATCAGCATCAAACCCATTCACTGCTTTGTTAAGTGCTTTGGGATTTCTCAAGTATAAAAGGTGCTATATAAAATCAATCACAGGAAACTCTGCTGCTGGCGGCTCAGAACAGCTATAGTAAGCCGTGTCCACTCAGTCAATAGTCCCTCACTGAGAAGGGGAAAGAATACCATTAAAAAGATGTGCTCCAGGGAGATCAGCTCGGTGCTTTGTGTCCACCTACAGGGGTGGGATAGGGAGGGTGGGAGGGAGACGCAAGAGGGAGGGGATATGGGGATATACGTATGCATATAGCTGATTCACTTTGTTATAGAGCAGAAACTAACCCACCATTGTAAAGCAATTATACTCCAATAAAGATGTTAAAAAAAAAAGGATGTGCTCTTAGAAAAACTTCCCTCAAGTAAGAAAAAAAAAATATCCTACCTTACGAGAGTATACAGAAAGCACACAATATACTGTTCCTCCAGGAGCAATATTAAACATGATGGAAAGAGTTGCTTACTGCTTGGTGCATACTTTGGCTTTCATTTTAACCAAGCAAGAACACAAATTGATACACATTGTGTCGGAGAAACCTTGTAGGCCCCATGCAGGAAATGCCTATTGGATTTTAAAATCCAGTTGTACCATGAAAATGGAATCAGTGCTCTGGCACCACAGTAGAAAAAAGTGATTTCTAAAAATTGCTTGCCAAAGGACAATATGCATGTTTGGAATCTAGTATACATCATCTACCTTTAATTAATGTTTAAATATAAAGAAAATATTTAGATGTGTAACATTTTTATGATGTTACAGAAGTGAGCTCCTTGCACCATCCTGAAAGAATATTGATTTGGGATGTTTTGAGTTTTCATTTTATTTCAGAAGGTGAAAATGGCAACTAAAATAAAATTATGTTACTATATATACGAACTCATGGTATTTCTCAAAGCTATGACATAGTAATTTAAGTAGGTGCGAAAATTAGGGAGAGAATATCTTACAGTATTTTTAGAACTCAAATTAGTTTTTGTTACTTACAGAAAAGTATTGTAATAGAGTGAGAACCTTAAAAGCAAACAGTAACTTTATATGGAGTATAATCTATAAAAATATTGAATCACTATGTTGTACACCTGAAACTAATATAATATTGTTAAGTCAACTACACTTCAATAAAAAATTAAATAAAAACAAAAATAAATACATCGAAAAAACTAGAAGGCTGCTTTCATAACCTGAGAATATAAAAAACCATAGGTTATTACTGTATTTAAAACGAAACACTGAAGGGGAAAAAAAAGGCAAACAGTGATGGCCATTGAACTTCTCATGAACAAGTGCATTTAAGGAGAAAGCTGGGGCTTCCCTGGTGGCGCAGTGGTTGAGAGTCCACCTGCTGATGCAGCGGACACGGGTTCGTGCCCCGGTCCGGGAAGATCCCACACGCTGCGGAGTGGCTGGGCCCGTGAGCCATGGCCGCTGAGCCTGCGCGTCCAGAGCCCGTGCTCCGCAACGGGAGAGGCCACAATAGTGAGAGGCCCGCGTACGGCAAAAACAAAAAAAGAAGAAAGCTGTTCAAGAGTTTGCCTAATGAAGTACTCCTGTGTCAGTCATCAGTGTCTCTTCAAGTCTTTTCCTCAAACTGTAATATTAGAGGTCAAATTGCTAAAGCATAAGTGATTAAAAACCTCACATTTACAAGAAAATGTGTAGGTCCTTTAGTCCGAGCATTTTAAACTCCAGAGTGCCTGAGAGCTCCCTGGGGGGTTGGTGGAGGGGCTTGCTAGATGCTGACTTGGAGGGCTCAGGACCTCACCTTGAGAAACTGGTGGCAGATTAGGAAACTGCAGTACGTGCCTGTTTGGCGGTGACTTGCCCAAGGCCCCCCACTAGGTGGCTGCAGGGCCTGGACCATCCATGACCCATGCCTCCCATGGGTTGCCCAGTACCACGCTTTCCCCTCAGCACCTGGTCCTTCTCTACGGAATAGTTTTGGATACTGTCAAAAAGCTTCCTGAATTTTTCACCCAGAAAAAATGATGTTCCCCTCATGGAGATAATTCCAGAGGAGTCCCTCCCTCTTCCTTCCTTCCACAGATTTCTGTGTATTCATTTCAGCCTACGAAGGTGGAATCAAGTTTAATCAGTTTATTGCATGAAAGTGTCCAGTTATAGGCCTAGTACTAGTTATTTGATGATGATTGGTTTTGAAATTCTCAGGAACTCAGGTCGGGGTGGGGTGGGTGCAGGGAACGTGTGTGGACTGGGTCAGTGTCCATCAAAGTTCAGACTCCAGGCTTACAGCTCCATCTGTGGTCCCCACCTTAGATTTCAGCAATTTCCTTAACGTGAATATACTTCCCAGTGTCTGAACACGCTGTCAGAAATTTCAGATTAGATCTAGATTTAAATAGTCACTTTCAAAATTCTGGGAGACTTGGTTTACTCAACTCTCTAATAACCTAGCCACACCAGTGGGACAGAGGTTTAATAATTCAGACATATTCTGAAGTTTAAACCCCAAAGGCAATCATTGAAACTCCAAGAGAGATTCATACACAAATAAGCCTAACTCTTCTGCAGAATTGCTTAAAAGCCTATCCAAATACTCCCTTTTCTTCTATAATCAAGGTTATTCCTGATTACCCATCATACTAGAAACAGGGGAGGGCCATGGCTAAGTATGATAAACTACATTCTATCTGGAATTCTGTCCTATTTCCTCTATGAATTATCTCATCAAGTAATGATAAAATCAACTTCTTTTTTTTTTTTTTTTTTTTTTGCGATATGTGGGCCTCTCACTGTTGTGGCCTCTCCCGTTGCCGGATGCGCAAGCTCAGCGCCCATGGCTCACGGGCCCAGCCGCTCCGCGGCATGTGGGATCCTCCCGGACCGGGGCACGAACCCGTATCCCCTGCATCGGCAGGCGGACTCTCAACCACTGCGCCACCAGGGAGGCCCCTAAAATCAACTTCTTGAAGTCTTGGCTTCCTCCCTGTAGAGACTGAAGGAGAAGGTAAAAAGCCAAAAAGCAGAAAAAGCAGGCAATCAAGAGGGCAGAGGGGCTTCCCTGGTGGCGCAGTGTTTGAGAGTCCGCCTGCTGATGCAGGGGACACAGGTTCGTGCCCCGGTCCGGGAACATCCCACATGCCGCGGAGCGGCTGGGCCCGTGAGCCATGGTCGCTGAGCCTGTGCGTCCGGAGCCTGTGCTCTACAGCGGGAGAGGCCACAACAGTAAGAGGCCCATGTACCGCAAAAAAAAAAAAAAAGAGGGCAGAAAACTGGAAGAGGAATAATAAAATCTCAACGACAAGTAACTGAGATAAGCCAACTCTCAAATACTGAAAACTTCTTTAAAATTTTAATTCTGTTTCACAATTTCCAGATAAGTGAGCAAAGAATAACACCCATTTTCAATTCCTTTAAATCCATAGTTTAAAAAATTCCATTTTTATGTGCCAGAAAGGTTTTAATGTTTACATGTCCAAACAATATTGACAAGGTATGACAAAAACATTTGATTTTTTTCTCATATATTTACAATGTTTATGGTTTGGTTGGAATAATGATGTATATGAGGAATATTTGGGAGATTCCATTGTGTGTGTAATATTGAGCAAGACATTTAACCTTTCTGGGTCTCAGTTTTCCCATCTGCAAATAGGGATGTTTAAAGGGTTTGATGGTCTCTAAATTTCCTTCCAGTTTTAGGCGTCTACAAATAAGATTTACAATGTGTCATCATTAGGATGAACAAAGTGTTTCCTGTGTGACTTTTCCTCAGAAAACTCCATATCTACTTGAGACATTTTGGTTGTTTAAGTATTGTTGTTCTAAGGAGGATCATTAACTTAAATTTTATGCTCTAGTCAGCAGCTTGGATGGACTTGGAGTTCTGCACCTGGATTAAAAATATATTGGATTCATCCAGCACATTGTTAATAAAATGGAGTTGGGATTTCTCCATTGCAGATCCAAAGGAAATAGTGTTTGCAACTTCCAGAATAAGTTCTGCCATCTTTCTCTGCATACTTGAGGCAATGAATGGGCTTTCAGTGGCCAGTTATTGACATCTCCAACAGTGAAAATTTATTTCACTCTATTATCCCAATGTGCCGATAGCCAGACCACATTTTCTGAAAATGCATTAAATTGAGTGGTACAGCAGGCTGGCCCTGGTAGCAAAAAAGGCAATTTTGGACAGTTCAGGGAGACCTACAGTCAGGTCACAACTCTTTCACAGCTTCACTATGAAAAGCTGGGCTTTTTATAGTGGGAAGACTCTGATGATGCAAGAGAAATAAGTAGGAGCTGCACCAAAGTACATTATATTGTGACACAAAAAGCATAAATCATGTGTGTATGAAAATCATAAGCCCTAAGCTTCAGAGAGAGTTGTGCAATTGACAATCAAATGGAGCTTAAAAGGAATTATGAGGTTTTCAACTAAAGTCTTGAAATAAAGAAATATTTTACAGCAAAAAATTGCAAATGTCAAGTTTAAATCATAAGACTTTGCACCATTGAGCTACTAGCTGGTTCTATAGCCTCTTCAATGCTTAACACAGGGAGAGACCAACTTTCACGCTCAATAAAACTTAAGAACTTTAGAAATACATTTAGGAAGATAATTCATGTATTTGTGACTTTTCCCTCCCAAAATGGCTAATTGTACAAGAAAAGTGAGTAGGCATAAGAACTTCTTGGATGGTAACCTGTTCCACCATTTGCTTTGTACTGTTATGAGTTCTTGTGATTTTTAAATAGGGCTGTCACCAACTTGGTCATTTAAAGAAAAACGGGGTCTAGGGAATATGGAAGGCAGTCCTCCTTTCCCGTTCGATACATCTAGCTCTTGCTCTGGAAAACCACAGAGCAAACTGAGCTCCCCGGCAGCCAAGCAACCACCAGCCCCCATGAAAAGCTGGAACCCAGCTGCCCAATTTGGTTGCTCCTGTCCAAAGCCAGACAGACAGGTGGCAACCCAGACTGAATCTGTTGTTGTGGGAATGATTTTATTCACAAACAGGTTTATTAAATTTTATATGGAGACAGGCAAAAGTCACAAGATCCTGGAGAGAAAGACCTGATTCACATAAATTTATCTTGATAGCTGGGAATTCGGGAGCATCAGGCAGAAAAAAAAAAAATAATAATAATAATGGAAAAGCATTTCACCTCCTCCGTCTGCCTGCTCTCCGGCACATGATATGCCCTCCCCACACATAGATCAACAACTGCCACGGCTCCAACCAGCCCTTCGCAGGAGGCGTCCGACACATTGATCTGAGCCTGTTTTGACATATAAACTCCAATTTGGCCCCAAGTCACTGCGAGTGGACACTGCCACCAACGTCTCTGACACTAGGTTATTTGTTGTTGCTGTTCGCTGTCCCTGTTTGCACATTAATCCAGTGACAATTAGGTGTCAGCGAGCGCGTTGTTTCTGCTTAGCTGATAGCCTTGGGCTCTGCGCTTGAAGCCCTAATCAGGAGTGTAAACTCTGCTATATTTCAATTTGGAGAAGCGCTCTTCCTTAGACATCTAATGCACTTACTACCCAGCCCCCTATCATAGCCTACAGTTAAAACCGCCTATAAATCACTCCGTTCTCATCCTGCGCATTAGTGAAGCCATTTTCCCCAAACCCCACAATGAGCACTGTTTCCTTTTCTTGTTAGTCAAAAGCTAGATGATTTTTATTAGGTTAAAGACGAGTTCACAGATGGTAAATCGCGCGGAGAGAAATGAGCTGGAGAGTTAGACCTAGTCAGCGCGGGTCACCGCGCCGGGGCCGGGGGTGGGATCCAGTTCTGGAACCCAGGTGGCGGGACTCCCCAGCACAGCTGGATCCAAGTCCCCACCCCACCTGCACGCCCACGGGGCGTCGGGGCTCCGCAGCCTCGCCCCCCGGACACCCCTAGCACCCTGCGCCCCTGCGCGCCCAGCGCAGGCTGCGGCCTGGCCTGGGGACCCTGGGCAGGTGGGCTCGGCCTGGCATCCTCCTCCAAGACTGCCAGCAACCCCTAAAAATGTGAAAATCGCCCCATCCCTCTTGATCTCGCCGCGCACTTTTCCCACCGACGCCGCTCAGAGGCGAGAGCCCGGGAGAGGCCCGGCGCTGCGCGGCCCCGGGGGACAGCGCGCAACAAAGGCCCGGCCCGCAGCCCCTGCTCCTCGCCTTCCTTTTCAATTCTCCCCCGATCTCAGGTGGAATTAGGAGGATTAAAGCGGCGAGTAAATGAGGCGAGTGTGCAAAATGACTCCTTTCTGAACCAAACGGCATGCTCCGTGCTGGGGAAATGAGATGCACATTTAAATCTCATCCATCCACCGCCTGCGGCCACCGCCATGTACCTGCCTACTTAGCCCAAGGGTTAATTAATTGAGGCTTCAATGCACTATTGCAAGAGCATTATTGCATTTGATACTCTACATCTGTGATTTAAAACTCTTTCAGTCCCTTGTCAGCAAGGGAGGGTTTTTAACTAGGAAATTAGCATTCAGATAAGGGAACGCTCTATTTGCTTCTGAAAGGAAGGAAATATTAAGGATGCTGGTGCACAAACCGGGCTGTCATATCCTGTCCCATCCTGGAGGGAGCGCGAGGGCCCGGCCCCCCGCCCCGGGAGCCGCGGCGACTGGGGCCTCGGCCTCGTGCAACGGACGCCGGCGCCAGGGGCCGGCGGGAGGGGGCCGCGCGGCCAGCAGGACCCCTCTCCTCGCAGTCTCCTACCTGCTGCGGCGTGTTTGCCTCTGCAAAGTCAAGTAATATATTTTCTTCCCACTTCCTAGGAGCTGATTCTTCTTAAAATGCATCGCCACGTTACTCAAACGTTGGCTTTCTGACTTCCCCTGGGGGGGGAGGGGGCTCCGAACAGGAAGTAACCCAGTTTCTTAAGGAAGAATGAGCGGTAAACATCGCAACAGAATTTTAATGATGCTAAAACCAAATCAGGGACAAGACTGTAGTTAGTGGTCATTACCCTTTACTATATTAAGTATTGGATTCAAGCGCTAAACACACTTAAACAAACACACTTTTCCCACTTATAATTCTTCAGCAATTTTAGCAGAATTTCATTACCTGCCCACGTGTGTGTGTGTGTGTGTGTGTGTGTGTGTGTGTGTGGCCTGTGCAACGAACTAAAGACAACAATAAAAATATTGATTCTGGGTCAGAAATCAGTTAGAATCCTGCCACCTAAGTATGCTATAACTTAGACATAGTTTTCATGCAAAATGGATACATCTTTAAGTTCTGGATTCTCAAGCAAAAACTTCGAAAAAGAAAAAAAAGGAAAACAAATCGCAACAAAAAACCTTTGGCACTTCCTAACTAACTGTAAGATGAACAAATTGCTGGTGGAAAGGAGAATGTTTCTTTTCTTGAGCTCCTCACCGTCAGGTGAATTTGGAAGACTCGGGGAATCCTTCATTAACACTTTGCCAAGTGCAAGGAATTGTCATTTCTTCTCTGCTGAAGAACTTTAATTAGGTGAGATAGCATCACCTGCAGTGATGGGAGACCCAGGTCAACAATCTGATCTGAAGAAAGTTCTTTGGGATTTCTATTAATCAGGCAAAAAGATTAGGGAGTGGATTTGATGGTGCCTGTGTGACATCAATCATGTATTTCTTTCTAATAATGATCCAATTCTGTCTTTGGGTACTTGTTACTGAATGATTAGCTACCTCAGTAGTTTCCTTTGCAGATGCTAATCATCACCTACTTTGCTCAAATTCTACTTTCTACATCTTCTTAGCAGCATTTTTAAGAAACCGGAAAAAGCTGGTGATGACAAGGGGTAATAGTTTGACTATGTGTTTGCCTTACGGTTTCTTAGTTATTTCCATTCAAACCTTGAGTCGCAATGCCAATTTATAAGTTACTTTGGTCCATTTTGTTCCTAAGGGCCAAGTACTGTTACTTTGTTATGTACATAACATTTCAAGTGTTTTACAATACACCCAGTCCACATAACATTGTCTCATTGGTGGCAGTCACCTTTGTGCTACCACATGCAGAGACCAGATACTTTCCATTATTTTAAACCTGTTTGATATAATCCTTTAGAAGTAGGAAAACTAGAGCTTGCTTTTCTGTCAGCTTTGCACCACGTTTTTCCTACATTGCTCACACTGGTTCATTACAGGAAGGCTTTTTCCCCTGACTCCTGGGTGGCCTACATTGGGGTCTTCCAAATAAAAGAGCACCACAGGAAGACACACAGTGTTTTGGAAGAGAAGAAACACACAAGTAACTCAATAAGCTCTGAAAATTGATAAAGTGAAATGGTGAAATTTTGAACCTACGTACTTGACAGCAATACTTTGGGGACATTCAGTGGCATCAATCTCCTGAGATTACTTGCTTTCATAACAGAAGGGGAGATCTGCACATTTGGAGTGGCTCAGAGGACTAAATGGATGCCACTTGGTATCCGGGAGGAAATATGGAGCTGTGTACGGAATGGCTTGATTATGATACACATAATTTGAGCATCTTTTGTAAGGATGGATCCAGCAAACTGACACCATGAAACAGACTCTGTCCAAGATAAGAACATAATGAAACAGAAAACGAAAGTGACATTCTTGCTAGGAAATTGATACCCAGCAAAAGCTTCCTGCAATAAGGAATGTGAATATCTATGGCTGCAGAGCATAAAATTGGCCACAAGAATTTCTCTACTTCACAAGTCTTTTCCTTGTTTCCCTACCCAAGTCCCCTCTAGCCCCATCTCTCTCCAGGTCCAGCTGGAACTTCCCTCGCTGGTTCCCAAACATAGTGCCGAATGCCACCCTCAGCTTTGTACTTTATACGGTCAGAGGACAAAGGAAACATGCTCCTCTTCCCCCAACACCATGACGTTCCTGACAGAAGCTAGGCCTGTGTGTCCTCTTATAGCTCCCCCACTTGCCCCTTCACCGAGCAATGCCCCAGACAGGCTCTGCACAAATAACTTGTTGGATCAACTGGTGAAATCCCACTATGACGCCAGGGACCATTCCAAATCCCTGGAATGCAGTTTTGTTGTACTGAAAAAAAAAAAAAAAGAGAGAGCCAAAACCTAGGACTGAGAGATTTCAAGTGCACCCTAATGTCTGTACTGAGATTTGACCTGTAGCACTCCTGTGGGGCAGCCGCCGGCAGAGAGGATAGATTGGAAGCCGCTTGGAGCTCCCGATTCTTAGGACCACAGGGAAGGTGGAGCCAGACTTCCTCACGTGGAATCTGTTGAGCAATGTGATGATAAAAATAACTAGTAAAAAGCAACTAGCCCCAGGGCTTCTTACATAGAAACACAGGCTTTTTGTTTGTGGGTCTTTGGGGTTCCAGTTTTTGTTTTTTGATGGAATTTATTTCTCCTGAAGAAAGCAAAATGGCTAGCCCAAAAAGCTGAGGGTGTTGCTCTGTACCTCATCAATTGTAGGGCTGCTCCAAAGCTGGTGCTTGATGAGGAAGGAACAACGGTGCTGCCTGCCTGGGAACTGGTTCTGTGAACCTATCCCTTTGAATCTGGGGCCTTGGCTTCCTCTGACCTGGGATGTACCAGGTGAGACCGTGGCTCTTTTGCCAGCCAGGAGACACTAATGATGCTCTGCTTCTGCTAGCTGGATTGACAGCGGTGACCCATTTCCCCCGCTCAGAACAGAAAGTATGGGTGAGGGATCCCAACTCATCTCACCCTCTCTTGGGTAGAAGGGAAATAATTCTAGCATCTTGTCCTTGGCTACAGATACATATGGGACAGGTAAACTCCAGGAGGCCAGCTCCTAGAAGGTCCATCAGTAAAAGCCAGGAGAAAATAAATACAAGAGCCCACCTCACATTCCTCTGGAATTCAGTGGGAATGAAATAAAAATAATAAACAAAAGGTAATAGATAAGCAAGTATATAAACTTTTCCTGGAAGCAAAGGAACCCCATGGTGAAAGGTTTAAGGAATACTACTTTAAAAAAAAGAGAGTTTGATTTTGGTAAACACTGACAGAAGGAGGTGTAAGTAGTTTAAGTGAAGGTGATTTTTTTCAGACGTCAGAGGGCACTTTATTTGCTTTAAAAACAATAAAAATCAAGTCGAAAAGTGCCAGATTTTCAATGGAAAGGAAAAGGGCAGCCCTTCAACTCATGCTTTTCTTTTCCCTGGTAGAGGAAAGCCGGCTCACACAGAAGTGTTTGCAGGAGCGCCATGCTAAGCAGCACATAACAAAAGCAGCAGGCACCTTAGGGACTCAGGATCTCAAGGTTCTTACTGTTGAGAGGATCTGTAAAGAGGTGGTTTCATGAGCCACACCCCCAAAGTTGGCCCTGTTAGCCAGAATAATAGGACTTTTTTTCAGTTTCATAAAATATCTTGATAACTGGAAAGTGCCAGTTAATGGTGACCTGTTCCAACTATGAATTTCACAAAGATTAATATACCCCATTAGGTTTCTTAAGAGCCCATCAGGAGGCCTCCCCCAGTCTTGGGTGTTTTACAATCTCTGTGGGCACGAAGCTCAACTGAAACTACCATTCAACAGCCTAACTGTCATCTTCATCTTCTCCTGGCAGAAAAATACATATTTTTCCCATAATAAAGATTTTTTATAATAGCAATAAAGTAACTCCAGAGAACATGGTTGTCTTGAGATAGCTTAACTCTGTCTGGTATCTCATAACGTCCTGGGGATACAGCAGGCCCATAATACTCCCTGTTGCTGCCATGTCTTTGCTTAATTAAGGAATAAAGCCAAAAGGTCAATGCTGGAGAAAAATGTAAATCTTCAAAACTTTTCATTCTTGACCCAAACTCTGTGTCATAAAACCTCAGTTATCTCTGTAAGAAGCAGCACACCTACCCAGTGAGCTAGGAGATACCAGAATATACATTACACCTTTAAAATATGCTTTTGACACCATGAAAATAAATTCCTGACCTCTGGACTTGGAATTATGAGTCTGCCTTCTTAGAGAGAGACCCTCACAAACTATCTGCTCATCCCCAGTGAATGGAAAGCACTAATAGCAGAAGCCATCTGCTTCATCAAACATGATTTGCCACTGTGTTGCATTGCATCAAACATTGTGTTGACTCTCATACAGCTAGAAGGCTGTATGGGAAAGTCAAGTCTTTGTGTGTCGGAGAGAGGGGGGATGAGTATGTGTATTCAGCTCTACGGTTTATTCGTTATCTCATTGTGCAAAATATGATTTCAGCTCCAATCGTTTTATTAGTTCACTGATCACTGTCCATCATCATGAATGAGGTGGGTTAGGCATGGGTTCAGTTTACCAGAGCTGCAATCTTTGTGATGGATGTTTACAGACTATATCATAGGCGCCACACTGAAAATGGATATTTCTGACCAATGATATTCATTTTAAACAGGAGACATTCGGTCCCTAAACTGACTTGTTAGAGCTGGTACAATGAATTAATAAATATCTACTCTCCTTCAAGAAATAGAACCTTCCTAGCACATTCAAGGCTATGCTAATTGGAAGGAAAGTGTTATTCCATTATGGAACTAATTATATGTCATCTGCTTCTCTCTCAGACGACTAAATGGACAGACAGATGCTATGCTGATCAATTAACGTTGTGATAGATCAATCAATTGATCTGGACTTAGATAATATGTATTTATGGAAGACAGAGAATGATTTATTATTTTTTTTCTAGCAAATACGAGAATCCAAATGTGACTTTATTGTACAGATGGGAGCAGATGAAGAGCAAAGAGGTGCCATGTATTCTCGCCGTGAAAAAGAATACTCACCCTTCTTTTGCTTATATATTCAGCAGACATTATGGCTCAGTAAAAATGGGATGTTTAAATATTTGATAAACATGGGTAGAGCAATGCATTGCTAAAACTGCTAGAGTAGTCTGGCAGATTCCCATGGAAACATAAATTAGCCTGTATACAAATGGAACTGTTTGGTAATTTTGGCCTTAAAATTACCTCTTTCTCTCCTCTCTCTCACTTTTTTCTTTTCCATTTTTATCTGATAGGGCTTGGGTTTTTACTGGATGAGTTTCAAACTATGCAAACTGTCAGCTTCACTAACCAAGTTAAATGAATATCATACTAGTGCCTACACATTTGCAGGCTTCTCTTAGCTATCATCCAGTGCAAGCAACCAGAGAGGGGTCTAAGCTCTATTGATTTCATATCACAGACACACTTCTTATATCAGTCTGAGAGTCAAGTGCAGTAAACTCATCACTAATATGGAAGCCTCTTCGGGTTGGTCTATACCTGAGGTCCATCTTCTGCAGTGAGGGCTGACCCCGCCATGCCCCAAGGAGGACGCTGGCCTGGTGCTAGGTTACAGGAGCCCCCTGCCTTACCAACATGGACTTCACTTGGGCAGAGAGAAGTGGCATCTGGAGGACAGAGGGATGACAAAGAGGGAGGTGCATGGCTGTTCACAGGGGTTGCCAAATGCCAGCATTTTATCTAGATGGGCCCTGGACTTCATGGATAGAATAAAGAAACAAAAAACCAAAAAGGCACCATTTCCGTGTGTGTGTGTGTGTGTGTGTGTGTGTGTGTGTGTGTGTGTGTGTATTTATATTTTGACAATTGTTTTGCCTGGCCTCCCTTTCATGATTTGGAAAGCCTATCCACTGTCGGTGTTTCTGAAACCCAAAAACAGTAAATGAAGCCATGGGATTTATAAAGTAAAATGGCTGACATATTTGGCCAAGATAGGCTCCTATACCAATGGCTTTTAGTAAAACTAGATTAAGAGTAGGATACTAGCAAGGATCACAGAATGCGGAATTCACTTAGCAAACATAGAGGCCATTGGAGAAGTTTGCGTTTATGGACTTGTCAAATAGATAAATCAATACACTTGCTGAGTACCTGCTACACGTCAGACACGGAACAAGATGTTCTACCTAAGAAAAAGAAGGAGTCTCGTACTGAATTTTGATTAAGGAAATAGAAAATGCTATCTATATTTGTTTTTTTTGGGGGGGAAATGTGGGTTCATTTTATTTCTTTTTTCTTGCTTATAATTTTAAAATGGATACATAATAACATAGTACCTCCTTTCTTACAAAAGAAGGTTGATTTTATATAAAGAAAAGGAGAGTAAATCAATATCATTTAAAATAAAGATTTGAAAAATCCTGAGTAAAATATTAGCTAAGAAATATTTTTAATAAAAGTTAACATTTACTGGGAACTTACTATTTGACAGACACTATTCTTACTGCTTTAAATGTATTAATATATTTATTCTTTATAACAACCGAAAAGGTAGATACTATTATTTTCATTTTACACTGAGGGAATCTAACACACAAAAAAGGTTAAGCAAGTTGCCTGAGGTCACACAACTTGTAAGCGGTTGAGCTGGGCAAGGCTAACCCGTTATAGAACCCTGCTCTCAATTCTAGCATTAAATAGTGCTATCAACATTAACATTGTTAGCTAACATTTACTGGGTATCAACATACAATTCAATTCAGCTATTTATGGTGTACAATTCAATAGCTTTTACTATATTCACAGACATGTGCATCCTTCACCACAATTAACTCAGGAACATTTTCATTACCCCCAAAAGAAAATCCACACCCTTTAGTTGTCACCAGCCATCTCCACCAATCACCCTAGGCAAAATATTTTTTTGATGCCTAATCTACTGTATCCTTGCAATAGCCCTATATGGTTGGGACTAATACCGCCCCCCCCCATAGAGATAAGGAAACTGAGGCACAGGGTGGTTAAGAAACTTGCCCAAGTTTACACAACCAGCCAGCTGTGGAACTGGGACTTAAGTTTAGGCGGTCTGCCTCAAGAACACTTCTCTTAAAAAAACAAGAAAAAAAAAGAAAGAAAGATGGCTTCCCTGGTGGCGCAGTGGTTGAGAGTCCGCCTGCCGATGCAGGGGACATGGGTTCGTGTCCCGGTCCGGGAAGATCCCACATGCCGCGGAGCGGCTGGGCCCGTGAGCCATGGCCGCTGAGCCTGCGCGTCTGGAGCCTGTGCTCC
>NW_006799780.1:1121088-1134957 GCF_000442215.2 Lipotes vexillifer
ACATGGGCGGGGGGGGGGTGCGGAACACACCATCATAAAAAATCATCTCAGATGCTTCTTACCCACACTGAAGTCTAAGGACGATGATCTAAGCCAGCTGGTCTCCCACTGAAAGACAGCAAGATCATCTCTTGCAATCTGTGATCTAGTTTTGATTTGTTCCCTAGCTTATTAGTTTCCTATGGCTGCTGTAACAAATTACCACAAATTTAGTGGCTTAAAACAAGACAATTTATTCTCTTACAGTTCTGGAGGTGAGAAGTTCAAAATCAGTTTCACTGGACTAGAGTTGAAGTATTGGCAAGGTTTGTATTCTGAAGGAAAATCTGTTCCTTGCCTTTTCCAGGGGCTAGAGCTGCATTCACTGTTGGCTCGTGGCCCCATCCTCCATCCTCAAACCCTCTGTGACTTTGCTGCCCTCTGCTTCTGTCACATGGCCTTTTCTCCTATGTCAAATCTCCCTCTGCTTCTCTCTTATAAGGACACTTGCAATTGCATTCAGGTCCACTGGGATAATCCAGGATAATCTCCGCAACTCAAATCCCCAACTGAATCACATCTGCAAAGTCTCTTTTACCATACAATGCAACATTCACAGGTTCCAAGGATTAGAACATGGGTATCTTTGGAGGCCATTTTCAGCCTACCATTAGCAGCCTAGTCTTGCCAATTTCTTTTTTAAAGTCAGGTTTATTGAGGTATAATCTACACACAATAAAATTCACTCATTTAAGGTATAGGGTTTGATGAGTTTTGACAAGAGTACTCAGCTATGTAACTACCACCACAATCACGATATAGAACATTTCTATTACTTCCAAAAGTTCCCTTGTGCCTCTTTGTAGGGATTTCTTTTCTGTCCCTATAATTTTGCCCTTTCTAGAATGTCATATAAATGGAATCATACAGTATGTGGTCTTTTGTGTCTGGCTTCTTTTACTTTGTATGATGTTACTGAGATTCAGCCATATTGCTGTGTGTCTATTCATTCCTATTTTTTTAAACATCTTTATTGGAGTATAATCGCTTTTTTAAAAAAAATAAATTTATTTATTTTTGGCTGCATTGGGTCTTCATTGCTGCGCGTGGGCTAATCTTCGTTGCAATGCACGGGCTTCTCATTGCGGTGGCTTCTCTTGTTGTGGCGCATGGGCTCTAGGCACGTGGGCTTCAGTAGTTATGGCACGTGGGCTCAGTAGCTGTGGCTCATGGGCTCTAGAGCGCAGGCTCAGTAGTTGTGGCACAGGGGCTTAGTTGCTCCGCAGCATGTGGGATCTTCCCGGACCAGAGCTCGAACTCATGTCCCCTGCATTGGCAGGCAGATTCTTAACCACTGCGCCACCAGGGAAGTCCCTATTGGAGTATAATTGCTTTACAATGGTGTGTTAGTTTCTGCTTTATAACAAAGTGAATCAGCTATACATATACATATATCCCCCAATTCATTCTTTTTTATTGCTGAATCACATTCCATTGAATGGATATACCACAATTCCTGTATCTGTTCACTAGTTAGTGACATTTGGGTTATTTTCTCATTGAAGCAATTTTGAATAAAGGTGCTATAAACATTTGCTTGTAGATCTTTGTGTGGACCTGATTTCATGTCTCTTAAGTAAATTCCTAGGAGTGGCATTGATGGACTGTGTGATAAGTAGGTAGTTAGCATTTTAGGAAACTGATGATCTGTTTTCCAAAGTTGCTGTATGACTTTGCATTCTTACTAGCAGGTATGAGAAAGTTCTGGCTCCTCTACATCCGCACCAACACTTGATATGGCCTTTCTTTTTAATTTTAGCATTCCTACTGGGTGTGGAGTGAGATCTCACTTTAGTTTTAATTTGCATTTCTCTGATACTCAATAGTGTTGAACACAGTCTCCTAAACTGGCTATTTGTTTATCTTCTATGGTGAAGTGTCTTTTCAATATTTTTTGCCCATTTTTAATTGTTGTTGTGGGGTTTTTTTGTTTGTTTTGTTTTTTGGGGGGGTTTTCTTGGCTGTGCCGCACAGTATGTGGGATCTTAGTTCCCTGACGTGGGATCAAACCTGTGCCCCCTGCAGTAGAAGCACGGAGCCATAACCACTGGAACACCAGGGAATTCTCCTTGTCTGATTATTGAATTGTCAGAGTTCTTTCTATATTCTACATACAAGTCCTTTATCAGAGTGATAGGCAAATATTTCTCTTCATCTGTAGCTTATCTTTTCAATTATTAACAACTATTTTTCAAGTTGGGAATTGGGGTTAAAAAAATCCACCTACACTGGACTCATAATACAAAACTTTAGACAAGAAGGTTTTTAAAAAGTAAAACAGGGTTTCCCTGGTGGCGCAGTGGTTGAGAGCCCGCCTGCCGATGCAGGGGACACGAGTTCGTGCCCCGGTCTGGGACGATCCCACACGCCGTGGAGCGGCTGGGCCCGTGAGCCATGGCCGCTGAGCCTGCGCATCCGGAGCCTGTGCTCCGCAACGAGAGGGACCACAGCAGTGAGAGGCCCGCGTACTGCAAAAAAAAAAAAAAAGGTAAAACTAAACTAACTTTTGCATACATATTTAGACCTCAATTTTGATCTTAAAATTAGTACTTGAGAAAGAAAGTCATCTGGATCCTAAGCTCCCGGATTCCCTTTTTAAATTTCCTGCTATATGACTGAAAAAATTCCATTTCTTCAGCTGTAATTTTCATGGGGCACAAAACAGCATTTGCTATTCTCTCAACATTTGGCTCTGTACCAATTGTAAAATGCTAATCATGGTGCTGAGCTGACATTCCTTAGTGACATTGGTATACCGCAAAAGGGCGTTTGTCAGGGTCTGGGACTATACATATTGAAATTGTTTATTTTTGTTGAAGAAACACACAGACAAGTTAATTTTACCTCCATTTAGGACACAGAAAAGAATCAATGTTTGCCAAATAGAAAAACACAAAATTGGTGAAGGGGAAAAAATTGTATTTTCAAGCTTCTAAAATGGAATTAGAGGAGAGAGGGGGGGAAAGTTACACAAATGACTAGAGATTGTCCCCCTTAAAAGTGCTTCAGCCTTCTCTAAGTTCTTGCTTCTTGAACGGTTCCTGGCGGAAGATGCTGCCCCATGTTAAGAGAAGAAACCAACTTCAAAATACCTGGCTGGCATTTTCAGTGACTGGGCACTATTTGACAAACGTTCTGTGAATTCAGAGTTGGGGTGAACACTGAAAATTGGAAGGTACAAATTGCTTCCCGCTAGAAATACACCTTTGTGTGAAGGTTTTACAGGGCGGAGCCTTATTTTAACAGCCTGAACTTCCACACTCTCAAGTCTCCAGGGAGAGAAACGTGGAAGTAAAGTTCTGAGATCCGGAACCCAAATCCCTTAGGTCAAAGGCACCCGCATCAGGATGGGAGCGTCTCGGGGAGAGCGGGGAGCACAGCGCAAAGCCCTGCCCGCGGGCTGGTACCCAACCCCTGCGGAAACGGTACCCTGGACAGAAAGAAGTGTTACCAAAGCATCTAATTCCGCCCTCCTGTCAGCCTGACGGGGACTTAGAATGCACAACTGGCCCCAGCGCTGATTACCTTCAGGTGCGGTTAGGCCGAGTTAAAAATTCCATTAGCAGTGCACAGGCGCCGGGAAGCCGCTTTCACAGGGGCGGCTGCTTCTAGTTAACGAGGAAGAAATGGCTTCTTATTTCACAGTGATCGCAGGGAGAGGCCTGTGGTTTGTTTACGCTCTGCAAAGGGGGAAGCACCTCGGCTCCACTGGCCTGCACGCAGAGGCACGGAGTCAAAAAGGGAACACACTTTCCAGAAGGAAAGCAGGTGGCCGCCAGCCTCAGGCGAGACAGCACGGGCTCCTCTCTGCAGCCTTGCCGTCGGGGCCTCCTCCGATGCCGCCCGCCACCCACGCTCCTTTCTCAACCTAATTGTTTTTCATTTTCTCATAATAACCTTCCTCCCTCACCCTAAACCCAACACTGAAACGCCCTCTATTTACGAAGCTCCGAGGGGTGCAATAAAGGTGAGTGCTATTTGCTACTCTCTGCCTTGCTTTTAATTTTATTCTAGAAGAAAATCAATTAGACTGTCAGAGTCCCATCTTCCTTCTTGGAGGCTTTTGGGCTTGAATAGCTCATAGAATCAGGCAGAATACTGGCCTCAGTATTTTAATAAATGCTTGATTGTAATGGTTTTTAAAGGAATTAAAAAAAAAGAGACAAGCAGGGAGGCAACTTCAGAACAAAACTAGGCATTTGAAAGGCCCTTTAGGTTGAGCTGTTCTTTCTGCTCAGGCAACCTCCTGTATTTGCTGATATTGTTTTAGCATCAGTACTTACATTCCCTGCTTTTCTCCTGGTCCACACACTTAAGCTGTTCATTAGCTGAGAAAGGGACATCCTGGCAGAGCAAAGCACCAACAAAGCAGCCACGGGGCTGCTGAGAGAATAGCTCTTTCTCTCTTATGCTCGTTGTCCTGGGCCTTCCTGGGAGCCCTGGCCTCTCTCCTTGTGTCTGGCACCTGTTTAAATGGAGGGTGAGGCCTCACAGGCCAGTCCGGAGGCCAGCTTGTGAGCATCTAAGGGAGAGGATGGAGAAGCTGGGGGCCCAAACAGGCACTGGGCAAACCCCTTCTAGGGCCTCCCACAGACCTCAGTCAGCCTGGAACGCAGGCTTCCATCGATCTGCCAGATATTGGCATGATGGTTTGTGCACTTAGCTGCAACACTGATGAAAATGTGGCTGAGGGGCTCCCTGGTGGCGCAGTGGTTGAGAGTCCGCCTGCCGATGCAGAAGACGCGGGTTCGTGCCCCGGTCCGGGAAGATCCTACATGCCGCGGAGCAGCTGGGCCCGTGCGCCATGGCCGCTGAGCCTGCGCGTCCGGATCCTGTGCTCCGCAACGGGAGAGGCCACAACAGTGAGAGGCCCGCGTACCGCCAAAAAAAAAAAAAAAATGTGGCTGAGGAGCTGTGAAGGGTTCAAGCATTATGGAGTGCCAAGATATGAGGGCAGAGCGTCAACCGGGAAAGCTGAGCTTCACAGAGGCCCTGGAACACCTTTGGAAAAGGCCACGTGGGGCCCCATCGTGCAAGGCCTTGGTGCTGACTTAAAAAAAGTCAACCCACACAGCCAACCACCTTCTGAGATGTTCCTGGATAAGTGCCTATTTCTGTGTCATCTCCCCCCTGAGATGCGAGCCCCTGAGGGTGGGACCCTTGCGCCCTCCTGGCTGCACATCTGGGCTAGAACACTCCTGTCTGCAGAAGGTGTTCAGTGCCTGCTGCAAGGACGAGAGAAGTGGCGGAGGAATATGGGAGGAGATGTTGGGAACCCCTGCTCCGCGAGTGGAAGCAGGGCTTTTCGAGGAGAACACTGAGCCATCTGCCGGGCTCTACATAGAGGGCTGTTCCCACTGACCCCTGCAAAGGACAGGGGCGCAGCCTCGGGGTCTGAGAGGGTGAAGGGCAGGTAGCCCAGCCTGCTAGCTTGCCTTCAGGTTTGTTCCGGCCTTCATATGGCTGGCCTCTGGGGGCCACGGTGGAAGACACTGAGGAAGGTTCCTGGGCCTCTCCCTCTGCACTGCCCGCACCCCCAGCATTGCAAGGCCGGGCTGGGCAGTGTTTGGGCATCTGGCATGTTTTAATCCCCGGCAAGCAGAAGGGTCTCTATGTTTTTAGGTGGTGATGTGTTAAAGGCCACATCCCTGGCCTTTAACTAACGGTGTGACTCTCTGTCTGTGGCTTCCTTTCTGTGGTCCACACGCCCACCTGGAATAAGATGTGGGATTTATGAAGAATGTTTCTGGTTTTCATTTTCTTCTTGAATATGGGGCCTTATAAAGCAGGGTTCCTATAGCACAAAGAGTGCCACAATTTCTGTGGGATAACTTCCCTCAGTGAGAGCCCTCCGGCCACCTCCTTTCCTCCCACTAGACACCCTCTCTCCTCCCCACATCTATTTGCATCACAGCACCCACCCCCAACCCCCAAGTATAATTAACAGTCTACAGATGCTGCGCCAGCCAGTGTGGTCCTCTCCGCTGCTACAAGCGCTGTGCAGTTGTGGTCACAGACAATCAGATTAAATGTCCTATCACCCAGCATTGATCAGATTAGCAACCTTGTGACTATTCACTAATTGTATTTTCTCTTGGAGCCCTATTCAACTCCATACCAAGTGCATTGTTGGTGGCATAAAAAGTAAATACAAATAGGATGTTTGTGACATTTTTAAATGAACGATCTACTACTACCTTTTGAAAAGACAGTATAAGAGGATAGGTAGGTTAATGCAATGTTAATTTTCCTGGGGCAAAATAGTTAAGCTAGGATTTCCCAAGAGTCATTCTGTAAAAGGCCTTTTAGGGTTCCAGTTTCTTTGGTGTTTCAGGAAACTCCACTCTACCTTGATGGATTTGGCTGGGGTTCCCTGGGGTAGATATCACAGAGGGCAGGAACAAACCCTTGAAGCCAAGGGGAAAAGAAATCAGGTTATTTCTGAACGTGACTGCAGAAATCTCAAGAATTGCATGGGATTTAAACATGATAGGAAGAGGAAGAACTTACCAAGGGCACTTCTCTGCCTGGGATGTCCGAGGTCCAGAGGCTGGGTGATGCTCCCAGGGTGGAAGGCGTTGTCGTGCTGAACAAAGCAGAGTCCAGCCAGTGGAAGAGGACACTAAGGGGACAGTCACTCTGTCTCTCTGAAGAAACGGAGGCTCTGGGCAGTCTGAGGCCTGACGGATGTCACTCACTGGGTGGTAAACCAAGTACATGACACACCTTCCACTAACGTCACCCGCACCCATCTGAAATCTCCAGGGTCACAAGGAAACACGGGTGCTTCCCCATTTGTTCATTTTCAAGACTCACAGCGTTCCAGTGGAAAGAAATTTAGGAAAACAAAGTTGCTAAATAATTATCCATAAAGATTACCTGACAGTGAGATCCATTAGTGACTGGAATAGTCTCCCTAGAGAAATGGTTAAGAATGTCATTATTTGATACTGTTTAAATGATATTAAATAAAGAACTGAGGAAACTAGGGAAGGGGACACTCTTGGAAAAACCGATAAAGTGAAGAAGCCACATTCATGCCTGCCTTCCATCATGTACTTTTTTTTTTTTTTTCCCCCGCGGTACGCGGGCCTCTCACTGTTGTGGCCTCTCCCGCTGTGGAGCACAGGCTCCGGACGCGCAGGCTCGGTGGCCATGGCTCACAGAACCAGCCGCTCCGTGGCATGTGGGATTCTCCCGGACCAGGGTACGAACCCGTATCCCCTGCATCGGCAGGCGGACTCTCAACCACTGCGCCACCAGGGAAGCCCCATCATGTACTTTTTACGAAAACATTTGCATCTTTCTTGTGCACATTTGCATCTTTCTTGTGCATGTGCTTATATATATAACACTGCTCCTTTCCCAGTCCGTGAGGGAGAACACCCACTACTTGGGTCTTTTTACATAAAGTCAATAATTTAATGATGAATGATCTCCAGGCACCATGCTGAGCATGTTATCTCAGTTAGTGACTTTTAGACTCCCTTCTCCCCGCCGGCCCCCATGTTTTTCCTACAGAGGATTTTCTTTTTTCTTTTCTAAAATAAATTAATTAATTAACTATTTTTGGCTGCATTGGGTCTTTGTTGCTGCCTACAGGCTTTCTCTAGTTGCAGCGAGCGGGGGCTACTCTTTGTTGTGGTGCGCGGGCTTCTCATTGCAGTGGCTTCTCTTGTTGCAGAGCACGGGCTCTAGGCGTGCGGGCTTCAGTAATTGTGGCACTTGGGCTCAGTAGTTGTGGCTCGCGGGCTTAGTTGCTCTGCAGCATGTGGGATCTTCCCGGACCAGGGCTCGAGCCTGTGTCCCCTGCACTGGCAGGTGGATTCTTAACCACTGAGCCACCAGGGAAGCCCTGTGGAGGATTTTCTTACACCAGCTTGGCTCGGGGACCAGGCAGGTTCCGGCCCAGGCTTCCCATCTCCAGCTGTAGGGCTGAGCAAGGGGCTAGGTGCTCTGAGTACCAGTTCCCTCATCTGTGAAATGTGGTTGAAGACAGTCCCTCACAAACCTGGCTGTTGTGAGGATAAAAAGAGAAAATGTCGGTTAAAGATTGATTAGCCTAAGACCAAGCATAGGAAGTCCCCTATTCATGGAAGATATCATTTAAAACAATGGTTATCATCAGTGTGAATCTACTGTATTCCTTTCCCACTGAGCTATTTTCCACATATCTTTGTTTATCATTTACTTCTGGTAGCCTGTGAATCTCACAGCAGCACAGATCCTCTCCAAAGCAGATTTAATTGGGGGTAAAAAGGCAGGAATCCTATGAAAAAGATATCCCTGTGGCCATGTAAATGTGAGGGGTAAATATTTCACTGACAGAAAGGCTCCAGTGTTTGTTATTCCATGGAAATCTGCCTATAAACTACAATAATACCTCAATAGGTTAGTTTAAATTCACCCTTAGAGAAATTTTAATTTCAATGTTACTATTGTTATAATCTGGGGGTGTCTCCCAAGATGGAAATGTCAGTAGAAAAATAGGGGCCCATCTGAGAAACTCATTTAACAGGGAATTGGGGGCAAGTATATATATATATATATATATATATATATATATATATATATATATACACACACACACACACATATATATATATTCTGCTTTATATAGTTTAGCACTAAAATGTATTTGAGTAATAAGAACATGTCTATTTAATTTTAACCAATGGGTTATGGGAATCATCAAAAATCAAACACAATAAAAAGAAACAATATTTATGGCATTTTAAAGCCTACTCTATTATTGGTTAGTACTCCCCTCAATTGTTTAACTGCAATTGGTTCCACTTTCTCAGTGTGGATGATTTTTATACATCTGAGTTAAAAAATAATGCTGCTTGCAAGTGAAAAGTTAAAGACCAAGACAAGGCCTATTAGAATAACATTACACTTTTTTATTCCCTGCACTTATTTTGTCAATTACTAATTATTTCCCTTTTCCTATGCAACAAAATAGAAGCCATAAAATCTTTGATTTAATGAGAACTTCCTTACCGAATAGATACTCCAACTCTGCCGAAAGCGTATAGGTAATTTATCTACCTCAGTAGGCAGTGACCTTTTGTGAATCGCAAGTCATTCCTCACTCTTAATGAGATGGGCCCAGATGCCATCCCACCTCTGCACGGCCCCTCCTTCCTCCCTCGGACAGCCCGCACCGCTCCTGCGCTCTGCCCCCCCAGCTTCCCTCAAGTGGGCTGTGATTAGTCCCTGCGCGGTGCGCCTGCTCCCGGGGGGAGGGGTGGGAAGCCCCTCCTCCTCGCGCGCCTCCGTTAAGCTGGCCGAGCACCGAGTGTGCTTCTCTCAACGCCCCGAGGAAGAAAGGGTGGGGTTGGGAGAGGCCGAGATGAGTCTCATGATTGTCTGGGAAGTAGAAATAACTTACTGGAGCCTTGAGAGGCCTCGCTGCCCACTCTTCCCAAACCACAGCCGTGGAGAAAAGAAGCGGGTGCTCAGAAGGCTGGGTGAGGCCCAGAATCTTAGCAGCACAGGGCGGTCCTGCGGGCTCCAGGCGGTTTGGATTGAGCTGGCTCCAGTGTGTACATTTATTTGTAAATTGCTTACATGTATTGCTGACTGTATATTATATTCATGTATTATATTATACACATGTATTACTACTTATATTATTTATACATGGGACATTAATTATATCTATTACTGTACATGTATAGGTATTACCGTCCTGTTCCAGTATCCTCAGGGCATTATAAAACTAACACAAAAAATGGAAGAAGCATGAGGTCAGTGATAAAGATGAATATAGGTTTTAATATTTTCTCCCTGTTCACTTCTGGATCTTCTTGTAAATCATCCTTTCTGGGGGTCCAAAGGGAGCCTGGCCTGTGTGCTTGTTTTGGTCCAAAGTAGATCACTACGTGGCCATAAGGAATGGTGTTAGGGGCTGGGGCCACGTGACCTCCCTGTATCACACCGTCCTCCATCTGGGGTGAAAGTCGGGGAGGTTTTAGTAACTGAAAGATCAAATTGTTCACCGCCCCCCGCCCCGGGCTCCCCACCTCTCCCCATTCCTGCAACGTGTTTTTCATGCTATGCTTTCCATTGGCGAGAGTGGCTGCTGCCAGGAGAGTGAAAATATTTGCAGACAAAAAGCTCTGGAATTCCTTCCAGAGAGTTTGATGGATCTATCTTCAAAGTAGGTGGACAATGGTGGAAGTTTTGGAAATGCAGCTGCAGGCTTTGTTGGCGCTGGCACAGGCCTTTCAGGAGGCGGATGCTGGCAACTCCAGTCTGGCCCATAGGGTACAGCCTGCAAATTCCAGATTGCCCAGGGCCTGGGGTCCACACCGGGGAGGACTTGTCCTTTTTCCCTAAAAGGTCAGAAAGGAATCAGAAGTGGTCTTTCCCTGCTGCCTTCACCAGAGGAACACCCACCTGAAGGGAAAAGATGCGCACCTTGCAAATGCAAAAGTAGCTAGAGTGTGTGGAGGGACCGTGGAGTAACCTCAGCCAGAACATCTTCGTGCCTGATTTTGATTGCTTATTGCTGCCACGTCTGTAGAGCATAAGAAAGAGTTGAAAATAACTGGCAAATCGAAGTGCATAAAAAATCCAATCTTTGAAATGTTTATTCAAGTGCTTTTTAATTAATATGTATATTCACAAAACTAAATGAGGCTACCTTTAAATTAGTTTGAATGCCTGAGATTGAATAAAATAGACTCTACATACAAGTCTTACAGATAATACTACATTTTTTTTTTTCTGGAGAAAAACAAGAAACCTAATTCCTTCGTATAGGATATTTCTTCGTAAGACCTAGATATTCCTATTTAAATGCCAATAAAATAAAGATAGTCATGGCCAGAGAAATTGTGGGGTTTTGAAAATAATTTATTCATAAAAGAATAGAAGTCCTTGATGACTTGCTGCATTTGAAATAAGTAGCTCTCAAGACTGCTAAACGCTTGAACCTATGTCTTAGAGATAATTTTCTTAAAAAGTAAAACAAAAAGGAAAAGCCCCTACCGATGCACAGTTTCTTTCTAGGTCAATGGTTTTGCTTTATTCACATGTCTGGGTGAGGCTGGCGAGTGCGACCTGCCAACGGAAGCCACTGGATTTGACACATTTCAGTGTCAGCTGTGGGATTCCTGCCTTAAATCTGTCAGGATGGTCCTGTGGCCACTTCTGCAAAAACCCTTGGGGACAAAATTTATTGTTATACCTCAATAGCTTTTTGTTCACCTCCAAAATAGGGGTCTGGGGTCATACTAACGATTGTGGAGAGACAAAATGCTCTCTCTATATTTTATTAAACAGATCTCTTAATAATTAATCAAATGTGAAAATTATTTTCCATCACTCTGACACTAAGGCTAAAGCACTGGGATTTTTGTTCTCAGCCTGTTTCTATTCCTTTTAAATTGCCCTCGGTGGAGTCCCTTAGCTCCAAAGCAAGTGAGTAGAGAAAGCCCAATTTACCACCTGGCTTTTTTTTTTTTTTTTTTTTTTTTTTTTTTTTCTTACCACCTGGCTTTTTAAACCATTATCACCTCTCTGGGCTTCTACTGGTGAAGGGTTGGGGGGCTTTGTAGGCTGTCAGATAAACACCTGAGAAAATCTGTTCTCGGATCGCCCAGGTCCACAGAGGGGCCAAGATACTATGGATAGGAACAACTCCGTGGATGTCCACCATGTGACAGACCATAGCATGGCGCCTCTACTAGGGACAGAAAGACACGGCTCCTTCTCTCAAAGAGTTTCTGTGTTTCAGGGAAATAAATAGCTTGGTAAAGTGAGAGCTACCCTGTTCATCTCTGTCTGGGGTAAGAAGAGAACGCTGCACTGCTGAGGTATTCGCCCTGAGTTCCATTTCCAGGCATCCAGCAGTGGCGCTGGCACCGTTTTCAGCCTCCACCCAGGCCGGTTTAGAAGATGGGTGGTGTCTTAGGGCCCGAGTCACTGACAGGTTAATACCAGATAAGGGACACTGCCAGGGAAATGCACAGCAAGCAGTTCTTCTGACCTTTCCTTACTAAAAGGTCAGAGAGAAATTAGAAGTGGTCTTTCATTGCTGCTTTCATCTAGGAACATTCCATCTGAACATAGAGGACGTGAGTCTTGCAGACATAGGACTAGGTGGTGTATTTGGGGGTGGAGGTGAGGGATAAGGATTTGGGCTCATATTGGGAGAGGGGGCTCTTGGGAGTGTGTGCGAGGTATGTGTGTGAATATGTGTGTAAGAGTGTGTGTGTGCACAACTAGGTAATGTGAAAGCCAAGTGGGCAACAGGAGCAGGTGAGAAACGTACAGAAGAGAAATGGCTGCTGGCAGCAGCGTCAATATCCTCCCTCTGAGCACTAATTACGTTATTAAGCAAACAGACCAACACAGGGTCTGAGGGACAGAAACATGTATTTAGGATCCAGTCACTCTCCACTTGGCCGTAAATACTCATGCGCGGTGCACAGTTCTTTCCAGCAAGTGACTATTAGGCAGTTTCCTTAACTTCTCTTTAATTTACTAAGCTTGAGAAAGAGGAGTGTTGTTTTCCATGCCAGCCACCCTTGGAGAAGTCAGGTTCTCTACTTCAGTGCCACAAGCTTTATCAGGTGTTTCTGAGAGTGGTGGCCAGAGCAGCCACTGTCTCCCCAGAGGACATGTAGGAATCAGGAGGCACAGGAAATAGGCTCTGAGAGTGACAGCGTGCATTTTCTGGGCTGCAAACAGCATGCACTTGCTAATTTGACCTTTGCAACGCACAGGCACCCCAATCTCCTTTGATCTAGCTAAATCCAGCCTAAAGAGGTGGATGCAAACACAGGACTGGAAGAAACCAGGGACAACATGGAAAGGACTTGTATGCGTTGCGAATAAATCTGTTTTTTAAAAAAGTCTAAGAGGGGCTTGCAGAAGGAAATCTGCAGCAGGCTGAGCCAGCCGGGTGAATGGCAGAGAGAATAGAGGCTATTTGAATACTGATGTGGCCCTCACTTTCTTCCATTTCCATTAATGACATGCTCATCAAGGGCAAACAATGGGACCGGCTGCCGGCGCCTGTCACAGTGTGTGGGTGCTGGGATGCCAGGCTGTCATCCCCGGGCTGCATTTAGAGACCTGCACACTAATAAGAAGTGCTCTGTGCCGTCAATGCAGACAGGTGCTTCCGCGGCTGGGACATGCTCCATTCCCTTCCCCCTGAAACCCTTCTCTCCCAGCCCCCCTGACAGACACCATGAAATGCACAAATTAACAGCCCCATCATGTTGGGCTGCTGCTGCCTGCGGTGAAAGCAGAAAATCAAGTTGTCACCCAGGGTGCAGTGATAAAGCCACAGACTCATTTCTCTGTTGGTGCCCTATAATAGCAAATGCCAGACAGCTGGATGGATGGGAGGCTTTAGATTAAGGCCTTGATGCACTCTGGCCAGAGAATTAGTAGTTGCTGTTTCCATGTGGATGTTCTGTTCAAAACAAACATCTGGAGAAAGCAAAGTTTCCTAGAGCAGAAATGCCCTTTGCCTTCTTCTGGAATCAAAGAACACAGCCAAAAGAGAGTGGAGTTTCCTTTCCAAAAAACCCCATAAGATTTCAACTCTAAATTTGCTTGCGACTTTACCAAGGACTTAGAGCTATGTGAAGGTTAAGTTAGTAAAGTGTCGATGCCACGACCAATCTTTTTTTTTTTTGCGGTACGCGGGCCTCTCACTGTTGTGGCCTCTCCCGTTGTGGAGCACAGGCTCCAGACGCGCAGCCTCAGCGGCCATGGCCCACGGGCCCAGCCGCTCCGCGGCAGGCGGGATCCTCCCGGACCGGGGCGCGAACCCGCGTCCCCTGCATCGGCAGGCGGACTCCCAAC
>NW_006799780.1:1134967-1151036 GCF_000442215.2 Lipotes vexillifer
AGTTCCTGGGTCCACAGAGCCTGGAGCTACTGACACCCCATCCAGCAAGTCCTCCTCCTGCCGATGAAAAGGACTCTTTCTTCAGAATTTTAAAGAACCCCTCGAGCAGTGCTACACATCTTCATAGACTGAAGCTGCTTCTCGTGAAATAACAGATACAAACAGCCCTGCCCTCTTGGCACCATGGCCAGCTGGCTCTAAGCGTCTAGTGGTCCGGCCAGCCTGGGCTGACAGGGCCAAGTGCACACAGGCAAGAAATGGAGGGGCCTAAGCCCTTCAGACTCCAAGGAGTTTAATGACATAATGGCCAGAGAACTTCAACATAAAACAGGAAGAGCAACTAACGAAACTTACAACATAAAACCCCCCTCCTGTCATTTTTATAGTAACAGTAAAACACTTTATTGAATTTATGAGCTACCTAATGACTATGAAGAATGTAACTTGAATTAGAACCAACTCGGAAGTATAATATCAACTATAAACCCTTTTCTATTACCCCATTGCTTCAGCTTTTTCTGTCCTCTTCCTTTTAACCAAGGGACATTGCCTTCCTCTGACTTTTGCCAGAGACAGAGTTCACAACTTGTTAATAAATCTTGACTTCCTCCAAAGCTCCTCAGCTGACAAGCCTTCAGGGGTAAGACATTCTCTGGGGTGACCATTCCCTTTCAAAGCCTCAGAGCCATTAAAATGCATCTTAGCAAAGAAACCAGTTCGTCTTTTCTTTGCATAAAGCCTGTTAAATCGAGAGGGTCTCTGGTGGCATATATCAGGTATTTCAATATCTGTAGCTCCACATTGTAATAGCCTTTCCTAAATAGAAACTATGATCCCTCAGAAGTTTATGAAAAGCGTCCTCGGCCAAGGACTTGGTGTGTGGGTCAAGTTCCTAGTGACGGGATGGGGGAACACAGATCACTGAGCTAAGCAGAGTGCTAGGCTGTGTTTTCTGTTTCCATTTCACTCCTTAAGTCTTTCTGTTCCCCAGGGCTTTTCTGGAGGGGTAATAAAATAAAATGGGTGAAACAAAGCCATAAGCCAGTTAAGTCGGAAAGACATGTCATCTCATCTAAAAGGAAGAAACGGACCATTTCCATGCCTAAGGCTGACAGCAACGCCTGAGCTGGCAATAGCGCTATTCCATTTGATTTATAGAATAATGGGGTGACAAATGATGACAAAAATAAACTTTTACTGCACCAAACTGCTCCTTTATTTATGAAATTTGGCCAAGTAGTGAAATCTTTTATCTGCAAGTTGTAACATGAGTGGGAGCGAGCGATTATGGTGTGGTAATGGTAATCCGGCAATGGAGGCTGAGTCAGTTGGAAATGGATTGAGGTAAAATAACTACCGCGCCATGATAAATGTGAACAGCGCTTTGCTGACAGATGATCTAACAGGTGTTCATAACAACTATATAAGAGGATTTATTTATGACCAGCCACAGCTGCAGCACTGTAAATCAACTCCAGCAGCTGTACACCGCTGAAACCAAGTCCCTGATGGAGGACTGGTACAAGAGCCCAAAGAACACAATTCACTCCAGAATCTTAATCATCAAATAACATTTTTTTTAGGCAATTACACCACAGCACAGAAATCATAATTACTTTCAATTAGAAAACAGAGCTGCCCATGACTTTTTTTTACAAAATATTTTTATTTAGGCCCTACGGTTTTGATGAGGCCCGAGCAACATGGAGGCTCTGGGGTCCAGGAGAGAGCACCCTTGGTGATGGTGACTTTGGTGTGGTGCCAGTAAGAGGCCCTCTCACGGCGGCCTCATTTTTGAAGGCTCAAAAAAGCAAACCTTCGGTTGGGAGGATGCTTGTGGTTTTTTTTCCCCCAAACTTCTGTATTAGCCTTCCCTTGGCAGCATGTTTGAGCTCACACCTTACCCTAAGTTTATTACAAAAGGGAATAAGCATATAATGGTGAACTCTTTAGAAAGAGGGGTTTACGTTTAGGCGAGGGGCCCACCTACTTACAACCTATCTTAACTACGTTGCAAAGGCAGAATTTAACCTTTTTCTTTTTGTAGGTCATGGTCTTAACAATTCCTCACTGTTATCCATAGAGTTGGTTGACCCTACCATGAAACAAGAGTCCTCATTCACATCCCATTGATTTAAAAAAAAAAGTTGGTTCTTACATGGTTTGAGAAGAAGATGCTCTTCTAGGGGAGAAAAAAGAATCAGAATCTTGGTTGGGGTACCCTCCCTCCCATATTCTGATTCCTTCCCCTTGGTACCCACTACCCGACCCCCACCAGTTAATGAGAAGGGTGGGCAAGGTGAGGCTTCCCGGTTCTAAGCACCTCTGTAGCATGCGCAGTCTGTATTCATGTCAGTCTTCTCTGACATGAATGAGCCCAGAATTATCTACTGGTTAGGTTTTCTAAACATCTCTAGGTCTCAGAATTAAGATTCTTCTATATTTAAGCCTGATCTCTGGCCCTCTAGGTTGTAAATGAGAAACCAGGGTCTCAGAATGTCACTGAAGACAGGTTTAGTCCATTGTAATAAGTCCCCATTTGAGTTGAGGGTTTGGGGTCTTCAGCGTGCATAATGAACCAGCTAGGAATTACATGTTCATGTGACTATGTATGGCTCCAGAGAAAGACAAACATGAGGGGAGATTAGGAATTTGAGCATCACTTCAACTCAGAATCACTTAACCAGGAAAGAGATACCAATGGAACTTAATATTCTTTAGCTACGTTTAAGTCTGAAAAGACTCGTTTTGGAACCTGCAATGGCACAGGAAACAATCCCCAAGGAAATATCTAAAACTGACCTACAAGCAGGAGACTACAACCAACCGACAAAGCCTGTTTCTCCTGATCTCTAGCTCGACGGTTCCTACCTTTCTTCCTGCCTCTGTGCGGTTCACAAGCTCAGCATAGCCCCATCCCTAACATCTCGGTCCTTCATTTCTTCTTTAAACTGCTGCAGACCACTGAGGTGGAGGCTTGAGGAGTGGCTCCAGGAGAGAGAGACTTTGTGACAGGGGCAAGAGGAGAAATGAGGGCAAGGAAAGGAAGGGGACACATCACTTCTTGGTGTGTGGCCAATGCTGCTTTCTGTACAAAGGTATTTAAAACGATTCTAAGATACAGCCTCAGCTGAGAACAACGTATTCTGCCTTCTCTCACTCCTGGAAACACTTTTATAAATGCCGCCCCACTTTTAAGAGCTAGCTTCATTGCCTTAGTCAAACCTTCTCAGATCCCTCTAGCCCAGGGATCCCTTCTTCCCCTAAACCCAATAGCTCTTACTGGTGGCAATTTGACAATCATGCCACTGCTTTACAATCTTTCCCGGAAACCATTTCAGCTTCCAAACGGTGGTGTCCCGTTTCTTGGTCAAGTGATCATGTGGACTCCAACACGTTTTAGATTTTAAACATTTTGCACATTATTTACAAAAAACAATTACATACAGTGGTCACCTTTCCAGGTCAGATCTTAAAATTCTGCTTAGTCATAACAGTTGAAAAGTGGTGGAAAAAACCAAAGAGTAATGCTACCAAAATAGGAGAGTAAAGCGCTCATTTAATTGTATCGGATGCTATTTGTTGGGAAGTCATATAAAGAAAGGAGGCAGAGTCTGTGAAGGCTCAGAAAAAAATCTTCTGGTCCATCGAAGGGCATATTTTCCTATTAAACACAATTTCCATTCACCTAAGACAACAACAGTATCACAAACTTGATTTTTTTGTTTCTCTGAAATCTTGAGAAGAGAGTGAAAGTGATCATGAAAACTTCCTGAGGTAACTGGCCAAGTTGGAAGGTAGGGGGGAAGGACAAAGATTTAAAAAAAATAAGCAAGCACACGGGGGGAAGGTAATTGTCTTTCAGTTAACTGACCTCCTGTTGATGGAGGAACAAAGTGTGCACCCTGTCTGGTTGGGTCATCTGGGAGAGGAGAGATGAGGACATGGGCTCAGCAGGCCTCTGGGGCTGACTCGGCACCTGGAGCGAGTAGGGGTCAGGGACGTAAGCGAGATTTGTTTACAAACTAGGGCTCACTAACTTAGCCAAGTCCACACTGCCATTTCTTCATTTATGGCCAACTGGACTGTAGGTTTCTTGGGGGACAGAGCACATCTTCTGTTTTCCCACATCCCTGATAAGGGTTACTGCAGTTTGTCATGCTCCACGGTGGACGGGGTCTTTAAATAGAAAGGTAACAGTAAGGCTCTGTTAATTTTGTGTTATAACATAGGGCTTTTTTTCTCTCCCCTCCCATTATGCAAAAGAGTTTTCCCCCTTTAAACAAAGTTTTCTATAAGGTCAGAGAGATTACAGAGAGGGAACAAAGACGGTGAAAGATCTTAGGTTTCCCTTTAGCTGTTCCAACTTTTTTTCAAGCCTCCCTTTATGTTATTTGCCATTCTGGATTCTTGTCTTCTCTAATGTTAACATTAACAATTTTTCTAAAAATATCTTTTAAAAAATTTTTATTTACTTTTGGCTGAGTTGGGCCTTTGTTGCTGCGCGCAGGCTTTCTCTGGTTGCGGCGAGTGGGGGCTACTCTTAGTTGCGGGGCGCAGGGCTTCTCCTTGCGGTGGCTTCTCTTGTTGCGGAGCACGGGCTCTAGGCGTGCGGGCTTCAGTACTTGCAGCATGGGGGCTCAGTAGTTGCAGCATGCGGGCCCTAGAGCACGTGGGCTTCAGTGGTTGTGGTGCATGGGCTTAGCTGCTCCGCAGCATGGGGGATCTTCCCAGACCAGGGCTCGAACCCGTGTCCCCTGCGTCGGCAGGCGGATTCTTAACAACTGTGCCACCAGGGAAGTCCCAACATTTAAAATTTTAACCACAGAAACACAAGTTACAAGGGCAAACTTTTCATAAGCTTACTATAAAGTTATTCAAATGTTTGCAAATAGTTATTGGGAAGGCCAAGTATCCAGTCTTTTAATTTGATAAGTTCATTATTACAGTCTTTTCAGAATACAATCGTTCTCCTTTTCTTATAATAAAGCAGATGTATTGTGATACCAGAAATGAGGCTGTCTGAAATATACTGCGAGAGCCATTCTTCAAGACTGGTGTACATATAATGTCCCATTAAGTGGGCATTAAAATGAAAAAATATAGCTGGAATTAAGAAGGCAACATTGACTAACCGGACTCAATGGAACAATTTAAAAGATAATCATGGATTATGATAAAGTTAAAGGAAAACATGAGGCCAGGAACTCTGAATCACTGTACCACAAAGAAAGGTAAAAAACAACAAAAAAACCCTAAACCTTAAACTTGGAACTGTGGTCATTTCTCTAATTTCACTTATGTGAAAAAATATTTTAATGATAATAAGCTACTGATATTCAAGTGGTTTCAACTGTTAGCATACCACAACATATTAATTTAATATACATTTTAAATCTAAAAATTAGCCGTCAAAATTACTATCTTATTCAAAGGTAAAATCCTACTGAAATTTTCTTAGTTTTAAAAAACAGACAAATGCGTGATCTATTTCCAAAGATGAGTGCCCCAATTTAAGGAAAATAAAAGTCTCTACATCAGAACATGCATTTTCCCCTCTGCTTTGATGACAGTAAGTCCAAATATGTTTTTCAGAAAATAAGTATTTAGCCTGTCAAATTCTTTAGTGTTTCAAAAAGTTATTGACTTAAAAATCCAAAGTTGTAAAGCCCTAAGAAATAGGGTTAATAATGGAAATGCCAAAGGGCTGCAATTACAGAGGTGCTTCTTGGCGTGAGTACTATCCCAGTATACGTGTCTCCAGAGTGAAGGAGAACATGTGTCTGCCTCAGTCATACCTCCCGCAGCATAAATGCTGCATTTCAGGAGCAGGAAATTTTAACAAGCTTGTTTGCTCTCTCCAGCTCACAAACTTAAAAATCTAAATAATTTTTTACAGCCCGAATGTTCCAAGAATGTTTTTTTTTATTTTTCTTTACTCTTTATATATGTTCTACAATGTTTCAATCAATGTACCTTTTCTTTTTTACTTTCAAAAAATCATTATGTGGCTCTATACAAAGGGAACTGTCTTAGAGCCTATTATTAGCTTGTATCAGAAAGGTAAATACAATTTCAACGTTTAAGAGTATTAGGAAAGGGCTTCCCTGGTGGCGCAGTGGTTGAGAGTCCGCCTGCCGATGCAGGGGACACGGGTTCGTGCGCCGGTTCGGGGGAATCCCGCGTGCCGCGGAGCGGCTGGGCCCGTGAGCCATGGCCGCTGGGCCTGCGCGTCCGGAGCCTGTGCTCCGTGATGGGAGAGGCCACAACAGTGAGAGGCCCGCGTACCGCAAAAAGACAAACAAACAAACAAAAGTATTAGGAAGAAGTTTTCTGATTATAGAACAATCAATAAAAACAGTACCTTGCCTAAGTTAGCAATAAAATAAACACTCTAGGGCAACGTGCTAAAATGTTGATCATATAACTAGTTTTTAAGATTTCTATCATTTAGTTTATATTAGTTAGTTTCCAAAGGCATCAGTTAGTCCATCAAAGTTGGGCATCCAGATCTGTAAAGAAACAATGAGTTTCAAAGAATTTCTTCAGTAGTTGTAATAGGCCTTGTAAATCAGATCTCTACTAAGAGATCAAAATTGTACATAAAGAGACATGAAGATTTTTATTTGTGTTATTAAACATATCAACTTTTTTCTTGAAGTTAACTATGACGTAAGTAGAAAATCTACGTGGTTTGAAAGTAGTTTTTCTTTCACTAACTAAACCCCATTGTTTCTCTGCATTATATAACACTCAAAATATTTATTTTAGGGAAACCTCAGCATATGAACTTAAGGATTATACACAATTTCTCATTAAAAATGCAAAGACAAATGCTATTCAGGTGCTAGTTTATTTACCTTATTATTCAGAGATAATTTCATGATGACAGTTGTCAATAACCAGTTACAACACCAGGAAATTCATAGAACAAAATTTTACAGATAAATCGTTGCTTTTGAATTTAATTCTAAAAAAGTATGCTACCCCATCTTCACATACCAAGCTGAGAGGCCATTTATACTATTTCCAGGCTAATTTTTGCTTCCTGCAAGAGGGAAGATGATTTACAATGAACTTTAAGTATATAATTCATGTCCATCATTGTTGAAAAAGAGAAGGGAGCCGAGAAGGCCAGGAGTAGCAGGACAGAGAAAATGCCACATGCATTTAGGAGTTGAGATCACTGACAGTAAAATATATGTTCTTTGGTTAGCAAAGCGAAAAGGGGGAAAGTACTGCATACACGATAGATACACACTAGCATTCTAAAGCAGGAGACAAGAATGTCCAGAGTGTATTCTTCCCCCACTGCCAGATGGAAGGGCTATTATTATAAATGAAAGGCAGCAGTAGTGGATGCCAGGCACTTTTGTTGTGTGCCAGATTCTGAAGTCCAGATGTGAGCAGGTTACCCCTGGGACAGGACAGGCTTCAGCTCCCGCAGCAGAAGAGAACCAATCACAGTTTTCTCAGTGTTTATGATAAGCTGGGCTGTAGAGCCTTCCTTCAGTTCCACCGTGACTAGCATCAATGACCCACTGTGCACAGTTTTAGCTGCAAACCTGGAAGGAAAAAAAAAAAAGAGAGAGAGAGAGACCTTTTATCATGAGGGGAAAAAAGGAGACAGCATACATTCAAATAGGTTTAAAATAACTCGTTTTTTTCTCAATAATTTATTATAGGTTCCCTACTGCCAAAAACCCAAAGCCAAGCATTCTTCTGAAAAATCAATAAACTGCCCAGCACCATGCTTACCACAAGCAGGTAATTTCAGTGTATCTTTGGAACAGAACAGAAAAAGGAGTTCTATTTTACTTATTAGTTTGAAAAATAGATGCATATGAATAATTCTCTATTACTACATATTTGGGAATCGTTTGATATTTAACATTTCACCATGCATAGCGCCATTTAAAATAAACCACTCTATTTTTATCTTTAAAACGTGTTAAGAAAAAGGTAACTTTCTCAAAGAGCTTGAACTTTTAATTCCTCATATCTGAAAATGATTATGCAAGACATTAATTTTGTGTGCATTATAAACCCTTCATAAGTTTCAATGAATTCAGACATGTTAAATATTCAACTTCAATCTCTAATGTTGATGACATGTAACAAAATCACGTGAGAGCCAAGTGCAACACCCTGCTCCCCCCACCTGTATTTTTTTTAACGTTCATAACGTTAGATCTTCTTTCTGCTTTAGAACGTAAAAGAGGAAACTTGAGGTCTAAGGCTCCATTACTAAATTCCGAGACACGAAGAACCTACTAATTACATGAAATTAAAAGCAAAACTAGCCTTTTAAGCACTGCCAATTGACTGCAAAGCCGTTGGAGGCACAATGAACTTCTGTCAATCCTGCTAATTCATTCTGCCTGCACAGTTGAGCCCCAGAGACGGGAAGAGGGCGGTCCCCTCCTAGGCCTCCATTTTCCACGTAGAGCATGTTCCACACTTTTAGGGGGACGGGGGGGGGGAGGGGGTTTGCTTGCAGGGATGACTGGAGAAAAACAAAGTTGCTGCGCATGAGCTTTTGAAAACACTAGCAAGTGTAGAGCAGGTCTGTGACCTGCTGTGACCTCGCTCTGCAGGGCCGATCCCCTTTCCCCTTTCTGGAGGACACGTGTCTGAATCTGAGCCATCTGCCTCAATCTGCGCAACATCTTCAGCCACAATGGCACCCAGTTAGCCCTGACAGCAGCTCACAATACATAAAAATCAGACTGCTGTGCTGACAGCGTGCTGTGGCCTATTCAAGAGCCAACCAACTGGTCAGTGTCTCATGTCTGACAATTAGCATGGGCCTTGCACAGAGCCCACGGCGTCCTCGGGGATCTGTTTAATTACCATCAACATAAAAGAGGGAGTTTATCAGGAGACACTCAGAAAAACTTCACTCCTGACTTAATTAAAATATTAGCCACTTAAGCAGGAAGCAGATTCTCTTTAAATGAAAAGTAATTTCTTTTTTGAGTTTTCTTTTTTTTAAAAAATGACATCAAAATCTTATAACATATTAGATTCTTTCTTTCTTTTTCTTTTTCTTTTTTTTTGTGTGTGGGGACCTAACAAACCATTTTTGGCCTAAATAGAATCAGGAAAATCAATTTTCCAACAATAATTAGAATAATGCATCAAAAGCAAGACAAATATGCTAATTTTACTAAGATGAAAATATTATCAACACTTTTAAGTCGTGTTTTAAAATGTTAGCTAATGGGTGGTAGACAAAGTGTGTTAGAAACCTTCGTAGACATTTATTTGTGTACTCTCTCCAAACATGCTGAAGACTTGTAAGGAATCCGATAGAGCAGTTTTTCCACTGAGAGAAGCAACTATAAGTCGAGCCAGTTTAGGAACAGAAATCATACCAATGTTTTTAAAGAGGTTTTATAAAGCTCTGGACATACATACCCATTTGCTCTTTAGACGCCCATACACGAGATTAGGAACTGGGCAACTCAGCTGCCTCTTTGAGAGAACACAAGATCACCAGCCCTGAAATGACCTCTCTTTTCTATCACCCCTTGCAGGTTTCTGCATTTCTTTTGTCCAAATTTTCAAGGTTCTTCTGCTTCACAGGAGAACCCTGTTTCTGTATTTCTGTTAAACCATGTCACCAGATAGATACTAGGTGGCTCTACTGTCTCACCCATTTATGCAACTTTCCCCACAGATGTGGTCATCACCAAATCTTCATTCAACAAATATTTCAGCAGAGGTCCCTATTTCTGACAGGGTTATCATTATGTCAATGATAGTCTTTATTTACTTAACACTTGTGCCTTGGGAACACAGAGAAGAAGACTGTGTGAAAAGGAACGCAAAAGTTCCTACTGACTGTTGACTGTCAGGGTTGCACAGCCCCAAGGCACATTTTATCTCTTTTCTATTAAAACTTAGGGTTGATGTTACAATAATATAAACTCAGCAGAGACAAATGTCAATTTTGATGTCAGTATGTTTACAGAGATTAAAACTAGTGTCTTGTACCTGTTTTAAAAATCCTAATACCACAAAATGCTCAATACTGGAAAGAATAGGGGCACATAAGAGGCATTTGCTTACACTGCAGTGGAAACACGCTAAGCGCATCATCCTAGCAATAAAATCTGTTACCTGGTGTGAAAGCTACTGCCTTTTAACTAGGTCTGTATGTTCTAATGGGCACAAATGATAGAAGCAATGTTTTAAAGCAGAAGACCAGAAGATCAGATGTTCTGACATTCTCATTTCACAGTTCAAAAAGGATGTATTTAATTGGAACACAGCATGATTACAATTGGTTTGTTTTGGTCCATGAAAGCAGAAGCCACCCCCTCCCCCCCAAATTTGTTAATCATTTAACTTCCAAACAGGCTATGCTTTAACATACATTTAAAAGATAGTTATGGAAAGAGTACTAGTTAGTAAATAACGAATAGCTAGCTTTGGGATGTAAGAAACACTGATTATAAAGACAGCTTGGGTCAAATACCTGCATACTACAGTTAATGGCGGACATAAGAACCTTTGTACTTGGCCTCAAACTAAGACCACACTGTGACAATTATTTTCCAGAAAACCTGTGAAGCTTTTTATCACTGTAATGATAATAGCAGCTATCATTTATTAAATGCTGTGTGCACTGGGTACTAAGTACTTCACTTGCATTATTTCATTTGATTCTGAGTCAGATCAATTTGTAGGTGAGGAAACTGAGGCCCAAAGACGTTGAGAAACTCGCTCAGGGACACATAGCTAGTGAATGGTTGAGCAGGAATTTGAACCCAAGCTTTCTGATTCTAGATCACACATATTCTCTTAATACATGCAAAATGCCCTCTTAATATTTGTTTTTTATCTGTCAACAGGTAAATTCAGGTTTTTCTTATTTACCTAATATGCATATCATCTATTATTGTTCCAGAAACTTTAAGAAGGAAGATTTTTCTCTTCAAAAGTTGTGTACCTGACTTGTAATATTCTGTAATTCAAAACACATTTTAAAGTTCTGCCTTTAAAGATTAAAAAAAAAAACAAACATTCCCCACCCCCACTCCTTCAAAAGAGACACCAGCAATGAAAAATACAAAACCTTGAATGGAGCTGTAATGTAGGGAGGGACGACTGGGAGACCAACCAACCTCAAACACCAGTAACACCACAGATAAGAACAAATAAGTGGATGACAGTTACAGATGTATTGCCTATGTAAGATGGGCTCCATGTTATTAAAAGGATACCAGCTAGGTATTTTTCATAATTTTTCATTTTCATTCTACCACCAAGCACTCACTGTTTCTAATCACCAACTGAGAAGGTAAAACTGTTTGGATATATTTGTATTTCATTTTGTTAAATGTCTTTTTGTCTATTGTCTCTAACAATTGACATTTAATCTTTGAAGTCCATAAAAATTCCTAAGATTTAAAGAAAAAGATGAAATAAGGTGGTTGCCAAACCTAAATCGAAGTATGTACTACTCTTCTAAAAAAGTTAATTTGTTTTAACTACTGACAAAATTATGAGAACAGGTCAAATAACGACAATGAATTTGAACAAATATATTATTTGCGATGCACGGACTTACTCCTTCATGCACTTAAACCGTACTCTTCTTTTAGATTTGTAGGAAAATGCCTATGGACCTTAAATGCTCTTTGTTAGAAGGAAAAGAATCCTACAACTCAATTTTAATAACTGAAATGTTGCTAGAACAACATGAATTAAAAAATATTTATCTGAGAGGCTGCATCAATCTCCAGGGTATTCAGACACATAAAACTTTTTTTACACAGAATCATATTTGCTACACTTAATGCAACAGCTCAAAGACATGCTTTTTCTTCTCTTGGATAGTCTTCCTGGTTTCTGATTTTTCTATTCTGAGTTCAATTTTCTTGTGTTTTCTGTTCTACTGGTTACCAGGAGCTGTGACAATGGCCCACTCAGGCTAAAACTTTTTTTTTTCCCACTCTGTACATGAAGCCTTCAATTACTGTCTGCTGAAGCAGACAGAATCCTATTAGTAAGAAAGACGATCACAAGATGCAGTGCCCTGCCCTAGCTATATAAAAATAATTAGTCCAAAGTTGACAAATGTGTAATGAAGTCGCACAATGACTATACGTAAGAAATACTGGTTTGAATAAGCCTCCTAACATCGAATACCAAAGCATGTTGATTTGGAGTATTATTTTCCAAAGGATTTAAAATGATAAACCCTTATAATTTTGAGTTAATATAGCATAACATTTTCAAAAGGCAGAGAATTTGTAAGTTGTAAAAAAATCCCATTTCGTTGACTATAAAAATGTATTTTGAAGTTAAGCCCATTACACTATTGAATTAATATTAAGAAAATATTTACATGTGGTTCAAGCTTAGAGAATTTATCCAAAGCAATGTATTTTTCCCTATTATTTTTTAAAAAGCCAGCAATATTGTAGTGTTTTCCTTTAACATTCTGATGAGAATAGTTAAAACAAAAAATAAGCTACCATCAGAATTTAGGACTCTCTATTTTCTATTCTAATCTTTAGAATTGGTATAAAAAGTGATTCCCCACACTATCTTGTCAACGATGCATTCTCTTTATACAGGAAAGCTAAGAAAATCTAAGTGCACTTTCTCAAAGGAGATACGAAACATTCCAGTTATTCCAGAGCATTTTTGGTTTGTCTGTTTGGTGGGGGTGGGGTGGGATGGGACTTAACAGAAAACCAGAGAGTAAAACAAATAAATTCTTACCCCATTCTCTTTGATTCCTTACAAAATTGTCAACCCAGAAGGAAAAATCATCAAGAATACCTTTCTTTCATTTTTACATGAAAACATTTATATATTCCTATTTGTAAAATTGTTGCATTGTAGAATATTACTTCACAAACAGTGGAATTAAATAAAATTTAAATATACAATGTTTTAAAGCAAAAATCAACTGCAGTTTGGTTATTTCTGAAATATCCAAATACGCCGCCTTCTGTGTAAAAATTAGAGGTCCACATTTGCTTTTCAATGAATTGCTGCTCAGAGCCTGCAGAGATCAAAGCAGTCAGATAAAAAAGCAGTGCTGCCCTCTAGTGGACAACCACCAATGTGAGAAAAACTCTGATCACGAAATAGGTTCCACAAATCTTAGTCCTGGTTTGAGATGCCAATTTTTGTTTGTTTGTTTGTTTTTTGGCTGTGACACGTGGCTTGTGGGGATCTTAGTTCCCTGACCAGGGATTGAACCCCGGGCCCTCTGCAGTGAAAGTGCCAAGTCCTAACCACTGGACATTCTCTCCAATTTGTCCTATTATAGAAAAGACTGAAGCCTGGCATCTTTATATTAACAACTGTTTGTACAAACTTTTGTTTTAAGACAGATGAAGTATGTTGACTATAGTATCAGGCTTATAAAATTAGGGCACCAAGCCATCAAATGTCATTCTTATCCATTATGGTCCTTCAAAATTACCCAGTATTTAAATATTCCATAGTTATCAGGGGAAAAGAAATAAAACAACTAGCAAACAAAAACAATAACCCAAAGGTTGATCAACCTAAGAACCAAAAAAAGGAAAATATCAAAGACTCCCACCAAGAAGTAACTATGTCATTCATGTTTCTAACCCCAGCAGCAACAAAATCTGTCACAAAGGTCTTCAAAAAATATTGAATGAAGGAGTTACACAATATACATATTTTAGGATAGAAACAATGGTATATACCAGTATTTCCCCAATTAATAACCATAAACATGTATACAACAGTGATTCACTGGATGAGTTTAAGGACTAGAAATGAAATAAGTTGTTCTTTATGACTACTTTAAGTAAAAAAAAATTTATTTTAATCCTAAAACAATAAACTGTCTTTAAGTGTGTTGATAAATTAAAAAGTTGGCTACTAGGTTGCCATGGATTCACAGTTCCATTCACAACACCTGATTTTTCTAATAGTTAAGGACCTAAGTAACAACAGTAAAACAACATTTATTCTATAAAGATTGTAATTATTCACAGGTTGTATATATTCAAAATTTGCAAATTAAAAAAGTGACAGGATAAACAAAATCCAAACCATAGATTACGATATACAGGGGGAAAAAAAGAACATAAGTACTGAATACAAGTTAATGAAAGCTGTCCTAAGGTCTTACTGAATAAGGTAAGAACTAAAATAGAATCATGGCAGAGACATGGCTTTCTGTTTTCACTCAAATATCACCCCTTATAAGGTCAATTTGTTGTTCACAAAAGGGAAAAATAAGTAGGTTGTATGACAACTGTTTTTAACAATACTACTGTATATGAATGTCAGAATTCCTGAAACTGGGTTAAAATGTAAAATGTTGAGACTGCTGAAAGGCAAACTTTTACTTATGGTTGGTCTAAGACTGTTTCAGAGCTACCACTGTAATGTGCTACTCTAGTTAACAACAGACTTTCTTGGCTGGAACACACTGTATAAAAAGAAGGAAAACCTAAAACAAACATCTTGTCTGCTGATGTTCCTGAATGACTAACCTGTAAAAAAGAAACATAAACACAGAAAAATATATTTTAAAATATGCCATGTGGCTAGCATTAAATATGAACTTTTGGAACCCTTATCTGCAACCACTTGGAATACTGGGTCCTGTCCCAGCAGTCCTGAATCTGAGTTTTTGGGTGTGGGTCCTAGGAATCTGAGTTTTACACAAACTCCCACATAGTTCTTTTATACAGAACAACATTAGAGATTTTGAAGGTATAGATTTTTTGGCTTTCTGCATTTTATTCATTTTTATTCATTAGTTTATCAGAGGGCAAGCAATGTAATTAAAGCAAATGCACCTCAGTTTCTACACTATTGAATACGAATCTCCTTCATAAACACTTAATTTCTTTCTTGGAGGGACACAAGAAATTTTTTCTGGCCCGGGATAAACCTAGGATTTCCAATGCTAGTCTCTCTAACCTCCCCTAAAACACATAAAATCTTCACCTTTTAACTTTTCAGTCTATTCATATACTGGTTTACTGTTGTTCATTCTGCCCTTTGTATATACTCTATTAATATTGTTTTAAATAATGTGTTTTAAGACTTTCACAGTGTCTCACATTCTTATATATGAGTATCTAACATAGGACATGAAGATGTTCGGCTATATATTTAATAAATGCTTTTTATGATTTTTTTGATTCTGACTTCTCTATTACCCCTTATTATGTGGTAACTGTAATTTGGAAAACAGCAGATTGGCACAATGACCATAACTCTGTAGATCTCAATAAGATGGTTTTGTTCTCAAAGAGCAGCTTTTTCAACCAGTAAGTACATACCACAGAAATGAAGATAAAATTAAGTCTTTCAATAGTATACTGGTTGGCTTTCTGATTCTATGGTTCATTTAGAAAATCAAAACTAAATGTCACATAATCTGAAAGTAGTTCTACTTTCTCAACTGATCTTTGAAACCAGTTAACTATGCTGAAAATGCTCCTGGTTTTTGAATTGAATTCCATAACACTTGTGCTCCTTTAATTGACTTTTTCTTAATGGAGGTATTTGCTGCTAATGTGTTAGGAACCATTTTCTCTTACGTATTCAATTAAAATTTCTACTTTATACTGTTACACACTTCTACATATTAATGAAGATTCACTTTTTCTTAGCTAATTCTTATGTTAAATACTTTTAACTTGGTATTTAATGTAAAAAATATTCAAATTGTAAAGAGTAGTAGGAATAAATTATCCTAAAACTAGACAATGGGAACTTAATTCATTGAATGGTCAGAAAGAATATTCTAATGCTAATTAAACAGTCCTCTCAGAAATGAAAGATCCTGAAAAATTAAATAGAACATAGGTAGGCCAGCCAAGAATAATTTACTGAACTGAAAATTTTAATTTCTTAAAATACTAATGGTCAAAATGCTTTTCAAGCTTATTGTTTTTTATTAAAAATGATTACCATTAATAAATACAATAATGGTTTTGGTCCTATTTTTCATAAACTCAAAAAAGCAACTACCGTCCGCCTGCCGATGCAGGGCACACGGGTTCGTGCCCCGGTCCGGGAAGATCCCACATGCCGCGGAGTGGCTGGG
>NW_006799780.1:1151046-1203546 GCF_000442215.2 Lipotes vexillifer
CAAAAAAAAAAAAAAAAAAAAAAAGCAACTACCACAGAAGAATAGAGAAGTCATTCAAAAATCTCAGAGATTTCAATTTTATTACTAACAGTTAAATAATATAAAGGCTTAGATATATAAACTCATTCATCCCACAGGGTAATCACCTACTGAACACTGTCAAAAAACATTAATACAATTCAATAAAGTGGTAAACTGTTAATTTTTCTTATTATAAACAGTAATTGCTATTTCATTTTAAATGAAATTAAGAAAGCTATTGGTACAGACTGTACTACCAACTGTTTATTTCAGTTTTAACTTACTGAGCATAAAAGAATGGCAAAAAAATGTTACATTTGTGGGATAGTAATTTTTGTCAATATCTGTATGAAAACTACAAATAACTCTAGGTATTTATTGGAAGCCTTCTAAAATTTAAAACATTATTATAGCCATACCTTACTATAAAAAAAGCAAATGTAAAACATTTTCAATAAGTACAATGAGACTTGTGAGGCAAGTTAAGATAGCACAGCCTATTTAGAATTATATATAGGCATTTTATTCACTTTTGGCTCTGTAGTAACTTGGGCTCCTCCACCAAGTTACAGAGCCAAATACCAGGCCACTGTGATAAGGCTGGACTGGAAAAGTGTCAACACACTGCAGAAGTGTATGAGGACCATGGCCATTAAGTGTAAGTGCAAACTCTGCACACCAAAGGCAGATAGAAATGGTTCCTAGTTGTGTGTCTCCCCTGCACTGGTATGGATAATTGAGAATTGACTGTAACTTAATCCTGTGAACAGGCATTAAGTTCTAAACCACCAAGACAAGTTATAGGCAAACTTTATGCTTTAATAAGAATTATACAACTGTGCTAAGTGTCTTACTTAGTCTGTTTCCCAATAGGAAAATGGCTTTCATATTAGTTGGTTTTGAGAAGGTAATCTGGCTATTTTCTTCTAAGAAACAAAAACCTGGAACACTGTCATTGCTTTCAGAAGAGTTAAAAACCCGCATACAAAGCAAAACAAAAACTTAATTAGAAGTTCCAACATAAACAAGGGTTACCCTATGTTGTTTTGTCTACTACAAAGGAACATATTAAAATAAGACTGAAGTATTGCTGGATACTAGATGTGTCAGGTAAAATTTCATACAGCATAAGCTAAAAGTTAAAGTTGATGTACAATATTTTGGTGTTTTATAGTAATTTCAATAATTCAAAGGATCCATAAATAAAACAGAACAACTTCTGCTGAAGAAAATCACTCAGGAAAGTGAAAAAAAGTATTTAAAGCAGAAAACAAAACAAGGAAGACTTAGAACCAAAAATTTTTACTAAAAGCCTTCTTTTTGTTCATTTTTTTCCCCTATTGACCAACACTAACTGATAGATAAGGTGTATATTTGCATGGCGGTACCAATATGATGACCTTATATCCATTTTATTATTTTATCACCACCCTATGTGAGATAGATAGGGCTTATCAAAAATTAAGAAATGGAAGCATCAGATCTCTTGAGCAACTTACTTAAGGACCTCCTCTTCGCAAAAAAAAAAAAAAAAAAAAAAAAAAAAGGCACAAGGCAAATTTGATTTTTGACTAGTACATGCAGTTTTCATTCTGTCATGATTAGTAGATGAAAGTTAGGCAACTCTGTAATGGCAGATCAAGACTTGAACTCAGCTCTTCTGATGTCAAGTCCAATGTTCTTCCATAGATAACAGAATTTCATTTCAATCACCTTCTTTCCCTGCTATCAATTTCCAATCAGATGAGGAACTTAAAGCCCATAAGGAGAAGTTATAAAGCCCAATAATGGCAGAACTGAGTCTAAAAAAATCCAGATCACCCACAGAACTCTTTATCTGGGGCCTCTCTTGCCCCTGTATTAATTTAAAAATACATTTTTAAAGGGTTGAAGGCGTTCTCTTTGATTTTCAATTTATTTCCTAAACGTAATGGTGGAAGTATGCCATTGGCAGTAGAATGGCAGAGGAATTAAAGATAGTTTGCAATGAATTCCTTTAAACTCACAGAGGACTAAGTAACAACTGCATGTTTATTTAAGGAGTAATTATTTTACTTTCATTTCAAGCCACTAGCGTTCATAAGGATACAAAGAAGGCACATACTAATCACATTTTCTGCTACCTTTAAGGACAAATAACGTGGACCTCATGTTTTAGATGGTTGGTGGTGAAGATATTTCCTGGCCTAAGAAACAGAAGCTGCATTTGGCCCCATGATGGTTGTCTAGCAGCTCCTTATTACTGGAAGCAGCCTTAGGGAATTGCTGTCAAAAGGAAATCTATACCCAAACTTTCCCCTTTTCAAGTAAAAAAGTCCAAATCCATTGCTTTATAAAACAGTTCTTCCTGGAATTCACTGAATCTGGTGAAATAAGAAATTCTCAGCCATATCTCACACAAGGTACCTTTACAAAGCACCAAGCTACTATAAAATGCAGGTATACTATCTGTATCTTTCAGGAAAGCCCATATCTGTGTACTAAGGATTGTATGAAATAGGGAAGAGGGCCTTAATCCAAACCAATCAATCAAATGTATCATCATAAAAAAGGAGGGGCACATATATGTTTAGGGGTTTTTATTTTCAAGGAAAATTATGAATTGAGAAGTATACATTTATACATGTAGACAAGTTATCTCTACATCACGTGTCAGTGAACCTACCTGTGTATATTATCTTGGCCAGAAGGGACTACACCTACGTTGGCTACGTTTACAACCTTCTGAAGGATCACAGAGGAAGTGAAATTCTGCGGTGCAGCAATAATTACAGTAGAAGTTTCATTCATTCCCGTTAGCATTCCTGTAAGAGCAAAAGGCGGCTCCCTTTTACTAATTTCTTTATGAAAATTACATTAAACAATTTAAAATTCATAGCCAAAATTTAAAAACTTTTTAAGAGAAGAAATACCACTTCAGAATGTAATTTACAAGATAATTTTCATAAAATTAAAATGAACTGCAACTGATTAAAAATTTTTAAAAAATCCTCGTGTTCAAAAATGTGTAAAAATGCAGTCGAACATCACTCTTAATAACCTGATTTTAAATACTAAGATTGATAAAAGCATAGAATCACAGATAAAATTCCAATTTCACTCCCTTTAAAATATACGCCAAAAAAAAAAAAGGCCCGCGTATCACACACACAAAAAAAATATATACGCAATTAATTTGGGCTTTATAAACTATTAAGTTTTTACTTTTTAAGAGTCTGTTTTTTTTTCCTTCTCCTTTTCATTCAAAGATCTCTCTTACCAAATGCTGCTTCAGAACAAATCAAAGTGTTTCTGGAATAACTAGCAGCATTACACAATGAATGGTGTCAATATAATGGATCCAAGTTATCTCAACAGTGACTGAAAGTCACCGAACAGTTACGTGGTTCTAAAACATGGACAAGTATCTAAGCTACACTTAGTGATAACAGCATTTGCCTAGTAAGTGGAACTATGGTTACTGACAAAAACAACTGAAATTTCTGAAGCAAAAACATTTGAAAACAAAGGAAACAATGTAAATTGGAAAAACTTAAATCCCAGAGACATTTCAAATAATATTTAAGAAACAAACTAAGTTAAGCAAAATCATGAACAAAAACCATATAGAATTAACACAAGACATGCAATTAATATCAGAATCTTATATACAAATGTTCAAAGGACAAATTCAATAACATATCAAACTCTTGGAACAAATACTGAAATTAAGTACCCGGTTAAAAAAAACCAAAATAGTTATAATAAATGCCATCTATCTGGATCTGTGATGTAAGTCATTGACTCCTAACGGTATCTACTAAAAATGATTATCTTTTGAGACATATGATATGTGTACAATAGTTTATAAAATTTATGAAAATGGTAAAAGCTGATTTTATATTTTCAAAAGGCCCTCCACCTTTAGGATCATGTATTTAATTTTGTTATTTATTGCAAATACAACAGAAACATTTGAAAATCCCTACGATTTAGCAGCATGAAGACTAAAGCCTAACACTGTAAAAAGACTTACTTATTAGCTTTTAACAAAGAACAGTTTTTACTAACCACTTTCAAACTCGGGGACACTATGTTCTGTCTTAGACTGTATAACTTCAATATTAGGCAAAAGCTTTAAAAACCACACAAGCAAACACTGCTTTTAAGTAAAGCACAGTGGCTGCTGACATAACACTGCTGAGAGATGTGTGTACTCATTTAGGATTTAAACCTTCTCCATTAAGCTCTATTGAAGAGCAACTTCTGAATAAATGAATGCAACTATGTTTATGTTAAAAGCCTGTTTCCCTCTGCCTGTAATTAAAGGAAATGTTGGACAAAGCCAGTACTTTTGTCAAGCTCCTGTAAATGGAAAGATGGATAGCACTCAGAGAAGTGAATGCATTGCTTCATATTTAACCTTAACACTCTTGTCATTAATGGTTTGTCTAACTTGGTCTATCAGAGACAAGGTATTGCTCCACTGAAGTAAAATTTAAAAAAATCAACTAAACCATGCTTTTCAGAACAGAAGATTCATTATCGCCAGCTAATGTATTGGCATAAAGCAAAGTAACATGCTATCAAGTAAGGCACACATTCAATCTGCCTTCCCACCCCCCTTTATTTTTAACTCATGCTGTTTTATTGTTATAGGCAATTTGTACCACTCAGCATGACAGTGTAAACTGAATCAAGATTAATTTACATGCAAAAGAACACTTAGGAGAGCAGCATGGTAAGCAAATGTATTGTCTCGATTGCTGAGGTGGAAAAAGAACCTGGAAAGAAAAAAAGGTGCTCTAATTAAGGGGCATCAAATATGATTGCCTGCGGTGGTTAAGGGCCAGAAAATAGTGAATGTCTGGCCATTTAAAGAATTAGCATCTTGCTAGCTAGCAACCCAGAAGATCGAGGTATAAATCATAATGAAATTAAGTAGCCATTCTAGGTTTCTTAAACCAGAGATTTTTTCTAAATGAAAATATATCAGGTATTCTTAAATTAACGAGAAAGAAAAATATGCCAAGATATCATTAAAAGTTTCTTCTACAAAAACAGACTTCAAATACTATACAGCCTGCTCATGCATAATAAACATAAAGTTACTGGAGAAATATTTTAAAATTCTCAGATACAGGATTTGTTGCTTCATTAGAATTTACCTAACTTTGGTGAGGCACTGGACAGCACTTAATTTAGGTTAATCAGCTGTAATTAACTGCTAAAATGTAAATAAAATAAGAAAATAAGATTTAAAAAATTTCTTGTAAGTTTTACATTTCCAATTTAATTCATAAGAAGAAAATGAATAAGAGGAGGAAATTTGGAATAAGCAGTTGGCTTGGGTCTCTTACAATTAAAACTGCTTCAAGAAATGCAACTACATTTTTAAAAGTAAAACAGAGATCTCTATTGATAGTACTGAAATCCTCCCAGAGCTAGATCATTAACTAACTTTGCAAGGCTCAAAACTCATAATAATGAAAAAAATATGGCTTCTGGTTAAGGCTCATAATATGAATACTCTGGATAACTTCAAAATATACAATAAACCAATCTTTTGTTTAGTACTTTGACTACCAACCTTATAAAAATGCATGTTTGGTCATGGAACTCTAAATGCAACAACTGAGAAAAATTGATAGAGCAGGCTATGTATTAGGAATAAAACATTTCCGTTTAAAAAAATATTAATCTAATATGTACAACCTGTTAGAAGTATTCTTATTTAATATTATATACACTGTTCAAATATGCACATCTGTCTAAAAATAGAACCATATTTCTCATGTTTTTAATTATAATTTCTTCAGTTAAATCCTAGTTAATACATTTAATACATTTCTTGAGCCTTGAAATACATGCCCTGTGAAATGAGATATTAAGTGTGTAAATTCATTTTATTTAAAGTAGAAAAACAAGTTAAAGCTAGCATGTAATGATGCACACAGACATTTCTTAAATTTATTGGCATTTTAACTTCCCGAAGTTTGAACTGATAAAATCTGAGGAAAGTGATTTTTATTCTGATTTAGAATTTTCAGTTAATGAGTCATTTATAGGTATCTTCTGCAAAATAAGCTAAGCTCTTCCTAGAGTAGTATAACAAATAAATACATGTGTAAAGTTGAGAATTGGGACCTCTATTACCAAGGCAGCTGAAGTCTAGAACTAAAAGGATGCTATTGAAGACTCTTTAAACCTGCGGTAAATTTGTCAGCATCAAGTCCCACATCAAAGAATGAACTTAGGAGGACAGAAAGCATGATACAGAAATGCCAAGAGACTTGCAAGGATTTACAAATACTTCATATAAACAAATTTTCAAATAGCTTTATTCAGAGTAGCCTTTCTGCTCTATTAAACATAGCAAACAGCTGCCAGATTTATTCGGACAAATAATCAACAACCATAGAAGTAAAATGGCAGAAGAAAAAGGAATTTTGGCAACATCTCCACAGAGGACCACAGCTGCTCTCCAAGCGCTCCTCTCTCACGTGATTACAGTTCTGTATGGCTAGTCAGGGAAAAAAATCCCTCAGTCACAGCAGAGCACAAGAAACTTGATCAAAATATCAAGTACATAATTCTAAACCAAAGTTGAGGAAGAGAAAAGATATACAATAATCTGCTGCTTTAGAAATACTTCAGCTGCACTTTTCAAAAAAGGAATATCCCCTTAACAATAAACGTGCCAAGGCTTTATTCAGTCCCTATGTGCCACTCACCTGGGTTTGCTGAGCAGGTGTAAAGCAGAGAGGCAGGCTTTAGCCAGCAAAGGGTAAGAATAGCAAATGTAAGAATCAATTCAATTGGGCAATAGAAAAATAAAATCACATATATGACTTTCTATAGCAATAATCAACATCCAAGAAAAGTAAACTCAAAGATGGATTCAGTCATTCTTTTTTATCACTTAAAAATAAGGCAGAATAAAAGGTTACTATTAATTTACAGTCGGGTATGAGATTTTCTTTGTGAGATTCTTCTACAACAGGTCCTTCTGACATTGTGAATTGCAAAGGTTCATAGTTTAAAAAAAAAAAAAAAAGTCTCTGGCACTACATGATAGAGTGCCAGGAAGCAAGCCCTTCTCTTTAGGTGTAGATATTTGTGTTTGCCTGTACTTTGTGAAAGCTTGACAGGTATGATTTAATGACCTCAAGATGAAGGGAATCTTTGAGAACCCCCTCCAAAGAAAAAAATAGCCTAGATTCACATAAACTTTAAAACATTGCTGACTATACCATTTAAATATGTCTTAGTTTTTATAAATTCAATTCTTAATTAAACACATAAAATGAGACAGTTGTTTTCCCTTATTCACACATGACAAAAATTGTTTTTATTAGAAACTATGCCTAACTCTAGGGCAAGCCTAAGATATTAATGCTTTCATTATGCTGAAAATATTTTTTTTTTTGGTGCTTATTTTAAAATGTTTCAGCTCTGATATAGCCTGACAGCATAGCATTTCTTCAATACAGAATAAGGATTTTATTTTGAAGGGTAGGGCACTCTAACGTGTACAGGGAAAAATATATTAGTAGAACACGAAAAACAGTTCTATAGTGAAAGGAAATATAGAAACATAACATGTATAGTGATGAGACTTTGCTAAGTACCAAATTCCTGACATTTTCACTAATACAAAACACATGAATACATCATTAGATTGACAAACCAAAACTCCAAGAATTGAAAAGTTAATTAAGAATCAATTTATTATTTAAAAGACATATTAATCAATTTGCAAGTATGCCAGGAATGTAGACATGTAATGTAAACATACACCTTTAAGGTTATTTTATAAACGCAAAGCATTAGCAAAAATTGGAAGACTGTGCATTGACATCTGTTAATGGCTATGTACATATGGTAATTTATTTTAGAGACCTGCCAGAGGAATGAGCACATGTTATTTGGGATGCCAATTTCTAGTAAATTGTAATAATCTCTCACCTTGCTCTTTCTTAAAATCTTTCTCTGACATGGCCACAGGTAAAAGCAGTTCTCCAACAGGAGGCTGAATATTAACACTGAAGCAATCATCCTTGGTACTAAGGAAAAAACACATTAAAGCTGACTAAATGCTTAATAAATAAACATTCTTCTTAATACTATGCAGTTAAATAGGTGCAATTAAAGCATACAGAGATCTGCTTGGCTTAAATATCACAGCTAAAAAAGGTTTGAAATATTTCTCAACACTATCTGCAGAGAAATACATCTGTTACCTGAACTAGAAAACGTATATATATATATATATATATATATACTTTTTTTTTTTTACAAAAATATGCAGTTATGGTAAATATGCCATTTGACATAGAACTTTTAAAAATAGGTAAGCAGCAAGGGTATATATCCATTACTATCAGAGGAACACTTAATGCAGCTTATCTAGTAGAGAATATCTTATCTTCAATTTTGTAGTAAAAGTGTAGAAAATGGAGTGGCTTAGTCTTAAATAGTTAAGATATGTCTTTTAAGATATTAATTTTTAAATAAAGAATAAAATGGAGTGACCATACTGTGTTAAGATATGAGATATAATACCTCATCTGCAAACTTTCTTTCTTAAAACAAAACCCCTCATTTTCTAGTAGCATTATTCACTGACATTATCGAACATGTGGTGAAAGTTTTTCAAATTACAGGATATGAAGAATTTAGGAAAGGCAACTTTCTATTTTCATCATACAGAAAAACAATACTGAGCGCATTTATTTCATTTAAATCTTATGAAACTACTATCTTTATTAAAAAATTACTAAAACTGCTTTAAAATGTTTTAAAATTACAAGTTTGAAGTTAGGTTGATGAGTGTATCAGTTCGCAATGTGTTTGGCTGCAAAGCAGCAGAAAATCCAACTGACAATTTCTTGAGAGATGGGTGCTCATTGTTCAGTGTATAAGTAATCCTGTAAGTTACCAGTCAAAGGCTAGTTCAGTGGCTTAAAGATGCTGTTAGGAACCCAGGCTTCTCTAGCTTTCAACTCCACTAGCCCTAGTGTGTTGGTTCTTATCCTCATGGTTGCCAGATGGCTGCTGTATCTTTAGGTACCACTTTAACATTCCACTGAAGAAGGAAGAGTGATGATGGAAGAGTAGTGAATAATTGAGCCAACTGACAACTAACTACATGATTTTTCCTACAATACATTCTTATGAAGACTGATGACATGGCTAAGATTCCTATTTCTGTACTACGTATTCTCATGTACTTCCTTGAAATAAATTTCCTATTAATTGAAGTAACAATACTGTAATATGCAGCATGACTATATGCTGATCTCTTAAGGTGTAAAAGCTGATTATAAAAAGCCATGTGAGGTAACCAGAATTCAACCAGATAGCATTTTAAATGTAGATGGAATTATATGATGCTGAGAATTTGAAATTGTGCAGAATTCTGTCAAGTTCAAAAGTTTTTAAGCTTTTAGACAGGTATAAGGAGCAAAAAAATGCAGAATCCAATCAAGTATTAAAAAAAAAAAAATTGAGCCAACTGAATCTGTTCCTTTTTATCAGGAAAGCAAAAGCTTTACTGAAAGTTCCAGGGAAGGAATTCTAGTTTTGTGTTAGAACTGGGTCTCATGGCCAGTGGGAAGATGGCTAGGGAGATGGGAATTGTGGATAAGAAACAACAAACATTAGGTTAAGAAAAATACTTTCTTGAAGGGTGGGGTAGGGACAAATATTAAAATATAAAGAAAGAAAAGAAAATCCACTTTGATTTTATGCTATTATCTGTATACTATAAACTTTTAAGCTGCCTTATTTTTTTAAATGGAACAAGGTAGGGACTAGACTAAAAAAAAACAAAGAATGCTTTGAATTATTCACACATGGATTGCCCAAGGCAAATCAATAAATCCAATTTATTTATTAATTCAATAAACATTTACTGAATACAAACTTGATCCCATGTACTGTGTGAGTGTCTGGGGATTTAAAGACAAGTAAGATTGGCCCTTGAAGTTCACAAGTTTAGTGAGAGAGAAAGAGTTCAATTATGTTTATAACAGAAAGGTAAGTGCTATGTTAGAGACATGTGGAAAGTATCATAGTCCAAGGAAGAGGGGCTGATTAATTCTGCAGGAGAGAGGTAGAGATAAGTTTACTTCCAAAAGGAGGGAGAGGAGCATTCTAGGGTTTCTACACCTATGTTTTGGGAATGGTGAGCAGTGTGGTGTGTCAAAAGATGGGATTGGGGGCACACTGTAAAGAACAGCATACACAGCATGACCATTAGTCTCAGTTCTCCCATGGCAGTTGTCCTGGAATCTTGTTCAGTTAATGTCTCCTTTCACTCTCTGAAGTGTCCTGATTTGTATGACAAAGTGTATGATTACTTTACTCTTGTAACTCAGACAAAGGTGCTTCAAAGTTTCCTGGAAAAAAAAAAAAGGAAACTACCAGAGACTTCTGACATAGGAAAATAAATGACCCCATATGTATTTTATAAACTCTGCTGGCAGTGTGTAAAGGTGGAGTACAGGAGAAATCCAAGGCAGGTAAATCAGGAAGGAATCTAATTAACAGTCTAGGCAGGGGTTTTTAGCACTGACTGTGTGTTTTACTTTAGTACATCCTAACAATGATCCGAAGAGGTAGCTTCTGTTACCCCTAATTTATTAAGAGAAGTTAAACAACATGCCCAAGGCCACACAGCTAGTATGAAGAACTGAACACAGCAGGACTGGGATTTGAACCCAGGTCTATCCTACTCCAAAGTCAGCTATATAATGTTTGCTGCCATATATATATATTTTATTCCACTATACAAGGTTGCTTCCCTAGGGTGGGTAGCACTGAGAATGGGGGAGGTGCGGGTATTTTAGTTAAAAGGGACAGATCTGGTGATGGATGGGAGGAAGAGACTTTGAACCGTCTAACGTGAATGACTGGGAGGATGACTTCCTCCACTGAAGAGGAGTTTTGGGGATTAAACAAAATGATTTGGACTTAATCATGTTTTACTTTGAGTACCACTGAGTTACCCAGGAAGAGATATTTAGCAGATAATTGGAAATATAGATCATGAATCAGAAAAGAGGTCAGGGCAGCACATATGAGTTTGGAAGTAACCAGAATGGTACAGGGAAGGGCTGAAGCCGTGTAAGTAGATAAGATCATGTAGGAAAAAAGGATATACCAAGAAGAAGGGTAAGGTGGAAACTTGGGGAAGCCCTGCATGTAAGTAAAAGCAGAAGTGGTGCAACTTGCAGAAGAGCCTGGAAAAGAGTGGCTGGGGAGAAAAGGTGTGTGTCAAATACTGCAGGGAGGAATAGAAAGAAGCACGTGTAAACGCTGGAGGAAGAAGGCAGAACGCAGCGAGCTGAAGCTGAATGGAAAAACTGGCAGCGAAAAAGATGGGACAGAAAGCAGCAGAAGCTTCATGAGGATGTAGAGGCAAAAGAAAAATGCTTAAAGAAACTTGAGCATAATTAAAGGCTGGTGCAACACAAAGAAATAGGGTAAGGTCTTAGAGGAGGTAAACGAGGTTGGGATTAAGAGCGTAAGAACTAGGTGAATGGGTCAGCCCTGGAATGAAGGAGGATATTTCTTCCAAAAACAGCAGGGAAGGAGCTATTAAGATATAAGTGTTGGGCTTCCCTGGTGGTGCAGTGGTTGAGAGTCCGCCTGCCGATGCAGGAGACACGGGTTCGTGCCTCGGCCCGGGAAGATCCCACATGCCGCGGAGCAGCTGCGCCCGTGAGCCATGGCCGCTGAGCCTGCGCGTCCGGAGCCTGTGCTCCGCAACGGGAGAGGCCACAACAGTGAGAGGCCCGCTTACCGCAAAACAAAACAAAACAAAACAAGATAGAAGTGTTGAGGGTAGGACACTTGAAGGTTAAGACCAGGCTGATGTAATGGAAGGCTAAGTCACATTAAGAGAAATGTAAAGGTTGATAAAGGAGTAAATGGATAGGTATATATATCATTAACTAATTTAGTGTTAAATATAAAATTTTGGCTTCAAATAACTGGATAAATCAGTGTTCTCCAAAGAGGGAAAGGACAAGGCACTCCCCTGAGGTAGAAAATCCACTGATGAAAAAAAAACCCTATCAATTATATTTATTTTTTTCTCATTCTATCTAAAGTTCTATATATATATATTTTTTTAGATGTTGGGGGTAGGAGTTTATTAATTAATTAATTTATTTTTGCTGTGTTGGGTCTTCGTTTCTGTGCAAGGGCTTTCTCTAGTTGTGGCAAGTGGGGGCCACTCTTCATCGCGGTGCGCGGGCCTCTCACTATTGCGGCCTCTCTTGTTGCAGAGCACAGGCTCCAGACGCGCAGGCTCAGTAGTTGTGGCTCACAGGCCTAGTTGCTCCGCGGCATGTGGGATCCTCCCAGACCAGGGCTTGAACCCGCGTCCCTTGCACTAGCAGGCAGACTCTCAACCACTGTGCCACCAGGGAAGCCCTGAAGTTCTATTTTTGTCTGTACATAATATCTTAGTACATACATGTTAGCACAGTGAGACACACACACAATACATATAGGGAGTGTGTAGTATAAATATTTTACTCAGAGGTATACAATTTTAAAAGTTAGGGACCAATGGGTTAAATTACACATACTACACTATCTCTACTTATGTTTTCTTTTAGATTATGGGTGAAATGACCAGCCTTCTCCTTTCCAACACTCCTGAGAAGGATCCCATTTACCTCTTGGTTAAAGGTAGCTCTACAGCACTGATGCCCAGGGAGAAGGGTGTGAGAGCGGTGAAAAGAAGGGAAAGTAGACTTGCCTTCTAAGGCATATATGAAAATCAAGGTGGATAAGCAGAAGGCTTAAGTTTGGGGGAAAAAGGTGATCCTGAAATGTCCCCACAGGCAACAACCCATGTGTTAAGAGATAAATATATACTATTCAACTTGACTGGGTATGTTTCACTTTTGCATAATGCATGTTTTATTTTCTGTGGTTGGTGAAATGATTAACATGTAATTCTATATGAAAAACTAAGGATATAAGTTCATCCAAAATGGGTCTTATGAGACAAATGTAATAAAACTGGAACATTGCTGTGGCAGACACTACTTGTTGCTTACTCAGTATTTTTTTTTTTCCTTTTTCTTCTTTACTGATATAATACTGATTTTGTTCAGGTAGACAATGTGCCCACTGGAACACTCTCTTCTCAGGCTCTTGTAGCTAAGACTGATCAAGTGACCCGGTTATGACCAATGAAGCCTGAACAGAAGTCTGCTGGGGACTCCTAGGAAAGTTTTGCTTTTCTATTTTTTTTTTTTTTTTTTAGTATTTCTTTTTATTTTTTGGCTGTGTCGGGTCTTAGTTGCAGCACGCGGGATCTTACATTGCAGTGTGCAGCTTCTTTGTTGCAGTGCAGGCTTCTCTCTAGTTGTGGCATGTGGGCTCCGGAGCATGTGGGCTCTGTAGCTGTGGCACGTGGGCTCTGTAGTTGCAGCACACGGCTCTCTAGTTGTGGCGCATGGGTTCAGTTGCCCTGCGGCACGTGGGATTTTAGTTCCCCGACCAGGGATTGAACCCCTTGTCCCCTGCATAGGAAGGTGGATTCTAAACCACTGGACCACCAGGGAAGTCCCAAGTTTTGCTTTTCTGACACAGATGTGGCTCCTCCCTCCATGTCACTTCTTTCCTTTTTTTTGGCCTAGAATGCAGATAGAATCCTGGAAGTAGAGAAGCCATCTTGTGACCCCGAGGATGACTGGCACATGCTAATGAAATTAGCTCATGGAACAAAAAGTTGGAAAGACCTTATACCAAAAGACATTGTGGAGCTACTCCTGCTGCTCTTAACTGCTGTCCTGTGTTCTTCTTGTACCAGGAGAATAATAAATAAACCCCTATTTGATGAAGTCACTACAGTTGGGTTTCTGTTACACACAACTGAATGCAAAATCTAATTAATATACATAACATACTTCATAAGGCAGTCTCAGCTTCTAAGCAAGGTTTGGCTTAGCAGGGAGTAAGATGGAATGCTTCCTCTTTATTTTGGGGAAAATTTACTTTCATTTATATTAGTGTTCTAGGATGCTCTCCATAGTTTTCATGCGCCTCCTTTTAAATATTTTGCCCTTTTACTGTTCGCTTCTCTCTCTTCTTCTTTTCTTTTGTCCCGCTCTTTTTCCTCTCATCTTCTTTGGTTGAATGTGAGGCTAAACACAGCTATCTTGACATGGATAGGGGAATGTTGAAAATGAGTAATGATAGATGTAAATTTAACAGAATTAACAGTTTACCAGATCAACAAACTACTATTATTAGGCAGCTCTAAATAGCCTAATTACATGGGATCAGATGGTGTAACAGTTTAATGTAAGACAAGATTCTAATTGTTCTATATTTAACTGTAATGCATATACTTGTACTACATATAATCTCATTCCACAGACTCCTACGATCCAAACTGGTAAATTTTCTAGGTAAGAAATGTGCAACTAGTCTAACCATTGTGAGACTCAAATTTCCTTATCTATGAAGTGAGAAAAATGACACCCTTGTGGGCTCGTTTTAACAATTAAATGAAATGACATAACCCAGTACAGTGCTTAATGCATAACTGATATTCAAAACCTACATCCATAATAGGGATATGTCATAATTTATTTAAGCATTCCCCCATCAATTCTCATTTGCAAATTTTCTCTATTACAAACAATGTTTACTTAATAACCTTGGATAGATCTATTTCTTCAGCACAAGCACCAATATCTCCCCAAGCTTGACACCCTAAAAATGAAATCACTAAGTTGAAGAGTATGAATAATCAGCATTTGAAAAATACTGCCAAACTGACCTAAAAAAAGTGGTGCCAACTTGAAGTTCCACAAACAGTAAATAAGAATACACGTTTTTCTGTAACTTCCATGTCATATATTAAAATTATTTTAAAATTTTGCAAATGAAATTTTTTTTATTTCCCTATTACCAATGTTGTATATGTTATTGTTATGGATCATTCGCATTTCTTTTCTTGTTAATGAACTATTCTCAACCTTTCTCCACTTTTATATTAGATTCCTTTTTATTGATTGCAAGAGTTCTTTATATATTCTGGTTACTAAACTTCTGTCTGCTAAATATGCTGTAATACTTTCTATCTCTCACGTGTTATGGTATCTATCTTTTTCTTCTTTGTAGAGAAGTTTAAAATTTTTAATAATCAAACCTGTCAATTTTTCACTACATCTTTCTGGATATTGTGTCTTGCTTGACTTTTGCCCCCAAAGAGTATAAAAATATTTGTCTATATTATTTCTAAACACTTTTATAGTTTCTATAATTAAACCATAAATCCATCTGGAATTTATTTTGGAGTAATCTGTGGGAGGAAGGTATCTTTGTTTTTTTCCCGATAATGGTTCTCACATCATTTACTGACTGGTCCATTCTTTCCTCAGTGATATGAAATGTCAGCTTTATGATATACAAAATTTCTAAATTCTGTTTTGTTTTACTGATTCCTTTGACAATAGCCAATTACATTGAATAAAAATATTCTTGTGACTTTGAAGAATATCTTGAAGTTATTATTGAAAAAGGCTTTTCTCATTAAATTTTTGTTTTGACTTTTCTTGGACATTCTTTTTTCCAGTTGAATTTTAGAAATTTGTCAAGTTCCTTGAAAAGGCTTACTGGAATTTAGCATTGAATCAAACTGAATTTGAAGATTAACCTGAGGGAGAGTACTCTCTCCCATTTAGGAACATAGTATACTTATTACATTATTTATATCTTCTTTTTATGGCCTTCAGGAAAGTTTCAGGTTTTTAAAAAAAAAATTCCCACATCGGTATCATATATTTGTTAATTTATTCCTTTCGTTGTTCTTGTAAAAAGAATAATTTTATTCATAATGTCTTAAAATTGGTCATTCCTACCATACAGAAATGTTAATGATTTTCACATAATGATCTGTACCTAAACAGTATCCTATTTATTAGCTTAAATAATAGATTTTCTATTGATTCTAAGACTTTGTGGGTTGGCAATTATATACTGAATAAAAATAATAATTTTGTGTCTTTCTTTCTAGGATTTATACCTCTAACTATTTTTACTTGTCTTTCTGTATTGGCTAGAACTTCCATAAAAATGTGAAATAATGTTGAAAGAGGGTAACCTTGTCTTGCTTTTCTGACTTAAAAAAGAATGCTTCTGATATTTCATGTGGTGATAGGTAACTTGTATGTCTGATAATAAACACACACACACAAAAATTTTATTTTGTAATTCTCAATTTTTCTGTGCCATCCTCTTTAAGGTGGGGTTCTTATAAATAGTATATATTGAATTGTGCTTTTTACATGTTCAGTATCACTGGAATTTAACTTATTGACATGAATTCTGATAACTAGTATGTGTGGCCCCTTCTAGTCATCTTATTTTGTTTTCTATTTACCATGCTTTTTTCCTTTTCCTGCTTTGTTAAACTGGTCAAGTTTTAAGCACTCTGTTTCTTCTTCCCTTTAGTCATTTGGAGGTTATAATACATCATATTTCCCTTAATTTAGAGGTTAGCTTTAACATTTTAAACCATATTTAAACTCCTTTTAGCCATCAATCAATCCTCTTCCCATGCATGACAAGAACACCATCATTCCTCATACTTGTCCACATCGAGATTTTGTTTCCAGATTATTAAAATTTAGTTTTTACATTAGGGGTGAACAATTATTTTTACACATTGACAGATTTTACAGGTTGAATTATCTGTCTACTTTTTATTCTGTTTTTCTCTGTCACAAAATAAAGAAAAATTTTTTTACTATAGTGTATCTTTGAGTAATCCTTTCAAGAAAGGGTCATTGGTGGGTAAACTGATGGAATCTTTGCTTGTCTGAAAAATGTCTATTTCATTTCCACCAAATTTTAAAGATTATGTCCCTTGCCTTCTGGCCACCAGAACTGATGACAGTACTGATGAGGAATCTGATTCCATTCACATTCTTGTTCATTTTTAGGTAAGCTGCTTTTCTTCACCTCTCTGGAAGATACTAGAGTAGTTTTCTCCTCATTAAAAATTCTACCAGAAGCAACAAATAACCTACAAGGGAATCCCCATAAGGTTGTTAGCTGATTTTTCAGCAGAAACTCTGCTGGCCAGAAGGGAATGGCAGGACATATTTAAAGTGATGAAAGGGAAAAACTTACAACCAAGATTACTCTACCCAGCAAGGATCTCATTCAGAATCCACGGAGAAATCAAAAGCTTTACAGACAAGCAAAAGCTAAGAGAATTCAGAACCATCATTACAACAAACGTTAAAGGAGCTTCCTCAGGCGGGAAACACAAGAAAAGAAAAAGACCTACAAGAACAAACCCAATACAATTAAGAAAATGGTAATAGGAACATACATGTCTATAATTATCTTAAATGTAAATGGATTAAATGCTCCAACCAAAAGACATAGACTGGCTGAATGGATACAAAAACAAGACCTGTATATATGCTGTCTACAAGAGACGAACTTCAGACCTAGGGACACATACAGAATGAAACTGAGGGGATGGAAAAAGATATTCCATGCAAATGGGAATCAAAAGAAAGCTGGAGTAGCAATACTCATATCAGACAAGACAGACTTTAAAATAAAGACTATTACAAGAGACAAGGAAGGACACTACATAATGATCAAGGGATCAATCCGAGAAGAATATAAAACAATTGTAAATATCTATGCAACTAACATAGGAGCACCTCAATACATAACACAAATATTAACAGCCATAAAAGGAGAAATCGACAGCAGCACAATAACAGTGGGGGACGTTAACACCCCACTTACACCAATGGACAGATCATCCAAAATGAAAATAAAAAAGGAAACACAAGCTTTAAATGACACAACAGACCCAATAGACTTAATTGGTATTTACAGGACATTCCACCCGATAGTGGCAGAATACACTTTCTTCTCAAGTGCTCACGGAACATTCTCCAGGGTAGATCACATCTTGGGTCACAAATGAAGCCTCCGTAAATGTAAGAAAATTGAAATCGTAGCAAGCAACTTTTCCGACCACAACGCTACGAGATTAGAAATCAATTACAGGAAAAAAACTGTAAAAATACAAACACATGGAGGCTAAACAATATTCTACTAAATAACCAAGAGATCACTGAAGAAATCAAAGAGGAAATCAAAAAATACCTAGAAACAAAGGACAATGAAAACATGACGTCCCAAAGCCTATGGGATGCAGCAAAAGCCATTCTAAGACGGAAGTTTATAGCAATACAATCCTACCTCAAAGAAACAAGAAACATCTCAAATGAACAACCTAATGTTAAACCTAAAGCAACTAGAGAAAGAAGAAAAAACAAAACTCAGAGTCAGTAGGAGGACAGAAATCATTAAAGATCAGAGCAGAAATAAATGAAACAGAAACAAAGAAAACAATGGTAATAATCAATAAAACTAGAAGCTGGTTCTTTGAGAAGATAAACAAAATTGATAAACTTTTAGCCAGACCCAGCAAAAATAAAAGGGAGAGGACTCAAATCAGTAACATTAGAAATGAAAAAGGAGAAGTCACAACTGACACCATAGAAATACAAAGGATCATGACTACTACAAGCAACTATATGCCAATAAAATGAACAACCTGTATGAGATGGACAAATCCTTAGAAAAGTACAACCTTTCAAGGCTGGATCAAGAAGAAATAGAAAATATGAACAGATCAATTGCAAGTAATGAAATTGAAACTGTGGTTAAAATCTTCCAACAAACAGAAGTCCAGGACCAGATGGCTTCACAGGTGAACTCTATCAAACATTTAGAGAACAGCTAACACCCATACTTCTCAAACTCTTCCAAAGAATTGCCAAGGATGGAACACTCTCAAACTCATTCTACGAGGCTACCATCACCCTGATACCAAAACCAGACAAAGATATCACAAAAAAAGAAAATTACACGCCAATATCACTGATGACCATAGATGCAAAAATCCTCAACAAAATACTAGCAAACAGAATCCAACAACACATTAAAAGGATCATACACATTGATCAAGTGGGATTTATCCCAGAGATGCAAGGATTCTTCAATACACACATATCAATGTGATACACCATATTAACAAATGGAAGAATAAAAACCATACAATCATCTCAAGAGATGTAGAAAAAGCTTTTGACAAAATTCAAGTTTTATGACAAAAACTCTCCAGAAAGTGGGCATAGAGGGAAACTACCTCAACATAATAAAGGCCATATACGACAAACCCACAGCAAACATCATGCTCAATGGTGAAAAACTGAAAGCATTTCCTCTAAGATCAGGAACAAGACAAGGATGTCCACTCTCGCCACTATTATTCAACAGAGTTTTGGAAGTCCTAGCCACAACAATCAGAGAAGAAAAAGAAATAAAAGGAATACAAATTGGAAAAGAAGAATTAAAACTGTCACTGTTTGGAGATGATATAATACTATATATAGATAGCCCTAAAGTTGTCACCAGAAAATTATTAGAGCTAATCAATGAATTTGGTAAAGTTGCAGGATACAAAATTAATGCACAGAAATCTCTTGCATTCCTATACACTAACAACGAAAGATCAGAAAGAGAAATTAAGGAAACAATCCCATTCACCATTGCAACAAAAAGAACACCTAGGAATAAGCCTACCTAAGGAGGTAAAAGCCCTGTACTCAGAAAACTATAAGACACCGATGAAAGAAATCAAAGATGACAGAAACAGATGGAGAGAAATACCATGTTCTTGGATTGGAAGAATCAGTATTGTGAAAATGACTATACTACCCAAAGCAATCTATAGATTCAATGCAATCCCTATCAAACTACCAATGGCATTTTTTACAGAGCTAGAAGAAAAAATCCAAAAATTTGTATGGAGACACAAAAGACCCTGAATAGCCAAAGCAATCTTGAGGGGAAAAAAATGGAGCTGGAGGAATCAGACTCCCTGACTTCAGACTATACAGCAGAGCTATAGTAATCAAGACAATATGGTACTGGCACAAAAACAAAAATATAGATCAGTGGAACAGGATAGAGAGCCCAGAGATAAACCCACACACCTATGGTCACCTAATCTATGACAAAGGAGGCAAAAATATAGAATGCAGAAAAGACAGCCTCTTCAATAAGTGGTGCTGGGGAAACTGGACAGCTACATGTAGAAGAATGAAATTAGAACACTCCCTAGCACCATACACAAAAATAAACTCAAAATGGATTAAAGACCTAAATGTAAGACCAGACACTATAAAACTCTTAGAGGAAAACACAGGCAGAACACTCTTTGACATAAATCACAGCAACATCTTTTTTGACCCACCTCCTAAAGTAATGAAAATTAAAACAAAAATAAAGAAATGGGACCTAATGAAACTTAAAAGCTCTTGCACAGCTAAGGAAACCATACACAAGACGAAAACACAAACAAGACAAAAACACAACCCTTAGAATGGGAGAAAATATCTGCAAACGAAGCAACTGACAAAGGATTAAGCTCAAAAATGTACAAGCAGCTCATAAGCTCAATATCAAAAAAACAAACAACCCAATCCAAAAATGGGCAGAAGACCTAAATAGACATTTCTCCAAAGAAGATATACAGATTGCCCACAAACATATGAAAAGATGCTCAACATCACTAATCATTAGAGAAATGCAAATCAAAACTATAATGAGGTATCACCTCACACCAGTCAGAATGGCCATCATCAAAACATCTACAAACAATAAATGCTGGAGAGGGTGTGGAGAAAAGGGAACCCTCAAACATTGTTGGTGGGAATGTAAATTGATACAGCCACTATGGAAAACAGCATGGAGGTTCCTTAAAAAACTAAAAACAGAACTACCATATGACCCAAGAATCCCACTACTGGGCATATACCCAGAGAAAACCATAATTCAAAAAAACACATGCATGCCAATGCTCATAGCAGCACTATTTACAATAGCCAGGACATGGAAGCAACCTAAATGTCCATCAACAGAGGAATAGATAAAGAAGATGTGGTACATATATATAATGGAATATTACTCAGCCATAAAAAGGAATGAAATGGGGTCATTTGTAGAGACGTGGATGGACCTAGAGAGGGTCATACAGAGTGAGTCAGTAAGTCAGAAAGAGTAAAGCAATTATTGTATAATAACGCATATATGTGGAATCTAGAAAAATGGTATAGATGATCTTATATTCAAAGCAGAAATAGAGACACAGACGTAGAGAACAAATGTACGGATACCAAGGGGGAAAGGGGTGGGGTGGGAGGAACTGGGAGACTGGGATTGACACTTATACATTACTGATACTATGTATAAAATAGACAACTGATGGGAACATACTGTATAGCACAGAGAACTCTACCTAATGCACTGTGGTAAGCTAAATGGGAGGGAAGTCCAAAAGGGAGGGGATAATAACTGTATGTGTATGGCTGACTCATTTTGTTGTGCACTGAAGGCTAACACAACATTGTAAAGCAACCATACTCCAATAAAAATTACTCTAAAAATGCAAAAATTAAAAAAATATTAAAAACAATAAAAATTCTACCAGGAAGTGGGCTTTTTGCTAGTTGTTCACATTCACTCTGTTTGGCCTTTGATGGATCCTTTCAATCTGAGGGTGTGTACATTTCTTTTGCTTGGGAAAATTTTCTCCTATAATTTATTTAATTATTTCTTTTCTCCATTGTCTCTTTTCTTTCCTTCTAGATTTTCTATTAGATGAATTGATTCTTTTTTTTTTAAAGAGGAAGCATCATTTTTTAAATAATTAATTAATTAATTAATTTCTGGCTGCACTGGGTCTTCGTTGCTACATGCGGGCTTTCTCTAGTTGCAGTGAGCAGGGGCTACTCTTCATTAAGGTACGTGGGCTTCTCATTGCGGTGGCTTCTCTTGTTGTGGAGCATGGGCTGTAGGCACAGGGGCTTCAGTAGTTGTGGCACACAGGCTAAGTAGTTGTGGCTTGCGGGCTCTAGAGCACAGGTTCAGTAGTTGTGGTACATGGGCTTAGTTGCTCTGCGACATGTGGGATCCTCCCAGACCAGGGATTGAACCCGTGTCCCCTGCACTGGCAGGTGGATTATTAACCACTGCGCCACCAGGGAAGTCCCAGATGATCTGATTCTTTTAACTTTTTTTTTCCATATTTTCCATCTTTGTCTTTTTGTCTTCTATTCTAGTTGATTTCATTGACTCCCTCTTATGGAACACTAAATCAGGCTTCAGCTGTGTCCAGTCTATCATCCATCTACTGAGTCCTTTTGGCTTTTTATGTTTTTAGATCTCCAAGAATATATTTTAAATTGTCTAATTACTCCTTCTCAAATAAGCAGTATATTCTTTTTTTGTTTTTGTTTTATGGATTTTATAGCTTTAATGGGATAGTAAACACAGCAGCAACAATCACTTGTGAATATTTACTATAGACCGTGTATCTTTCTAACTTTTTTTTTTTTTTTTTTTTTGGCGCGCAGGCTCAGCGGCCATGGCTCACGGGTCTAGCTGCTCCGCGGCATGTGGGATCTTCCCGGACCGGGGCAATAACCCGTGTCCCCTGCATCGGCAGGCGGACTCTCAACCACTCCGCCACCAGGGAAGCCCAGCAGTAAATTCTTGCTTTACAGATATAGTTCTCTTGAATCAGATATTAGTTGTAACTTTTAAAGATATCTCTTTTCTTTCTCAAATTGCTCCCTTCACAATTGGTAAGTCTTTGTAAGTCATTTTGAGCTTTCCCTTTCAAATTGAGGCTTTCCCTCAAAAGTCTGGTCATCCTAAGCTGTATGTTTATATTTATAATGAAGGACCAGGTTAATTAACAAACAAAGCAAGTTCTGATGCACATTAGCTATAAGATTTTGGGCAAGTTTTCTTCCTGTGCCTTAGTTTACTCATCCCTAAAATGGAATAATAATAATACTCACCTCATAGGCATGTTTTGAGAATTAAGTAGACTAACACACACAATGCAGTGTTCAGAACAGTGCCTAGCACACAGCTACTGCTCGATACATGTTAGTGAGTGTTATTTCTATGAGTCTCCTCTCTCCTGGTGGGCTGGCTGGAGTTTTCTTAAGTGGGTGAGACATGACTGGTTATGGTCATGAAGCTGGGAGGCAGGTAGGCAATGGCCTTATCTCTCCACCAACAGATGTAAGATTGGCTTTACCCTAGTGGTAGGCGACTTGAGAATATCATTCTCTTGGGTAGAACTGCATTTCATCTCATCTCTGACCATCCGGCCTCCTTCCTATAAACTCAACCCCCGCTGTTCTCTTAGGGCACATCCTCACCAAAAGTCCTTCCCAGGCAAGTAGTTGTTCACTTTCTTTACAGGTAATTTTTAGGTCTCTGATTAAATGTGTATGCTGCCTGCTGCTAGGGGCAAGGTTGGGAAAGTGCAGGTTGGAAGTCATTCTTTAATTCCCTAATACTGTCTTACCCTAACTTTTCTTTTCACTAGTTCACTTTGTCTGATATTCTGCCAGATTTGTTCTTACCATTATAGTAGTTTTCTCCCATGAGTGTTTTGCTCTGTGGTTTTTATTTTCTCTGTTATTGTTTATCTGCTCCCATTTGCTTTCTAACTGCCAATAATTCTTCATAATTTCTGGTCAGCTAATAGCACTCTTTCTCTTTTTAGTGCTCATTTTCTATTAAAGAATGTATTTTCTGTCTTTTTAATGGATTTCGGGCAAAAAGAGGGGCGGATGTTAGTGATCAGTCCTCTAACTTGAGCCAAGCCATGTAATTTTTCATACTAGTTAATACATTAATATCTGCTAATCACAAGGATGAGACCTGTTTATGTACTGCATCTACTTTTAGAGAGATACATTTATGTATATTATACATATTTTCAGTCTCAATAAATTTAATCAAGGACTTAATTTGATGACCATTTAAAATGCAAAGCAAAAAAAAGAGACATTAATACTTATCAAGTGTCCATATAACTACATAGTTATATATAATAGCTTTATCTATCTATATATGCATCATATAACTATAATAATACAGAGAATTAATCTAGAAGCTAAAGTAGGATCATTTTACTCTGGTTCCTTCTCTTTTAATAAATAGAAGTGTACCTGAAAGGCTCACAGTCCATGTTCTTAGCATTTCTGAAGGCTTCCTATCAAATATGCTCTTATTACCCATAATTTTATGTATTGATTTGTATAATGTATTTTGAGGAAAAAATTCAATATCGGCCATTCTTGCTTTTTTTTCCCTTTTTATTGAACTACCAAAACTAATACAGCTCATCACTAAGGAAAAAGTGCGATTTACTATGCAAAAGGCACAGTCAGTGACTGGCATCTAAGACCAATTGATCAACCCATTACCACTATCTCCCTACCCCCACTAGCACTACTATGAATCTATTGATTTAAACACTGTCGATCGGTTTCCATTTTCTGATTTTGGGCAGGCCAATTAAGAAAGTGAGTAATTGTGATTACACTGCTTCAGGATCAATTACATTTGATGCAAGACAAAGTGTTCTTTTTGGAACACGCACAAAAATAATTTTTGATCTAGTGTGCACATGTGCTTAATAAAAATCTAAAATATATAACTAATTTATACCTTCACAACAGAAAAACATATTAGTGTAAATGCTTATAATAGCTAAGGCTATTTTCTATCTAAAATAAATTCATCATTTTCCTAAAATTAGTTTAAGAGAAACTGAGAAAAAACTGTTTATATACACTTCCCAACATAAGATAAAAATCAAACATTACCTAAATATTTATCCCTAAAGGGACTTAGTTAATTGTGAAAGACAAGATGCAAATCTTGTGTAATGGACTAAAGAGAAAATCTTTGTAACGAAAAATCCTTTTTAAAAACCCTTCATTGCATAGAAATATAAAAGGTTTTTTATACAAATTGAAAAGAAAGAAGAATTTTTTTAGTTCTTAATCTTGCTCTAACTTAGTGCATAAGCTTTGTCATTGGGCTCACATTGTCAAAATCATTAAAATGAATATACCTCTGGTGTTGGAGGTAAATCTATTTAGAATGATGTTACTCATAGTCTTGTGCTCAGTAATATTGATCTGTGTTGTTTGTCTAATAGAAAAATAATAAACAATTACTAGGCAATGTGGGGAAAAGTAATCAGTTTTTATATATCACTAATATAGCAGACCTCCCAAAACATAAAGGTGATGATCTGCATAAAATCAATGTGTTATGCTACACTGCTTATATTCATCATTGTAGGTTCTCAGCAATAAATGGTATAATATTAGGCCTGAATTACTGGTAAACTGAAAAGGTATATGAAAAAGGAAGGTTCACTATATTCAACCTATAAACTTATTTAAAAGTGACTATTTCCTAAACCTGGAGATTTTTATCATAAAAAATTCTGTTAGAAGCTAGCTAAAATTTAGATAAATAAAATGCCTCAATTCTTTTCAGAATAAGAACAACTTCAAATCAAAATAACACATCATATCTTAGATCAGAAAAATACAAAAGAAATGAGTTCAAAGATAATTCTTAAAGATGCATGAATATAGCTTTGCATTAGTTTGCTAATAGTTTCTGGATTTCATCAGAAATGTATAAAACATTATATAAAACAATAACAATGATAAAACACAATTCTAGAAAAGCTCTTTTGAATAGTATTCACCTATGAAACCTTTGCCAACTGATAAATGTTCTCTTTTGAATTTTATCAAAAGCAGTTTGTAAATTAAAGTAAAAATCTATGAAAAATCTATGAGTTTTTGGTACTGATAGAATCAATAATTCTCCACTTAAGAGGCTCGAGATAACATATAAAATGTTTCAAAAGATATCTTCTCTGGGCTAGCCAACAATATTACTAAAGTTTTTAATTTCTCCTGAGTTTTCCTCATGAATTTGATCATAAATTTTCCACAAGCACAGAGATAAGCAAAAAACAAAAAAAAAATTTAGCAGCAGCTTCTTACTTTAGCCAACAAACTGTGAAGTTCAACCACATATGGTAGACTGTAATGGCTATCTGTGTAACAAATACTAAAAACATATATTGCACATAATTTGTCCATGGCAGTCTAAACATTACCAAAGAAAAGCATGTTTGTGTAAACGTTTTGTCTCTCAAAGAAAAAGCTGCTGAAAACCTTGATTTTAATCTGCTATTGTTTACAGTAATATGAAATAGAGATGAACAATTGAACTTACCACAACTGGAAACTGGCAGTCTGAGTGGAATCACAAAAGTCAATACCCATTGAAACAGTAATGGATCCCTCAGGCTCAAGAGATTCTAGGAGATAAGATAATTTAGACATGGAAACACAGAGGATGTGAAAAAGACTAAACACTAAAATCTTATGTAATGTTTGTAGTTTGGTTAAAACAGTCAAATTTAATGATGGCTTGTAAGAATAATTTCAAACTAAGAGTATTAAAGCAAATTATAAAGTAATTTCACTTGAAGCCTCTCTTTTTCACAACTTAATTCTGCCCATACTTCAATGAACACATTATATCTATTTGTCTCAGAAATACACCTCATCCTGAGAAATTTCATGTTTTACAATATTGTCTTTATAGGCATTGAAGGTGAGAAGGAAATAAATGTTTTCCTGTTTGGAACAACTGTAACAGACTCTGGGTGCTTTTAAGAGATTGTGTACTTGAAACTATGGAATATTTACTCTAGATATAAAAAGTAAATTTTCAACAATGTTCTAAATTTCCACTGGGGGAAAAATCCAAAATTTAAAACATGCAAATTAAAGCAAAGCTGGAAGAAGAAATTAATTTGTTGTCCTCAGATATTAACCAAGACAACTGGCATTACAGGAACCCAAAACAATAAGTCTAACTGCATTAGTCAAAAAATTACTGGAAGAAAATTTAGTAGCAGATTAGGTTATCTTGAAAAAAAAAATAATGAAGTGACATTTCGTAGATTTGTAATTTCTGAAGCTTCATCTATCAACTAATCAAGTGTGGGAAATAACTGTTTCAATATACAATACTGGTGTTTTTTTCAGTTGATAATGATAAAACTCAAGATAAATAATAACACCATTTTATTCTGCTTATGATTCCAGAGTCAAAGTGTAATGCTGTACATTAGAATAATGAGGGATCTTAAACATATACCTATTAAGTATAAATACTTATGTATATATATTATATTTAAATAGAAACCATTCACTTTTGATTTCTACTTTGCTTAAAGTCTCTAGTATAACTGCAGTTGTATTGCACAGTAGCTTTAATATTTAGTTTTATCTCTTCTGCATATATATTATTAGATGTAGTTATATTTTAGCAAGCACATACTAACCCAGTAGACTGTGATTATCTAGGGCTTGTTGATAGGTATAATTTGCCATTTAATGCTAACCATTACAGAAATGATGGTACAGATAGGACAGAAGAACAATTCAATAAGCTTAAGATATTAAGTATTTTTATATCTCAAAGGCTCAGTGAAGACTAGGCATTATAGGAAGGTATTTGTTTGATGCTGATTTTTAAAGTGTTATTGGTTTGCTTGCTTATTAGTTGGTTTGCTGATTCCAGTTTGAATTTAATTTGTTTATAAACCTAACATTTACCAGGATGGCATGTTAAGTACCAGAAGACTTGCTACCTAATCTTTGGCAAACAAGCTTTATTGTAAATTACCATAATAATAGTTTTCTTGCATTTCTCCTAAAGCTACACCTTATCGGTTCATAGTTTTGTCAGTCACATTGCTCAAAACTATTCTTCAGCAAATCCTTGATGTTTTCTTCTGTGCCACAGATATACTGGGGTTTGGTCTTATTTGCAGCTGACACCACATTGGTAGTAAATGCTGTCATCTCCAAAGCATGATGGCATTCGGAACTTAGATCTCTCTACATCACGTATCCCCATATTTCATTTGACAAAGTGACAGTTCTCAAGATGCCTTGATGATGGCACTGTCTGACACAGTTTCATAACTTCCTCAGTCTTAAGATAATTAACTGTGAGCTTAGTGCCATACTAATTCTGAAGGATAGTTCATGATCAATGGTATGTTTTATTATATGAATGCTTCAAGAGCAAAGTGATCAGCATAAAATTATTCATATAATAGATTTTTATATTTGAAGCCTACTACATTGGTAAAGTTTATTCAATCAGGTGTCTGTAGTTGAATACTGCTTCTGGATCATTGCAATATACATGAGAGGGTTATGTAGAAATGGCTGAAAAACACTGGCTGTATTACACTGCACCATTAATAATGAAAAATTAAATCACACAAAATGCCATCTACTTTGATGTGACAGTTGTACAGTAACTAGTGAAATCTTAGCTGAACTCAAACTTGTCAATTGTTAACATAAAGTCACTGAATATAGTGCAGAGACCCTAAGGCTACTCTTTGAGTGAGTGAGTGAGTGAGTGAGTGAGTGTGTGTGTGTCTTTTAAACCTCTTGTGTACATGTGCCTGATCTCTTTGGGAAAAAATGCCACTTTATTCCTAATATTCTTGCAAGGAATCCAGTTTCATGCAAAATCCTGACAAAAGTCATCTCATAGAGAAAAAAGAGAACAGATTGGTGACAAATAAGAAAGCTGCTGGACTCCTTAACATATGCATATGTACTTATTAAATAAAACAAATATCTTACTTCCCTTATTTCACAAAAAATGAAAATGCAGTATTTGTTCTTTGTTGCATTCCTATGATTGTTTTTGGACTAATTAAGATATTTCATACTCTGAACTCTACTGTTACCTATTGACGAAAGAGACTAAGTGGTATTACATACAAATTACTGCATGGGAAAGAATTCTGTATCTTGAGGGTATTCAATAAAAGGCAACAGAACAAACGAAACACTACAAAAACTTTGCCTAAGAAAAGAAAAGGAAAGAAAGCCTATTACTAGTACTGAGGCAATGGCATATATTCATACTTTATTTTGGTGTTAAGGCCATATTATGAAATGTATTATACTTATTTCTTCTATTCTACATAGGCCAACAAAAGGTCAACTCATTATGCCAGCTCAAAGAAATGATAACACTGTTTCTACTGTTTTAACCTTTGGATAACATTTTCAACCTTCAGACAATGCATATATCAGCTGCGTGACACTTTTTAAACTAAATTAATTTTTTAACTAGGTAAAAAAAGCTGGATTTCAAGCAGTAAAAAAGAATACAAATTGGGATATTCTTTAATTCCTTAGCAATATATTAACTTCATAAAATAATTCAATAAAAATCAGGCACTGTAGTCTTTAAATAGTGTGTCTTAATTACCAAATTATTTTTTAAAGAGGGTATTACATGGGTTCTGAAATCAACTTACTTTAACTCTACTTCTCTCTACCATATTTCATCTACTAGGAATTTTTTTTTTCTTTGTGGAAAAATATAACACAAAGAATGACTTCTTTACTGAATGACTCGTGAAAATGATAGGAGAGAATTCAACAATGTGAAAGAGCTCACTCAGGCAAAGAGGGAGAAAAAACAGAATAGCTATATGATAGACAATAATGAATAAAGGCAGAGTTACCCGGTCAAAAGGCTTTTGCTCACCTAAAGTATTATAAAAAGGAACTACCTGGAGCCTTTAGATGGTAATATTTCAAGGATTCAGTGACAGAAACCTTGTATCACTTTTAATTAAGATTTTGCCTGAAGCATCTCCCAACTAAACTGTAGGACTGCCTCCACTTACACAAAACAAAAAGAGAGATAGACGTTCTAATTATTATACTATTTTAAACTCAAAGTTAGCCATACAATTGTTACACTTAATTTTTAAAAGGTGTATTTTTTGTAAAGCACTTAAAAAATGGAAGGGGATGACAGCTGGAGAGACAGTATGATATAATGGGCACTGAGGTAGCCTGGAAAGCACATGCTATGTGGTAGGGGCAGCCGGCTTGGCATCGGCTGGTTGTGCTGCATGCAGGTGGGAATAAAGCACCTGTACCGCCATAATCTTGTGCTTTATCTATGAACAGTGAGATTTCTTGGTTTGTCCTTTAATGTAAAATAAAATACTGATTTTTAAATGGTGGCAACAGATTAAAAAAACATGATGTGTAAAAATACCAGTAACATACTGTGGGCTATTCTACCTTCTATGTATGGAAAGGAAGACAGAATAGTACATACCCTCTCAGTCTTTGCTCCCTTCACTTTTCAATCTATGGAATATGAAGGGAAACGGGGAAGGAGAGATATGGAAGGTACAATACCCAAAAGGCAGACTAAAATCATGCAGGAAGTGAAGCTGACCAGAAAGAGAGGTGGGGGAAGGTGATACAGATAGGAAAAATGGGAGGAAATTGTGATTCTCCAGACACAGTCTTTCATTAGTACTGGTATTACCACTGCTGGCACCTAATTCACTAAGGGCAAAGACATGTATTTATCTTACAAGATAAATTTGGTTTAAAAAGGAAAAACTTATATACACTGAGTTTGCTAATAGTCAATAAAATAATATGTATTCTACTTCAAAATGAACACATTTAATTATCAAATGCAGTTAAAGTTTTAAATGAGAATTACTATTTACCTATTGGATTAAAAACATGCATTTGCATGCCCACAGGAAGTTTCTTTTCCCCTATGTGGATATTTTCTACCTTCCAATCAGTGGTATTATTCAATGTTATTTGCACAGAGACCATATTATCACCAAAAACGCAAGGCTGTCTTGGAAAGAAATAATGAGCAGCTAGTCCTTTTCCACTCATCCGATGAAGCAGCACGTGAGTTTTCACTGGTACAAAGACGGGAGTACTGACCTATTGCACAATGGAAAAAAGAAAAAAAAAAAGAATTCGTGAATATAGTTATTAATTCTTAAAAATATACAAAAATTCATAACACTTAACTCCTGTTTTCCCTAAAGTATTAATCACAATAATAGACATTAGTAGGATATCACACACATAGATATGAAGTCAGAAATTATATAAAAATGTAAAGTAAATGCCTTCGAAACAGTATTAAAATTCTTCTGTACTCTGCAGGCATATATTAATATATTTTGACAATCTATATCTAAAAAGAAGAGAATAATCTTAGTTATATAAATATATTCAATTTTTTTAGAGTTTGTAAATGTTTTTGTTCTCTTCTTAGGTATACTATATTTGGACATTTTGCCAATTTTCTTATTAGTTTTAATAATTTGTCATTTGATTTTCTTGGGCTTTCAAACTATAAGATATTATAATTTGTCTATAACGAACATCTTATACTTTCATTTCCAATCCTGACTGCTTTAACTTTTTTCACCCTGAATTTCTTTCACTGTAAACTGAAGACTATGACCTCCTTTTTAAGGTGGTTCTTCCTTTGCTTTAATGATTAAAAAGCTCTTCCCTACCTCAAGATCAGATAACTATTCACTTACATTTTCTTCTGGAGCTTTCATGGTTCTAATTTTTTAATGCATGAGGAACTGATTTAGGTATATTTACTCTATATTTAATTATTTTTCTCCAAATACTTAACAAATCATCTGTACATGATTTAATGATTAGCTCTTCCTCAATGATCTATAAATGCAGACATTCTAATTATTTAGTTGGAGACGTTTTTGAACCTTGATGGAGCTGTTAAAACAGTCCCACACTGTTTTATTTCTTATAGCCCTACAATGTGATTCAATTGTCTGGCAAAACAAAGCGTCACTTATTCCTCCACCCACCCCCGCCAATATTTTCTTGGCTAATCATCTGTTTATGCTTCCACTGAACCTTAGACTCTTAGTTAAATTCAACTGTGAGTGGAATCAGAGGCAGCATATTAAGTGAAGAAACACAGTCCTCTCTAAAATCATATGGTGGCTATCTTTCCATTCAAAGTCAAAGTATTGCATGTGGCTTGACCTGACATGGGCAAGCTTTAAAAAAAAAAAAAAAAATCAATTTGTGATTAAACAGGCCTAATCAAGATTTTTTTCCTAACAAGTGTACTCTCCCAAATTAGGTTTTCTATTATAATTGTGAGTATATATTAACCTGTTCAACATGCTCACTATGCCACTGACATCTGATGACATAAAAAACTTAATAATAATAATAATTTAAAACTCATCAACAAAAATCCAAGAGTTAAATATCATATGCACAGAATGATAAAGTTGGAGACAGGCAAGTGTAGAGCACCATGAGAAAAGCAGAACAAAAGCAGGAGTCTGGATTACAGGCAGCCAGGAATTAGCACTCTAGATATAAGGTTCTTTGAAGGTATGCCTTAAGTCACTTAAGAGCTATCAACTTGTCTTAGTTGGTTAACTGATTCTCTCAATCTAACCCTGGCACACGTGGTCCAAATATTTGTTTTTTTTCTACTTTGTCTCAAAATTCTGCACCTTTATTATAATAGTTAAAACAATGCTAAGGAATGTGCAAAGGAAGAAAAACAGTGTAATTCTCTCCACACATTCTTTCCACACTCAACCAAGTTCAAGAAGCACTTTAACTTCTAAAAAAGGTCCTCCCTAACAATCTTCAAAGCTTATCTATGATAGTGCAAAGAGACCTATGTTTTCTTTCACAATAAATACCTCATAAATGGCACTTTGGGGTAATAATATACACTTTTGTAACTACAGAAAGGGGCTGACTGAAAATGTTTGATTGCTTTTTTTAACCTATTTTCTAAGTTCATACAAGTCATATTTAGCGAACCTCCTCCACTATCTAAACTACATAGGTGACATTTTGTTCAATAAAACCAGTAGGTTTCATAAATACTTCATCAATTTCCATATGTAATACAATTAATCCTGACAAGAAAGCAAGATTTTAGTTCAACATTTTGTACATCAGATTACTTACTTATATTCCAGAAACATATACATGATCTGTAGCTGCTTATATTCTAAGATGCTAAATGTCTTGAATGGCTTTTCTTACTTCACAATTTATAAATAACTATTATTTTATTAAATGTTAGAAAAAAAACAGGTAAAAAGTAAATTAATTAGTGAATGACCTAGACTGGGGCTTAAGTTTAAGAAAGGAGGTAGACACTTAAGTTTGAACAAAACAAATCACCTTGGGTAGGAGACAGCAAACTATAGCCCACAAGCCAAATACTACCTGCTGCTTGTTTTATAAAGTTTTATTGGAACACAGCCATTCTGTTCTTTGACGTATTGTGGGTGGTTGCTTTTTGGCTCTACAATGAAAGAGATGAGTAGTTGCAACGCCTAACATATTTACTATCTGGACCCTTTACAGAAAAAGGTGGCTGACCCCTGATCTAAGGGCATACATGTTACATTCTTCCTTCTCCCCTCCCCTTCTCCTGTTGTCCTGAGGAACAGTTCTCCACAGATCTCTCACAGTTCTGTACATCTTCTAAGCAAAGGTATTTTAACAACTTTGTTCCTGAAAATCTTTTCAAGGATGTACAGCAAACAGTCTTTGGAAATGGGTTAAGTGTCTCTCTCTGGGGCAAAGGTTGGACAGGTTTGCCAACAGACCCTTATGAAAGGTTGGGATCTTCTATGCTAAGGATCCTCTCCTCTAAAGCAACCCACTGCATATGCAGTCATTACCTAGCCCTCATTGCATCACCCTGTGAAAATTGGGGCTCAGAGAAGTGGCAAGAATGATGTTACCCTGGCTTCTGCTACTGCTGTGAGGAATAAACTGTCCTTTGTATTTGACACAGGAGTCTGGTGTCTTCTACCAGTACCCATGAAACTGTCTCAGGCTAACTTGTTAGCCTGAAAATGAGGTAACATCTCATACCCTTCACAGTTCTTTGATACCTACTTTTCTTTTTTTTGGTCATCGACAATTCCCAGATCCACTTACTCCAAAGAGCTAAATTAACGTTGAGTAGGAGTATCATGTACAGCTGTGCAGTGGTAACTGACTGAGAGATGGATAAGATCTAAAAACCTAGCTTACATTCAAGGGTACCTTTATGGAATGTGCACAATGGCACCACCTGGGTTAGCATGCTTTGCTAATGAGAAGTCTACTTGACAAAGAAGCTACTTTTTTTTTTTTTTCACTTTCCTTTATTAAAGTTGATGTTATGACCTGGCTAATTGTTTCTATGAGGTTCTGATGTATCATGATGTGTTCTGATGGCTGACAACAAAGTATCAAGTAAGTTTTATGAAAGACACTGAGGAAACAAGAGTTCAGTGTTTCAGGGTAGCTTTTATCTGGTTCAAGACTAAGTGCTGGTATTCTGAAGGAGCTTTCTCCCCTGTGTTCTACCCTGTAGTGGTTATATATGGGATTGTCTGCTCAACACATCTACTATCTTCTAGGAATGTTGCCACATTCAGTTCTTGATGGAGCTGGCATGTTCTTATGCCATCTCATGATCTGACCACATTAACTTGTTCAGGAATGGGCACCTGGCCCAATGAGCTCCTTTCCTAGAATTTTTGGATTTGGGCCTTAGGAAGTTGAGCCAGTCTCTCTCAAGTGGCTAAAATTCTGAGATTTAAAACTCTAATGTCTGTGGCCACATTTCCTGCCATATTGCTCAGTAAGAAATAAACAAAGAACAGGTGAGAGACAGAGTCCTGCTGGTATCTTTGGTTTGGATGGTTCTTGAAGCTGACATTTTCCTACCCTTCCTGAAGCTTGGTTTTCTGTGAAATACTCTAGCATTCCTTCCTGAAACTTCCCTTTTTTTTTTTTTTTTCCCTTAAGCTAGTTCAAATTTGGTTTCTATCATTTAACTCCCCCAACTCAACTACTAATCACGATTAGTCAGATTTCAGAACACTAACTGGGAGACTGGGGAATAAACTCATAATGGGAGAAGGTGCTTTCTTGCTCCTTTTCCTAAAGCCCTGGTAGATATGTTATGGTGAGACTCAGGCATGGCATCTGATTAGGTTGAACCATATGAATCTACCAACTCTGTACATCAAAGACTTGAATTACAGCAAAGGAAATAAAAGCAAAAATAAACAAATGGGACCTAATTAAACTTAAAAGCTTTTGCACAACAAAGGAAACTGTCAACAAAACGAAAAGACAATCTACTGGACAGGAGAAAATATTTGCAAATGATATGATCGATAAGGGGTTAGTATCCAAAATATATAAACAGCTCATACAACTCAACATCAAAAAAACAAACAACCAATTAAAAACTGGGCAGAAGAACTGAATAGACATATTTCCAAAGAAGACATGCAGATGGCTAACAGGCACATGAAAAGATGCTCAACATCATTAATTATCAGAGAAATGCTAATTAAAACCAAAATGAGATATCACCTCACAACTGTCAGAATGGCTATCTTCAAAAAGAACACAAATAACAAATATTGGCGAAGGATGTAGAGAAAAGGGAACCCTCCTACACTGTTGGTGGGAATGTAAATTGGTGAAAAACAGTATGGAGGTTTCTCAAACAACTAAAAACAGAACTACCATATGACCCAGCAATTCCACTCCTGGGTACATATCCAAAAAACCAAAAACACTAATTTGAAAAAATACATGCACTTCAATGTTCATAGCAACATTATTTACAACAGCCAAAATACAGAAGCAACCTAAGTGTCAATCAACAGATGAATGGATAAAGATGATGTGATATATATATATATATATATATATATATATATATATATATACAATGGCATACTACTCAGCAAAGAACAAAAATTTTGCCATTTGCAACAACGTGGATGGACTTGGAGGGTATTATGCTAACTGAAATAAGTCAAACAAAGAAAGATAAATACTGTATGATATCACTTGTATATGGAATCTAAAAAATAAAATACACTAGTGAATACAACAAAAGGAGCAGACTCACAGATATAGAGAACTAGTGGTAACCAGTGGTGAGAGGGAAGGGGGAGGGGAAAGATGGGAGTAGGGGATTAAAAGGTACAAACTACTATGTATAAAATAAATAAGCTACAAGGATATATTACATAACACAGGGAATACAGCCAATATTTTATAATAACTATAAATGGAGTATAACCTTTAAAAAGTATGATTTATTATGTTGTTCATCCGAAACTTACATAATATTGTACATCAACTATACCTCAACAAATAAAGAGAAGGAAAAAAAAGTGGAATTAGCAATTCTTATGGTTCAACTTGCTTTGGTTCAAGGCTACTTAGTCCTACCTTCATTAAGAAAGAGGAATCTTATTTATTATGTTTATTATGTCTCTCCATTTATTCCCCGCTTTTATGTTCAATTTACAAAACATAATTTTACCCATTTTCAGAACTCAAAGCATAATTTTTCTACTTTAAATGATTATAGAGATTTGCAGATAATATACCACTAGTGTTGGTCATAACTATACTTTACTTGATGCTGAGTGCTCAATTATAACACTGTTCCTAAAAATACTACAGTCTTTCAAGGAGCTTACTGTGATAAGCGGAGATTATCAATATTAATACTTGTTGGTTTTAGGATATGACTTGACTAGAAATTTTCTACTGTATATAATTGGACACAGATGAAAAATACCATATTTCTTAATAATTAAAAGGACTTCTATGATCCAAACACTATTTCTTATAGTATCTAGTTCAGGTAAAAGCATTATTTCCCATTAAATATTAAAACTTGTATAAATAGGATAGTATGAAAGACAATATTTGAAAACAATGGTTTTGATTTAATTATTTAACTACTAATGTTCAAAGAATTAAAAATTTAGCTGCATTATAAGCAAATGATATGGGTTATCCTCACGATTCTTGAGGAGGTAATTAGTTCACTAACTATAATAACTCTAAAATAAAAAGCCTTCTTCTAGAGTTAACAGAACAAAAAGCATCAAGTAACAGTGAGAGAATCCTCCACAAATCTTTACACAGCATATGTTTAAATAATAAAAGTCATTTGTGTACCTTTAGGTGGTTTATGAAAATAACCAATCAATTTTGCAGACACAACACTGTTTCTAAAGGGAATCTATGTGACTCATGATGCCTGTAGATACACAGAGACAAACCACACATATTTTATCAGTTTATTACAGTAAGCAAATAAGCGTGGAATGAGAGTGCACATAACTGTCTACTTAGCGCTTACTGAAACATTTATAAGAGCTGTTATCTCCCTAATAACAGACAGACAGCGTGCAATTTTAGAGAGGAGAAAAGCTTCATATTTTTTAACACTTCACTAAAAAGTAACCGAAGAGTGTAAAATGAAAAATACTCTGTGCAGTTAGCTGGTAATGGACCATATTATCAACTCAAGTTAGATTTATAGGATACAAACTAGTAACTAATAGTTATTTTATGACATAGCATGTCTGCTTTTTTTGAGATTATTAAGATTAAAGTTGTAAAACTTCTTTTGAACATAGCTTTTCAAAATGATTGAATTATAAAATTTAAATGAGAACTGAAAATAAAACATGGATTATCAAATTCCTAAAAATAAACCTTGTTCAACATCTGCATCACTATTTCAGAGATGACACTTCCATGTAAAGCTTTATGAAAACAATATCTTCTAGTCTTTTTTGCTTTAATCCACATTCAGACACTTAATCATTTTTAAGTATTATCAATCTATTCTGTTTTTGGACTCCAAAAATATGAAGATCTGCAGTATATAAACTGCTCTCTTTGTACCTAGTTTTGTTTGGCTTATTTTACAGCAGTATCTATTTAGATATATGATTTATAAAAAATGACCAGATTGTAAACAGAGATACAGTTTCATCTTTAAAATTAGCACTTTTTAAACCAGTGTAAATCTCAACTGGTAAGAACTGTAATGCAGAAAGCTACAGTATTGTCTTATTCACCCAGTAAATTGTAGAAAGTGAGCCTATTTTATCTTTAATCTACAGTATTGGGTCTAGTACCTAGTACAGGATTTTAAAAAGCAAAGGGAAAATTTGCTTAACTATTAGCTAGAACTATAAACATAACATTCAAAGAAGTATATTTCATTTTTCCATCGAATATTACTTTAAATAAATGGTTTATACTTCTAAAGATAACTTCCTCCTTATATATGTACATTTAGGTATTCTAGAAAGTAACTGTGTTCCTTGCTCCTATTTTATTTTAGTCATCAGTATATACAATGAAAAACGTGAGACTTTTCACCTCTTATTTTGGTAATAAGTAAAAATGTATTTACAGAAAGATCTGAGTAATTATCAACAAACATTTAATGAGAACCTTACTTCACACATGGTATTAAGCAGGCTGCAGCAAACTTGGCCTATGGATCAAACCCAGTCCACTGCCTGTTTTTGTATAGTCTGTGAGCTAAGAATGGTTGTTACATTTTTAAATGGTTGAAAAAAAAAACTAACATTTTTGTGACACTAAAATTATAACACATTCTAATTCAATGTCCACAAATAAAGTTTCATTGGAACGCAGCCACATTCATCCATTTCTGCATGACCTCTGGCTGTTTTACCACAATGGCAGAGTTGAGTGGCTGTGCTCTGCAACGCTAAAAATATTTACTATCTGGCCCTTTACAAAATGTTTGCTGACCCCCATAGAGGATGTATTCAATTTCCACTGGTGTTGAGATGAGGAGGAAATTACTTTATAATAATACCCTATCCTTTCCCCTCCCCAAAGGTAAACCTATAAGTCTCACTGTCGATATACTACTTTTTATAAATCTGAAATCCAGAGTGATGTGTATATACTTTTATTTACCACTTTCATAGAAAAATAGTTCCAGAACTATGGATGTAGATATGTTATACTATTCTTAGATATATTCTACTATTTTTTTTCATATTTCCTTTCTGACTTTTGGTTTAAGGGTGCTAATAAAAACAAAACAATCTGGCTTCCAAAGTATTTAGCAGAAAGGTTCCAATAATTGGTTACAATAAATTTCGTCAGAACCGGAACAGTTTATATAAGCACAAACAATTATGTGTTGTGTTATTTGATAGATGTGATAATCATCTGATCTTTAGTTCTACTGCTTTCTCACTGACTATATCAATATCATATACAAAAGAAAATGTTAGTGTTCCCTTCCTTTGGAACCAAGCTCAGAACCTTGGCATTATCTTTGACATTCTTATTTCCCTCCAACAATTACTTGAGAAGTTTGATGTCTCTTGTATTCATTTTCTTCTTTTCTGTTGTCTACCACCAGCTTAGTTCAAGTCATCAATGACACTTAAAACATTAAAACATTTTTAAAAATTTTAAATTGCAAAAGAAGTGCATGCTTATTGAAAACAATTTCAAACAGTATGGAAATACAAGTAAAATCCCCTCAGGTTTAACCATAATTAACAATTTGGTGTCCCTCCCTATCTTTTGCTCCCCTTTTATTTCTGCTTGTCCATTCTTCTCTTAAAAGTGTACCTCCCTTATACGCTCAGTGAGGAGGGGTAGAAAGCGCTGAGCTTTGAAGCCAGACAGATGAGCTGAACCTCTGACTCTGCAACTTACTAATCCTATGACACTAAAAAAGTTACTCATGTTTTAGAGACCTCAATTTTCACATCTGTGAAGTGGGGAAACTACGACCTATCTTTTAGGGTTGTTATAAATCTCGGCTAAATACAAAAAAATCTAGAGGAGTGAAGGGCCTGAAGATGTTAACATGACAGGCACAAGTACGGGAGTGAGACATGACTTCAGAGTTGAAATGACAGAGTATGTGGTTGAAATTCAGTACAGGTCAAAGTTGTTGGTACTGAACAGATCAAGAGGCTGTGAGGTTACATATTGCACAGGTTGAAAATATGTACAGTGAGATGTCCCAGGATGATGGTGGGCTGACGAGATTATGTGGAAGATGCCAAGATCTTCACTGAATGTGGGTAAATGATTAAGAGATCCCAAGATGAGAATGACAAGGAAAGGAAAAGGGTATAGGAAGATGGAATGGGCCTCATATGAGGAAGGAACATGAGGATGAAAAGGGAATGGCCTAGATGAAACATCTGGGAGCTTCATACAAAACATCTTGCTGGTAATAATGATTTTGTCAAAGAATTCTAGAGAATTGGGAGTGAGGTCATGCTGAGAATATTTGTTATGGGACAGCAAGATCCAAAGGGAGATTCTCAGAGGAAAGCCAGGCTACATAATAGTACTTTATAAATGTATGTGAGGGGATTGGTAGTTGTTCCACACATTTCACAATGGGGCCACATCATCTAAAAACCAGCCATGCTGCTTGCACTTAAATGAATTGTAACTTAGGAGACAGAGGGATATGGATCTCATCTAGATGATGTCCTAGAGGAAGAAAAAGAAGTATGTCTTAGTTGACGTACAAATTGGAAAGGCAGTTTTATTACTGCTACTTTAATTTTAAATAACAGGGCTCTCCAGGGATGCTTTCTTTGAATCTGACAAAGAAGGAAAGGATCCTTTCTACATCACAGATGTCAGTCAGACAAACCATACATTGCTGTGGAATTCCTGACACAGGGCAAGTTTGGGGAAATGGGTCCTCTGAGACCACAGAGCTAGTGTGTACACTCGCTTACACGCTCTCTCACACCCACACACACATATATTTATACATATATATACATATATATATATATATTTTTTTTCTTCTTTTCCTGATCTGTGCATAAATATTTAAAATTCTTCAGTGAGGAGGTAGGGATGGGTAGAACACATTGATTTACTACACAGGAACGTCTCTGAGTCTTTGGAGTCCACGTCTTTGGCAGCAAACCCTCTGATGACCGGCCTTTATTTTCAGTAGAGTCACCTGACTAGGAATTTTTCTGGATCAATACCTAGGATTAGGGCCTAGGTGCTTGTACTCTTGCACTGGTCCATGTGTTCTCAGGCTATCCCTATAATTGGCATATGAAACATCTTTCTTCAGAAGCAAGAAAGGCTATGGCTTCCCTCTTGTCAGGTAGAGTTAGTGCTGGCAGTGGTAAGTAAGAAAACATTAAATTTTAAGTTAGAAGACCTTCAAGTTATTGATGAGAAGAAAATTATTTAACTTCTTTGAGCATGAATTTGTAAAATAAAGAGTAAAACTACTTAATTTGTAGGATCGTTTTTATAAGGATTCAGTGACATACTTCATATGAAAGTGTTTTGTAGATGAAAGTACTCTTCTTTAATTGTCATTAAAGACAATGTTTATTGGCATAAGGGAAAAACACTGGCAGAACTAAGATCAGAATTGAACATTTTTAAGTGTCATTTCTGTCAAGTAATAATCTACAATTTCTTTTCCAATAAACACAAAGTATTCCTTATGATAAAGGAAAATAAAGGTCAGTCACGCAAGCTAGTGGGGAGATTGTTTCCTCTTTTTCAGAGAACTACAGGAAGTGGAAAGAACCAGCATTTATTACTTCTTTCCAAAGATTAATGATAACCGAGGAAACCTTTTTGAATATGACCTTAATTATGAATCAGTAGCCTTAGTCACCAGAATAACCTTCAAAAGAAAATCAATAAAATGAGATCAGGTTTTTAAATTATCAGTTATTTAATAAACTAGATATCTAATAGTGGATTTCAAGTGAGAATTTCATAAGCCACATCATTTATGATGTGATGAGGAATCTCAAGATAAGTCTGAATGTCCTAACATCATAGGAAGACTACTACGCTTTGAGATATTTTATATTTCTTTACTTCATCAGGATTACAGTATTAAAAAACTCCTACCATCTACATATCTATCTTCAGTACTGAAATTATAGAATCCCACTTTTATACTAATTATAAGGAATTAACTCTTACTGTTTGGACATGTTGAAAAGAGCAATGAAGAATATCACTAAAAAAAAAAAGTAACAAAGGTAACCAGAGGCAGCTGGATGGGGCACTAGATCAAACGTCAGGAGCCCTGGGTTATGGTTTCAACTCAGTCATATATTAGTAGTGAGAACTTAGCTAAATCACAGCCTCACTTAGCTTCTGTTTTTCTCCTCTGTAAAATGGGGCTAATTATACACATCCTGTCTGCTTCACTGAGTTGTTCTGAGGATAAAATGAGACTGTATACGTGAAATTGATTTTTAAACTGTTCAATAAAAGGCATTATCGGGATTATTAGTAAATTGAGTTTCCTGTCAACATTAAAACATCAATCTGTCAGATAACATAAGGTCCTGAGGTTAAAAGTACATATCAAAAAGCTGAATCACCATTGGAGAAGGGCATGTAAAACAATACTGCTGTATTTATTGATAGTACCATCCAAAGGCCTTTAAAACAGTAATCCCTTCCCCCATGTCCTTTTTTTCTTTTTTTTTTCCTCTCTGTTAGTTGTGGGTGAAGGGGACTGTTCTCTAAAAGGTTTCTAAATGATGTTGATGTTAAAAAATATAGTATCACCATTTAACAGCCTTTTAAAGAGCAGTCCCTAGCATGGTCTTTGTTAACAACTGAGGGAGGAAGGGACTAATTTTTCAAAGGCTTTTAGAGGATGTTGTTAAAAGAATATATAGTGACATCATTTAAAAGCCTTTTAAATAATAGTTTTCCTTCCTTCCCAATTGTAATGTCCTTGGCTTTCATTTATTTTGTACTACAAGCTGAAAATGGACATGCCAACATATTATTGGTTATGGCAGGCATTTGTTAGATAGAGAAGGATACACTGCTTTAAAAAATGTTGATGTCCAGAAATAAATCCAGCTCTTCAAGAACACAGTACCAGTTCTATACAGGATGCTGGCCACCCACCTTTTCATTGAGTTGTGGTACCATTTGCTTGTTTTCTCTAAGAGTTTACTGAAGACGATGCCACGCAAACAGGAAAGGAGTCATTACAAGATTTCCAGTGAAATAAATGTAATCCTACCACCCACTGCTACTTGAGTTAACTCTCTATCCAACTTATGGCAAAATCTAACTCTAACTCCTATTCTGTTGTTTCGTTAAATTATTTCTGTCCACTATTCCTCTGATTTTAGACTCTGCTCCACTAGGGGACAGCAGTGGATACTTAGGGTTCCTCTCCTTATTTAACTCTCAGGGAGAGGAAAAATTAAAAATTTGAACCATTTGGTTCAAAGCACAAAGTCTGATAGCCAGTAAGCTTTGAGATAGGTTAGCTTAGATCATCTTTCCCGTAACACACCAAAGAAAAAAGAATTAGCTCCAGGGGTATAATCATAAAATAGGAAACAATTTTTCATTTCTTCTTATGCTGGGTCTTTTCAGAAAAGTGTTATTTCATTTTAAGGACAGAAATTCCTAGACCTACAACAGTTTGATGAAAAAAATAAACCTTTAAAAATTCTAAAAGCACAGCCCTCCAAACACACTGTACTTTTTTTTTTGAATTTTTGAATTTAATTTTATTTATTTTTTTATATGGCAGGTTCTTATTAGTTATCCATTTTACACATATTAGTGTATATATGTCAATCCCAATCTCCCAATTCATCACACCACAACCGGCCCCCTGCCACTTTCCCCCCTTGGTGTCCCTACGTTTGTTCTCTACATCTGTGTCTCTATTTCTGCCCTGCAAAACGGTTCATCTGTACCATTTTTCTAGGTTCCACAAATATCAGTTAATATACGATATTTGTTTTTCTCTTTTTGACTTACTTCACTCTGTATGACAGTCTCTAGATCCATCCACATCTCTAGAAATGACCCCATTTCGTTCCTTTTAATGGCTGGGTAATATTCCATTGTATATATATACCACATCTTCTTTATCCATTTGTCTGTCAAAGGGCATTTAGGTTGCTTCCATGACCTGGCTATTGTAAACAGTGCTGCAATGAACACTGGGGTGCATGTGTCTTTTTGAATTATGGTTTTCTCTGGGTACATGCCCAGTAGTGGGACTGCTGAGTCATATGGTAGTTCTATTTTGAGTTTTTTAAGGAACCTCCATACTGTTCTCCATAGTGGCTGTATCAATGTACATTCCCACCAACAGTGCAAGAGAGTTCCCTTTTCTCCACACCCTCTCCAGCATTTGTTGTTTGTAGATTTTCTGATAATGCCCATTCTAACTGGTGAGAGGTGATAACTCATTGTAGTTTTGATTTGCATTTCTCTAATTAGTGATGTTGAGCAGCTTTTCATGTGCTCCTTGGCCATCTGTGTGTCTTCTTTGGAGAAATGTCTATTTAGGTCTTCTGCCCATTTTTGGATTGGGTTGTTTGTTTTTTTAATATTGAGCTGCATGAGCTGTTTATATATTTTGGAGATTAATCCTTTGTCCATTGATTAGTTTTCAAATATTTTCTCCCATTCTGAGAGTTGTCCGTTCATCTTGTTTTTAGTTTCCTTTGCTTTGCAAAACCTTTTAAGTTTCATTAGGTCCCATTTATTTATTTTTGTTTTTATTTCCATTACTCTAGGAGGTGGATCAAAAAAGATCTTGCTGTGACTTATGTCAAAGAGTGTTTTTCCTATGATTTCCTCTAAGAGTTTTATAGTGTGTGGTCTTACATTTAGGTCTCTAATCCATTTTGAGTTTATTTTTATGTATGGTGTTAAGGAGTGATCTAATTTCATTCTTTTATATGTAGGTGTCCAGTTTTCCCAGCACCACTTATTGAAGAAACTGTCTCTTCTCTATTGTATATCCTTGCCTCCTTTGTCATAGATTAGTTGACCATAGGTGCGTGGGTTTATCTCTGGGCTTTCTATCCTGTTCCATTGATCTATCTTTCTGTTTTTGTGCCAGAACCATACTGTCTTGATTACTGTAGCTTTATAGTATAGTCTGAAGTCAGGGAGTCTGATTCCTCCAGCTCCACTTTTTTCCCTCAAGAATGCTTTGGCTATTTGGGGTCTTTTGTGTCTCCATACAAATTTTAAGATTTTTTTGTTCTAGTTCTGTAAAAAATACCATTGGTAATTTGAAAGAGATTGCATTCAATCTGTAGATTGCTTTGGGTAGTATAGTCATTTGCACAATATTGATTCCTTCAATCCAAGAACATGGTATATCTCTCCATCTCTTGGTATCATCTTTCTTTCATCAGTGTCTTATAGTTTTCTGCATATAGGTCTTTCATCTCCCTAGGTAAGTTTATTCCTAGGTATTTTATTCTTTTTGTTGCAATGGTAAATGGAAGTGTTTCCTTAATTTAGTGTATAGGAATGCAAGAGATTTCTATGCATTAATTTTGTATCCTGAAACTTTACCAAATTCATTGATTGGCTCTAGGAATTTTCTGGTGGCATCTTTAGAATTCTCTATGTAATGTATCATGTCATCTGCAAACAGTGACAGTTTTACTTCTTCTTTACCAATTTGTATTCCTTTTATTTCGTTTTCTTCTCTGATTGCTATGGCTAGGACTTCCAAAATTATGTTGAATAATAGTGGAGAGAGTGGACATCCCTGTCTTGTTCCTGATCTTAAAGGAAATGCTTTCAGTTTTTCACCATTGAGAATGATATTTGCTGTGGGTTTGTTGTATATGGCCTTTATTATGTTGAGGTAGGTTCCCTCTATGCCCACTTTCTGGAGAGTTTTTTTTATCATAAATCGGTGTTGAATTTTTAAAAGCTTTTTCTGCTTCTATTGAGATGATTTTTATTCTTCAATTTGTTAATATGGTGTATCACATTGATTGATTTGTGTATATTGAAGAATCCTTGCATCTCTGGGTTAAATCCCACTTGATCATGGTGTATGATCCTTTCAATGTGCTGTTGGATTCTGGTTGCTAGTATTATGTTGAGAATTTCTGCATCTATATTCATCAGTGATATTGATCTGTAATTTTCTTTTTTTTGTAGTATCTTTGTCTGGTTTTGGTATCAGGGTGATGGTGGCCTCATGGAACGAGTTTGGGAGTGTTTCTTCCTCTGCAGTTCTTTGGAAGAGTCTGAGAAGGATGGGTGTTAGCTCTTCTCTAAATGTTTGATAGAATTCACCTGTGAAGCCATCTGGCCCTGAACTTTTGTTTGTTGGAAGATTTTTAATCACAGTTTCAATTTCATTACTTGGGATTGGTCTGCTCATATTTTCTGTTTCTTCCTGGTTCAGTCTTGGAAGGTTATACCTTTCTAAGAATTTGTCCATTTCTTCCAGGTTGTCCATTCTATTGGCATAGAGTTGCTTGTAGTAGTCTCTTAGGATGCTTTGTATTCCTGTGGCGTCTGTTGTAACTCCTCCTTTTTCATGTCTAATTCTATTGATATGAGTCCTCTCTTTTTCTTGATGAGTCTGGCTAATGGTTCATCAATTTTGTTTATCTTCTCAAAGAACCAGCTTTTAGTTTTATTCATCTTTGCTATTGTTTTCTTTGTTTCTATTTCATTTATTTCTGCTCTGATCTTTATGATTTCTTTCCTTCTACTAACCTTTGTTTTGTTTGTTCTTCTTTCTCTAGTTTCTTTAGGTGTAAGGTTAGATTGTTTATTTGAGATTTTTCTTGTCTCTTCAGGTAGGCTTGTATTGCTATAAACTTCCCTCTTAGAACTGCTTTCGCTGTGTCCCATAGGTTTTGGATCATTGTGTTTTCATTGTCATTTGTCTCTAGGTATTTTTTGATTTCCTCTTTGATTTCTTCAGTGATCTCTTGGTTATTTAGTAATGTATTGTTTAGCCTCCATGTATTTGCGTTTTTTTACATTTTTTTGCCTGTAACTGATTTCTAATCTCACAGTGTTGTGGTCAGAAAAGATGCTTGATATGATTTCAATTTTCTTAAATTTACTGAGGCTTGATTTGTGACCCAAGATGGGATCTATCCTGGAGAATGTTCTGTGTGCACTTGAGAAGAAAGTGTAATCTGCTGTTTTTGGATGGAATGTCCTATAAATATCGATTAAATCTATCTGGCCTATTGTGTCATTTAAAGCTTCTGTTTCCTTATTTATTTTCATTTTGGATGATCTGTCCATTGGTGTGAGTGAGGTGTTAAAATCCCCCACTATTATTGTGTTACTGTCGATTTCCTCTTTTATAGCTGTTAGCAGTTGTCTTATGTATTGAAGTGCTCCTATGCTGGGTGCATATATATTTATAATTGTTATATCTTCTTCTTGGATTGATCCCTTGATCGTTATGTAGTGTCCTTCCTTGTCTCTTGTAACATTTTTTATTTTAAAGTCTATTTTATCTGATATGAGTATTGCTACTCCAGCTTTCTTTTGATTTCCATTTGCATGGATTATCTTTTTCCATTCCCTCACCTTCAGTCTGTATGTGTCCCTAGGTCTGAAGTGGGTCTCCTGTAGACAGCAATATATATGGGTCTTGTTTTTGTATCCATTCACCAAGCCTGCATCTTTTGGTTGGAGCATTTAAACCATTCACATTTAAGGTAATTATCAAATGTTATGTTCGCATTACCATTTTCTTAATTGATATGGGTTTGTTTTTGTAGGTCCTTTTCTTGTGTTTCCCAGTTAGAGAAGTTCCTTTAGTATTTGTTGTAGAGCTGGTTTGGTGGTGCTGAATTCTCTTAGCTTTTGCTTGTCTGTAAAGCTTTTGATTTCTCCATCGAATCTGAATGAGATCCTTGCCGGGTAGAGTAATCTTGGTTGTAGGTTCTTCCCTTTCATCACTTTAAGTATATCATGCCACTCTCTTCTGGCTTGTAGAGTTTCTGCTGAGAAATCAGCTGTTAACTTTATGGGAGTTCCCTTGTATGTTATTTGTCGTTTTTCCCTTGTTGCTTTCAATAATTTTTCTTTGTCTTTAATTTTTGTCAATTTGATTACTATGTGTCTCAGCATGTTTCTCCTTGGGTTTATCCTGCCTGGGACTCTCTGCACTTCCTGGACTTGGGTGGCTATTTGCTTTCCCATGTTAGGGAAGTTTTTGACTATAATCTCTTCAAATATTTTCTCGGGTCCTTTCTCTCTCTTCTCCTTCTGGGACCCCTATAATGCAAATGTTGTTGCGTTTATTGTTATCCCAGAGGTCTCTTAGGCTGTCTTCATTTCTTTTCATTCTTTTTTCTTTATTCTGTTCCCTGGCAGTGAATTCCACCATTCTGTCTTCCAGGTCACTTATGCGTTCTTTTGCCTCAGTTATTCTGCTACTGATTCCTTCTAGTGTGTTTTTCATTTCAGTTATTGTATTGTCCATCTCTGTTGTCTGTTCTTTAATTCTTCTAAGTCTTTGTTAAATATTTCTTGCATTCTTCTCGACCTTTGCCTCCATTCTTTTTCCGAGGTCCTGGATCATCTTCACTCTCATTATTCTGAATTCTTTTTCTGGAAGGTTGCCTATCTCCACTTCATTTAGCTGTTTTTCTGGGGTTTTATTTTGTTCCTTCATCTGGTACATAGCCCTCTGCCTTTTCATGTTGTCTATCTTTCTGTGAATGTGGTTTTTGTTCCACAGGCTGCAGGATTGTAGTTCTTTTTGCTTCTGCTGCCTGCCCTCTGGTGGATCCAAACACACTGTACTTTAATTCTAAATTTCAGCACAGCCCTTTTTTTTGCCAGTCTTGCACAGAGAACTCACTTGTTAGTTCTGTGATTTGCTTAAATCATTATTTACTTATGATTTACTCTAATAAATCATGACTTAATTAAATATCAAATATTAGCCATAATACAATGCTCAGCTCAAGCCCTAATTGTTCCATTCTACTGTACCTGACCAACTCTAGCCTGTAATGATGTTAGTCACATTCCATTTTTACATTCCCTATAATTTAATTTTCATAATATTATTTAACTTTATGCATTCAACATGATTACTTAACTTTATTCTTATGCACCATGTAAACAGCAAAGTGCTAAGTCTGGACAATAATTTTTTTGCATGTTTTTGCATGATTTTTTAAAAATATGAATAACTTTTGAATTCTCTGTTGCCTTAATAGCACAAGTGAGTTAGTTATTTGGGCCTATAATTATATGTGATAATAAATACTTTTATGTTTTAAAATATTTAAAAATCTGCATAAGAAGTCATGTTATTTGACACATTTTCCATTATCTACTAAGATAAATCAATGTTTCACTGAGAAATGCTAGTATAATTGATTCTAATAAATGAAAATTGGTAAAAGTTTAAAATAAAAATTGACTTGAAGCATCAAAAAGACAGCAATAGGAAGGTACAGATATAAAATTTAATATGACTGATCTGAAAATTTCAAATTTCTCTTAATTTGAGTGGTCTGACCAGAGTTCAGTAAAACTGCCACAAATAAGAACTTCCTGGTTAGACAGCTTTGAATTCTAGGAATAGTGAGTGATTACCATGGTGTCATCAATATCAAGACCCAAGAGTACATGCTTACATGTGGTGCTGCACTCTGGCTCTGCATCAGAATGACCTCCATAATGCCACGGTCCTACCCTTCCTCTATTCTACAATTTGACAGGTGAGGTATGAATAGCTGAGTCATCTTCTCCCCACAGGCTCTATACATGAGGTGGTATACAGAATAATGGATCCCCAAAAGTGTCTAAGTCCTACCCACAGAATCTATAAATATGTAATGATGCATGGCAGGGGGGAATTAAAATTGTTAAACAGCTGAGTTTGAGATGAGATTTTCCTGGATTGTCTGCGTGGGCCAATGTAATTGTACAGATCCCATAAATGAAAGAGGGGACAGTCAGTGTCATAGTGATGCAGTGTATGGACAACTTAGTCATTGCTGGCTTTGAGCCAAGGAATGTGGGCAGCCTCTAAAAGTTAGAAAAGGCAAGAAAAAGGATTTTCCCCTAGAGCCTCTAGAGAAAAACACAGCTGTGCTGACACATTGATTTTAGATCAGTAAGACTCATTTTGGACTTTGACCTCCAGAACTGTAAGATAATAAATTTGCATTGTTATAAGCCACCAAATGTGTGGTAATGTAGCAGTAACAGGGAGCTAATAAAAGTAATTATAATGTCTAGTTGCAAACTACTGTTCTGAATTCTTGTGTTGTAAAACCCATCTGTAGGGTCTATGGTATAATGTTTATTTGCATACATCTTTCAATGGCTGATCTGTGATGAGAGGCATCAACAATTCTGCTTTCTGTATAGTATTTTCTCATTGGACTTAAGCTCCAAACAGCATAGACACTAATAATTTGAGTGGCTTTCATACTGGATAGTTACTTGTCAGAATCATTTGGAAGACTGGTTTATAAAAAATTCCCCTCCCCCAATACTTTCTTTATTTTTAATGAGCACACTAAGTTGGCTTTGATCCAGTTGGTTAACAGGTACTGAGAACCAATGAAAAAAATAAAAGATGAACTGTCTTCCAAAGGCTCCAATTCAATGCACTGCATATTACCTAAGACTACCTCTTAACCCTTAGTACGTATTAGTTTTTCTGATAAAATATGCATACAAAAACCATTTTGGGTCTTCCCTGGTGGCGCAGTGATTGAGAGTCCGCCTGCCGATGCAGGGGACGCGGGTTCGTGCCCTGGTCCGGGAAGATCCCACATGCCACGGAGCGGCTGGGCCTGTGAGCCATGGCCGCCGAGCCTGTGCGTCCGGAGCCTGTGCTCCGCAACAGGAGAGGCCACAGCAGTGAGAGGCCCGCGTACCACACACACACACAAAAACAAAAACATTCTGTATGAATTCTATACAAGCCAAAAGGGGATTATAGTAGCCAGACACTTGGGTGATGAGACCCAAGACAGACAAGTTTCCATGGGGGAAAATGAAGGAACCAAGAAAAATACCGGAGGGTTTGGGTGGGGCAGAACAAGTTTAGGACGATGAAACATCTAGGCAAGAGGAGAGGGTAGGTATTACATGAGTAATAATCCTGAAGCACCTCTTAATGTTACAGTTTTTTCCAGCACCATCTTTTTCTGAAACAAGCACAATAAAAAAGTCAGATTTTTAAAAAGGTTATACTGAGTCTCTGAATCTGAATTCTTAACCATTTTACAAGCACTCACCTAAACGTTTACATCATAACTCCTGGGATAAATAATGCAGGTATACCAGTGGGTGCTTATGCAACCAGGTCTACATGAGAAAAACCACCAGAGATATAAGCAAATACTGCTCAGAACAAACTCAATTCAGTCTGTGTTAGTTTGACAGAAATGTATGTAGAATGGCAAAATGTTTCTTGGTGGAAATTTCACATCTGTCAATTATTTTATAGAAGGCATTCAGTATTATCGTCCAAGATAAAGGGATTCTTCTCTGAAGATTCGGCAGCATTAGTAATTTCCTCTGTCAAGGACTATAAACCTCCATGGAAGCTCTACTGTACTCTTGTTTATGGTCTCTGTTTCCAAAAGGCTGTAAGATGTGCTCAAAACTGTAACCATGGCTTACTTTTTTAATTTGCTGCCGCTCATACCATAATGTTCTGAATATGGAAGACATTCCCTTCATGTTTATTAATAGAATGTTCAGGTTAAAAAAAGCTTTCACTAAAAAAACCATAACCTCCAAAGCTTTTTACTAAAAGCAAAAGAGAACTAGCACTACCCATAGATATGGAGTCTGCAAAGAATGTGAAGAACTTTAACCTACATTAACTATTCTATCCAAACTATTCTTGGAGATCTGAGAGAACTGAGAAATTTCATATAACTATGATATGTAATTTTTATGTTTAATCTAACACCTGCTCAGATCATTTCACTGCCACTTGATATATAATAGCACTTTTTGGTTGAGAGCTTTGAAATAAGTATTGAGCCACATATCTATAAAAATATACTCTGAAAAGCATATTGGTGAATTTCAGAATACATACAATCTGGTCAAGTATTAAAAAAAGATATATGCCATGATTCCCTCTACCCATTTATTGAAAGACTGGTGAATTGATAACCTTCTCCAGATGTGTAACGTTTTTAAAAAATTAATTAAAAGGTACTGTTTTCTAAGGAAGAAACAGTTAAAAGAAGTCAGACACTAATTTCTGAGAGTTTCCTTTAAACTGTGCTATTTTTTCCCTGAGTGTTTAAAATTAGCAAGGCATTCAAACTTGTTGGGTGGTACCTCTATGCGTTTTAGCAAACAGAAGTTACGTAAAACTTCAAATTCCTTTTTTCTTTCCAAAACCCTTGGGAAAATTTCTGATTCAAATTAAATATTATAGAAGGTATAAGACTAAATTGACAGTGGCTGACATGTATTTACAATCCACCTAAAATTTGCTTTTGTGACTAAGTTGTTTGATGTAATCCCCAGAAGTAAAACAAACAGGTATTTGAACATTTTCTGGCACAAAACACGTCTCTGTCACAAAGCAATATCTTAATCTCAAATTCATATTTAGAATCACTACTTTGAGTAGCACTGCCACTGCACAAGGCCTGTATGAAGCTTCACACTGTGTATTATCACCCAATGACAAACTTGACGTTTTATGAAGGGCCAGCCCCCTTTCACACTGACATCCTCTGTACCCTGAGTAAATAACAATTCATTTCCTAACCTTGACTGTAGAGTCCAGCCTTTCCACCATTCTTTTTTTTTCCTTCTTTCCAAACAAGTGACAAAGAACAAGGAAGCTGATTGAAGGGGTCCATTATGTATCAACTTAAAGAAAGGCAAAGTGATTGATGAAACTAGCAGTCACCTTCACTGCTAGCTACTGCACCTGTATCCTTTTTGTCAAATGACCTGAAAATCCTGCTGACAGTTTAACATTCACTACAAGGAT